>NW_025335034.1:10897500-11497500 GCF_018152115.1 Drosophila rhopaloa | reverse complement strand
GAGTTGATATAGCCATGTCCGTCTGTCCGTCTGTCTGTTTCTACGCAAACTAGTCTCTTAGTTTTAAAGCTATCGAATTGAAACTTTGCACACACCCTTCTTTTCTTTGCACGCAGTATATATGTCGGAACGGCCGGTATCGGCCGACTATATCCTATAGCTGCCATATAACTGATTGATCGGAAATGCCATAACTTTGGTGTTTTTAAAGTTACGAAGTTGGGATTTTTTATGAGTATTAAGAATGCATGATATGAATAATTTTGGAGAATATAATTTACGGAGTATTCTGCAAGGGTATATCAACTTCGGCTCCGCCCGAAGTTAGCTTTCCTTTCTTGTTTTAATTCAAAAAGCACATGAATTATTATACATGAATTATTATCCATGTGCTTTTTGAATCAAAAATCATAGTTCCTGTTAGAAAGACCAAATATAATATATATAATTAATTGAAAAAAACCTTAAAATTGTTTTAAAAATTTTTGTTTTTAGGTTTTTAGATTTAGAATGTAAACGCCATTAATTTGAAAGACAAAAATAGGACGAATATGTTGGTTTTAAAGCTAATTTTGTTTTAAGTGTATCTTTCATCTCTAGCTCCCTTGTTAAATAACTCGATAAAGGCTAGGTAAAGTCATTAAGCAAGAGTGCCGGCTAATTAGTTGCCATTAAGTAAAAACGGTAGCAGAAAAAACGGAAATTCACGACCTCAGTATTCGGCACTCGCGACCAAATATGGAATAATTAAGAAGAAGACAATTAAAGTTTGAAAAACCAACAACTAAACATTCCTTAGGCTAACCATCCCAAAACGTGGTGACACGTGAATGGGTAATGGGGCCAGGGTTAGGCAACCTGGCATTTGGGTTGTCCCCTTTGCTTTAACATACAACAAACGACAAAACTGGTCGACAAAAAAGGACAATACTAAACGCTAATGGTTCTGCAAGATTTTACCTAAAGGTAACAAATTTAAAACTGACAACTTTCCATCATGTCACAGTTTTGGGAAAAATTTTGTTTAAGTATTGATTTAACATTATTAACAACATAACATTGTGACATTGTGCTGACATATTAGTAATTTATAGGTTAAATACTTTTAAAATTATTTGTTTATTTTATATTAATGTAAAAATAAATAAAGGGGTTTGCTGATAATGGTAAAAAGAGAACGTGTTAAACCAATTAAGCGGATTGTTTTTATGCCCAAGATTTCTTAACTTTATCAACATTTACAATTTTTATACCCCTGCAGAGGGTATTATAATTTCAGTCAAAAGTTTGCAACGCAGTGAAGGAGACATTTCCGACCCTATAAAGTATATATATTCTTGATCAGCATCACCAGGAGAGTCGATCTAGCCATGTCCGTCTGTCCGTCTGTCTGTCCGTCTGTCCGTCCGTCCGTTTCTACGCTACCTGTTTTCTTAATACTTGTTAATTCTTAATAGTCATAAAAAATCCAAACTTCCTAACTTTAAAAACACCAAAGTTATGGCATTTCCAATCGTTCAGTTATATGGCAGTTATAGTATATAGTCGGCCGATCCTTATGAAATTTGGTAGGTCGGATTGATTGGCCAAAAATAAAACCCATAGAAAATCCCAACTCTCTAACTTTACAAACACCAAAGTTATGGCATTTCCGATCAATCAGTTATATGGCAGTATTATAATTTTGGTCAAAAGTGTGCAACGCAGTGAAGGAGACATCTCCGACCCTATAAAGTATATATATTCTTGATCAGGATCACCTCCTGAGTTGATATAGCCATGTCCGTCTGTCCGTCTGTCTGTTTCTACGCAAACTAGTCTCTCAGTTTTAAAGCTATCGAATTGAAACTTTGCACACACCCTTCTTTCCTTTGCACTCAGTATATAAGTCGGAACGGGATCGGCCGACTATATCCTATAGCTGCCATCTAACTGATTGATCGGAAATGCCATAACTTTCGTGTTTGTAAAGTTAGGAAGTTGGGATTTTCTATGGTTTTTATATTTGGTCAATCAATCCGACCTATCAAATTTCATAAGGATCGGCCGTCTATATCCTATAGCTGCCATATAACTGAATGATTGGAAATGCCATAACTTTGGTGTTTTTAAAGTATGGAAGTTGGGATTTTTTATGAGTATTAAGAATACATCATATGAATAGTTTTGGAGAATATAATTTACAGAAAATTCTGCAAGGGTATATCAACTTCGGCTCCGCCCGAAGTAAGCTTTTCTTTCTTGTTTTATAATAAATTCTTTTAACGGAAGAATATTATTTTCTTTAAATAAACTTTTTTCATTTTTTTTCCTCATTATCATAATATTTTAATTTTTCTGTTTTCCCTTTATATTCCAAGACTTCCTTTTTCTATATTTATTATATCTCCATTTTTATACCCTTGCAGAGGGTATTATAATTTTGGTCCGAAGTTTGTAAAGCAGTGAAGGAGACGTATCCGACCCTATAAAGTATATATATTCTTGATCAGGATCAATAGGGGAGTCGATATAGCCATATCCGTCTGTCCGTCCATCCGTCTGTCCGTCCGTCTGTTTCAATACCGTTTGCGAGCTCAGTTTAAAAGCTAGCGATCTGAAACTTTTCCAGTCGTCCTAAAACATGTGTACGCAGATCAAGTTTGAAAACCGCCCCGATCGGATGTCTATCCTATGTTCCATAGGAACAATCGGATATAACTTGCAAGAATGGAAGATATTTCGCGCAGTGTAAAAGCTATTAAGAAATCTTTCCAAATCTTATTTTTTTATGCATACCTTGATCAGGGTAAAAGCGCGTGCCGATCGGACGTCTATATCCTATAGCTTCATAGGAACAATAAGGTGAAATCGGTTAAAATTTAATGATTTTTAGAATATTTAGCGCAGTATATAAGCAATTGTCATGAATCTTTCCAAATCGTATTTTTTTAAGCATACCTTGATCAGGGTAAAAGCGCGTGACGATCGGACGTCTATATCCTATAGCTCCCATAGGAACCATAGGGTGAAGTCAAAATTTAATGACTATCAGAATATTTCGCGCAGTGTATAAGCTTCTGACATAAATTTTCCCAAGTCTTATTTTTTTACACATATCTTCATTAGGGTAAAAGCGCTTGCCGATCAGACGTCTATATCTTATAGCTTCCGTAGGAAAAATTGTTAAAGGCTGCGAATCCTTTTTTTCTATTTTTATATGACATTTTTGCAGTATAAAAGCAATTGACATGAAACGATGCAAATCTAGTTTACTTATGTATACCTTATTCCTTTCGCTTCTTTTTCAGTTTTAGCAATTTAGGCAAAGTCTGCAAGGGTATTAAAGCTCCGGCTTGCCGAAGATAGCTTCCGTCCTCGTTCATATTGCAAAATGCTTGGGCATAGATCGAAAAGCAAACCACATCTTCATAGAGGAACCCAGCTCTTTCAAATATCACCCTACTCACTCCAACTACAACAGCCTGCATGTCAGACGATTTTTAGTTGTAAATTGTCGGTGACGAAATATTTTAACTTAACTCCTGATGTCTTACCTTGATTTAGGTAGTTTCCCTTTAGAGTAACATAGCAAAGTAACAAATATTTAGAATATAACTGATTCCGTTTTCAATAAGTGAGACTATACAAATATTCTATTTTAAATATATTAATATTCTTTTACTATTTTTATACCTCTTAATATTTCTTGCCTGAAAGTTAACATAATAATAAGCTGTATTTGGGTTTTACTATTGTATCCACTGTATTTGTCGAAGGAACCGTTCGGACCCTATAAACCATTCTTAATAAGGATCAAAGGCAAAAGAGTGATAGAAAATGTGAGTTTAAAAAAGAATGCCACACAAAATATGTTCTACATTTAATAATAAGGGACCCAACACCAGATAGTTGCCACTCACATCTGACCATATGGGGAGTATATGTGTTAGTATCCTAACCCAAACAACTGAAAAGTTTTTAAGTCTTTGTGAAATGTCATATCAATGTCTTGTTGACTGAAATGATAGAAGGTATAAAACCAGAATCGTGAAATTACTTTGGGCCAGAGTACCATCACGTGCAGCAGGTGAACACAACTTTTCTAGTGACCCGGCAAACCGGGTCAGTTGACTCACGTAATTTAAAGGACCGTCAAGAAAACGTGTTCGCTCTGTGAGCACCAAGGCCTCACTCTTGCTAAAGGTCTGACTTCACCTTCTACATCCAGATACGCCGCCATTAAGCTGGTACTGGCAAAGTGCGTCGACTCTTGTTTAAGTTTATACTTTTTATACCCTTGCAGAGGGTATTATAATTTTGGTCAGAAGTTTGTAACGCAGTGAAGGAGACGTTTCCGACCCTATAAAGTATATATATTCTTGATCAGGATCAATAGGGGAGTCGATATAGCCATGTCCGTCTGTCCGTCTGTCCGTCCGTCCGTCTGTCCGTCTGTCCGTCTGTCCGTCTGTTTCAATACCGTTTGCGAGCTCAGTTTAAAAGCTAGCGATCTGAAACTTTCACAGTCGTCCTAAAACAAGTGTACGCAGATCAAGTTTGAAAACCGCCCCGATCGGATGTCTATATCCTATAGCTCCCATAGGAACAATCGGATATAACTTGCAAGAATGGAAGATATTTCGCGCAGTGTAAAAGCTATTGACATAAATCTTTCCAAATCTTATTTTTTTATGCGTACCTTGATCAGAGTAAAAGCGCGTGACGATCGGACGTCTATATCCTATAGCTCCCATAGGAACAAAAGGGTAAAATCGGTTAAAATTTAATGATTTTTAGGATATTTCACGCAGTATACAAGCTATTGACATGAATCTTTCCAAATCCTATTTTTTTATGCATACATTGATCAAGGTGAAAGCGCGTGCCGATCGGACGTCTATATCCTATAGCTCCCATAGGAACAATAGGGTGAAATCGGTCCAAATTTGATGATTATCAGAATATTTCGCGCAGTGTGTAAGCTACTAACATAAAATTTTCCAATTCTTATTTATTTACGCATATCTTGATTAGGGTAAAAGCGCTTGCCGCTCGGAAGTCTTTATCTTAAAGGAGATAGGAAAAATTGTTAAAGGCTGCGAAAGTATCCCTTTTTATACCCGTTACTCGTAGAGTAAAAGGGTATATTGTATTCGTGCAAAAGTATGTAACAGCTAGAAGGAAGCGTTTCCGACCCTATAAAGTATATATATTCTTGATCAGGGTCACTAGCCGAGTCGATATAGCCATGTCCGTCTGTCCGTCTGTCCGTCTGTCTGTCCGTATGAACGCTGAGATCTCGGAAACTATAAAAGCTAGAAGATTGGCATTTTGCAAGCAGATTCTAGGAGTTCCTACGCAGCGCAAGTTTGTTTCAAAATGGTGCCACGCCCCCTTTAACGCCCACAATCGCTAATATACGATTTTAAAAATTTAAATATTTCGGAAAAGTAAAAATGCAGTTTTATTGTGTTTATCAATACCTATCGAAATGTAGAAGAAATTTTTCAAGTCGGACCATTCGTTAAAAAGTTATGCGTGATCAAAGTTTCTATCTCCATCTCCCTCGCACCCCCTTTACCTGAGTAACGGGTATCTGATAGTCGGGGCACCCGACTATTGCGTTCTCTCTTGTTTTCTATTTGTATATGACATTTTTGCAGTATAAAAGCAATTGACTTGAAACGATGCAAATCTAGTTTACTTATGTATACCTTATTCCTTTCGCTACTTTTTCACTTTTAACAATTTCTTCAAAGTCTGCAAGGGTATTAAAACTTCGGCTTGCCGAAGTTAGCTTCCGTCCTCGTTTATTATGTTTATGTTGCTGCTTCCTTTACTTATTGGGCTACGTTTGGTTTTTTTTACAAGGCAAATTTTACTTTCCAATGTTTTTTTTGAGTTCCTTAACTTTTCTTTTGATTTAGAAATGGAGATGGGGTGGTCGCTATATGAAAATTCATTGAAAGTTCTGAGAAAGTTAAATTTGCTTTCAAGAAAACCTTTGGACAACATTCATAAAATTAGCATATCTATTCAACATTTTATGTAACATCTACGATTATACACAATCGAAGCTATACATTCCTTCACGCTCCTAGTTGAACTCCACCAAAAACTTGCCAAGAAAACCTTTATTGTGATACCAAAGGCAATATTATGTTTCACATAGAATATGTTCACTCTAAATTATCTCTTTATAGGGCTCGTACAAATGTCCACAGAGTCTTGACTGTAAATAGAATTAGAAATGCGTGGTCCGGGTTTCCCATGCACTGAGGAAAAATAAGAAATTTTAATTCTTGAACAGAATTCGTGATTTAAGACCGATTTCGTCTTGAATTCTTAGAAAAAGTTAAATAATATATTTTTTTCATTATAATTTTTAATTTGTAGGTGCTCAATGTTTTTGCAAGTTTTTCCAGTTTATAGTGTGCTATGATTTAAGCATTTCGCTTTTCATTCAGAAGACTGTGACTTACAAAGTGTGTATTAGTATTGCACTAATTATTTGCCAATATCGACTTCAACTGGAATCCTGTGGGAAAGAGATTAATTTTAGTTCTTACAATTTTAATTTAAGTATCTAACTGAAAAAACTTATAATTATACACGTTACTCGTAGAGTAAAAGGGTATATTGTATTCGTGTATGTAATGTAACAGGTATGTATGTAACAGGTAGAAGGAAGCGTTTCCGACCCTATAAAGTATATATATTCTTGTTCAGGATTACTAGCCGCGTCGATCTAGCCATGTCCGTCTGTCCGTCTGTCTGTCCGTCCGTATGAACGCTGAGATCTCGGAAACTATAAAAGCTAGAAGATTGGAATTTTGCATGTAGATTTTAGGAGTTCCTACGCAGCGCAAGTTTGTTTCAAAATGGTGCCACGCCCGCTCTGACGCCCACAAGCTGTGGTCACAGTTTTGATGCTATTATGAAAATTTTAATTGATATGTATTTGTTTCGTCAATACCTATCGATTGGCCTAATAAAAGTTTGCCACGCCCACTCTAACGCCCAAAAACCCATTAAACGCTAAAGCCTGGCTAGCGCCTACATTTCCGCCTTTCATGGCGCCATCTAACGGATGACTTTGGAACAGCTGGCCAAGGTGCTAAACAGAGTTAATTCTCGATAAGAATTTCTATTAAAGGAAACGGAGTAACGGGTATCTAATAGTCGAGGCACTCGACTATAGCGTTCTCTCTTGTTTTATTAGTCCGGTTTCCCGCGGGTGAGTTCGAAGCGCATGAAAAAGGCTTAGCAAAACCAAAGAACCACATGTATACATTAGGGTTGTTAATAATATATCAAAGTATCAATATATCGGTATTTTTTTCTAAAAATTCGGATCGGCCGACTATATCCTATAGCCGCCATATAACTGATTGATCGGAAATGCCATAACTTTGGTGTTTGTTAAGTTAGGATGTTGGGATTTTCTATGGGTTTTATATTTGGCCAATCAATCCGACCTACCAAATAAGGATCGGCCGACTATATCCTAAAGCTGCCATATAACTGAACGATTGGAAATGACATAACTTTGGTGTTTTTAAAGTTAGGAAGTTGGGATTTTTATGAGTGTTAAGAATGCATCATATGAATAATTTTGGAGAATATAATTTAGAGAATATTCTGCAAGGGTATTTCAACTTCGGCTCCGCCCGAAGCTAGCTTTCCTTTCTTGTTTTTTTTTATTTCTGACGAAATTAGTAATGCATTACATTATTAGCTAATAGTCCCATCTCTGGAATATTTTTTTTAAGAATTAATAAAAACAAGAACGTTTTTTGGAATCGGAGGTCACCACGGAATGGAATGAGAATTTAAACAGCCGAATTCAAAATGGACAGTAAATTGTTCGTTAAAATCGATATTTATTTATGTATATTATCAACGAAAACTTCGGCGAGATGGATTATTGGAATAAGCTTGTTCATCGCTAAACTATTTAGAAGCATTATAGGTTTCCAAATTTTTCTGTTCCTTTTAAAATATAAAACTTTGCTGTTGTAACGACTGTATTTAAATCATAGCATCATGGCATTATTCTTCAAATAGCTTGAGACGTAAATTAATAAATATAAAACGTAAATTACTAAATGAAACTGTGTCCCATCAGCATTGCACGCATTTAAAATAAATTAGTTTCGCCAGCCCCTTATCAATAATGTGAATTTTCATACCCATCTTACTCGTTCTCGTTTTCCACTCAAGGTGTTCGATTCCAACTGGCAAATGCTACTGGCACCGCTTCTGATTTTCAGCTGCCGAATTGTTAATGGACTAGATAATGGTCTGGCGCTCGTACCTCCGATGGGCTGGATGCCGTTTGAAAGGTTTCGCTGCATCACCGACTGTGTCCGGTTCCCCAGGGACTGCATCAGGTGGATAACATTTGCGGTTTCAAGTTGCATCGTTCTAATGTTCTACCAATGCCAGTGAATCGCTAATCAGACGTACGGCGGACCTCTTAGTTTCCGAGGGCTATGCTGATGCAGGATATCAATACTTGATTATTGATGACTGTTGGATGGAAGCCTCTCGCGACGACGCCACACATGAGCTTAAGTCCAGCTTCGATCGCTTTCCCGGTGGAATGAGAGTTCTCGGCGATTTTGTGAGTTAACGATTTGTATCTCTTGACAGGCCACTAGAAATTCTCCCTTCTATTTCAAACAGATTCATTCTCTAGGGCTCAAGTTTGGACTTTACCACGATGTGGGGGAGAGAACGTGCATGTTCCGGGGGCCTGGGGCGGCAAGGCACTTTGAGCTGGATGCTCAGACCTTCGCCAACTGGGGCGTCGACTACGTCAAGATGGACGGCTGCTACGCTAGTGAAAAAGAAATGGACAGAGGATACCCCGCCTTTGGAAGGGCCATGAACCGGACGGGTCGTCCAATGGTGTACTCTTGCAGTTGGCCCTTTTACAAGTCAAAGGTAAGTTTCATAGGTTTCTTCGGGCCTGCGGAGCACCAACCCGCACTTCTTTCAGCCAGACTTCTCATTGATCGCGATGCACTGCAATCTCTGGAGGTTCGCTCTCGACGTAGAGGACTCATTTGGATCGGTGACAAATATAATGTCGCTTTATTCTAGCAAACAGAATATTCTGACTGAGCACGCTGGCACTGGTCGCTGGAACGATCCGGATATGGTGATAGCTTAATCCTCTAGTAGAGCATATCTTTAGGTAAGTTTCCGCTATTTCCAGCTTGTCCTGGGAAACTTTCGTCTGAGCTACGACGCCAGCCGGTTGCAACTGGCTATATGGGCGGTGATTGCAGCACCTTTAATTATGACCAACGACTTGGAAACCGTAAGGCCCGAAATAAAGAAACTCCTCCAGAACCGGGATATAATTGCGATTGACCAGGACCCGTTGGGTGTGCCTGGAAAAATGGTCCTGGCGGTGCAAAACATTCAGGTAAACATTACACGATTTTTCAACCCATCCAAAGAATAATGGTTGACGAGTAGGTTTGGGTTCGATCCGTAACTCCGCTGAGCAACTTTGGGACAAACTCCTTTGCAGTAGCGTTCGTCAATAATGGAGGTTTTGGTCCATGCCCTTTGTGTCCTCAGACTTTTCAGGTGACCTTGCAAAGACTTGGCCTAAACAGCCGCATGGGCTATTATGTGATCGTGAGTATACTTTGATTTGACAGACCACTATCAGCTTATATTCGATTTTATAGGACTTGTTTAACAGCACCGACAACTTAGGTTTGTTTAAGCCAAAGGATATGTTTACTACGAGAATCAACCCGGAAGGCGTTACATTCTACAAGTTCGAGGTGGTGCCGTTCTACTGATTTCACTAGAATACACATTTCAATTACTGCCAAAAAGAAAATTTTTTCTGATTTTTTTAAAGTGTAATTTAAATCTTTTATTTGTTCTAGTGTATAAGGTTAGGTAGGCAATGCAAAAATAGATAAAATTACATAAATAGAAAAAAACATATCTATATCTCAAAAGCTTTTTAAGATTACCTCAAGAGCTCTTTTAAATTTTATACGAAAATGGACAAATCATCTGTTTGCTTGAAACTTCAGATAATATGCATGTACATTATTTGTACTGAAATCTAATTAAATCGTATTTATAATAAAGTTAACGTGCCAATAACAGTGTTCTACAAAATAAAAATAATATAATACTCACGTGTTTTTGTGGTTTGTGAATATTTTTTACGATTTTTTATGTAGTACGTTTACTTTGCTCATTTTGTTCGATTTATGACCTATAAAATAAAAGATGGGTCGTCTGGCAGCAGTTAAAGGATAAATCTGCCACAGCTATGATTATTTTTCACTAGATATTTTTACTATCCGTTTTTTTATCATTTGTTTATTAAGCTTAGAAGAATACATAAAATAAATTTTAAAAAAAATTGTTTTTATCGAGTTATTCGTCCTTGAAGAAGAGGGGGAAAAAGGTCGTGTCCTCGTCGCCATGATTTCTGCCCTTATTGTCATCTGAAAAATAAAACAATGATAGATTCTTAATGAGTACGAATGTCGCTATGGCATGAAGCAGCAAAACTAAAAAAAAATTTTTTTCCCATTTTACTCAAAAACAAGAGAGGAAAGCTAACTTCGGACGGAGCCGAAGTTGATATACCCTTGCAGAATATTCTGTAAATTATATTCTCCAAAATTATTCATATGATGCATTCTTAATACTATTCTGTTCCTATGGGAGCTATAGGATATAGAAGTCCGCTTAGCACGCGCTTTTACCTTGATGAAGGAATGCATAAAAAATACGATTTGAAAAAATTTATGGCAATAGCTTTCACACTGCGCGAAATATTCTGAAAAACATCAAATTTGGACCGATTTTACCCTATTCTTCCTATGGGAGCTGTAGATTATAGACTTCCGATCGGCACGCGCTTTTACCCTGATCAAGGTATGCATAGAAAAATACGATTTGAAAAGATTCATGTCAATAGCTTTGATCTGCGTACACATGTTTTGGGACGAGTGTTAGTTTCAGATCGCTACCTTTTAAACTGAGCTCGCAAACGGTATTGAAACAGACGGACATGGCTATATCGACTCCCCTATTGATCCTGATCAAGAATATATATATTTTATAGGGTCGGAAACGTCTCCTTCACTGCGTTACAAGCTTCAGACCAAAATTATAATACCCTCTGCAAGGGTATAAAAATATTATAAATTTCAAATTTTTATTATACCCTTGCAGAGGGTATTATAATTTTGGTCAAAAGTGTGCAACGCAGTGAAGGAGACATCTCCGACCCTATAAAGTATATATATTCTTGATCAGGATCACCTCCTGAGTTGATATAGCCATGTCCGTCTGTCCGTCTGTCCGTCTGTCCGTCTGTCCGTCTGTCTGTTTCTACGCAAACTAGTCTCTCAGTTTTAAAGCTATCGAGTTGAAACTTTGCACACACCCTTCTTTCCTTTGCACGCAGTATATAAGTCGGAACGGCCGGGATCGGCCGACTATATCCTATAGCTGCCATATAACTGATTGATCGGAAATGCCATAACTCTGCTGTTTGTTAAGTTAGGAAGTTGGGACTTTCTGTGGGTTCTATATTTGGCCAATCAATCCGACCTACCAAATTTTATAAGGATCGGCCGACTATATCTTATAGCTGCCATATAACTGATTGATCGGAAATGCCATAACTTTGGTGTTTGTAACGTTAGGAAGTTGGAATTTTCCATGGGTTTTATATTTGGCCAATCAATCCGACCTACCAAATTTCATAAGGATCGGCCGACTATATCTTATAGCTGCCATATAACTGATTGATCGGAAATGCCATAACTTTGGTGTTTGTAAAGTTAGGAAGTTGGGATTTTCTATGGGTTTTATTTTTCGCCAATCAATCCGACCTACCAAAGTTCATAAGAATCGGCCGACTATATCTTATAGCTGCCATATAACTGAACGATTGGAAATGCTATAACTTTGGTGTTTTTAAAGTTAGGAAGTTGGGATTTTTTATGAGTATTAGTTTGCGGACTAGTTTGCGTAGAAACGGACGGACGGACGAAAAAACGGACGGACAGACGGACAGACGTACGGACAGACGGACATGGCTAGATCGACTCTCCTGGTGATGCTGATCAAGAATATATATACTTTATAGAGTCGGAAATGTCTCCTTCACTGCGCTGCAAACTTTTGACTGAAATTATAATACCCTCTGCAAGGGTATACAAATTTATGCGTTAATAAAAATAATTTATGCGTTATTTTTATACCCTTGCAGATGGTATTAAAATTAAAATAGAAACGATGGCAAAATGCTTCGAAAGGTTAACACAGCTTCAATGGTTTTATTAATATAGGCATAGAAATCGAAATGTAGTCGATTTGTAATAACTGCAAGGCTATTTAAACTTCGGCTGGCCGAAGTTTGCTTCCTTTCTTGTTTTTATACCCTTGCAGAGGGTATTATAATTTTGGTCAAAAGTGTGCAACGCAGTGAAGGAGACATCTCCGACCCTATAAAGTATATATATTCTTGATCAGGATCACCTCCTGAGATGAGTGCCATTTTCTTAATCAGGAAATCCAACTGCACCGGAAAATCAAATATTCGCCACGAATTTTTTTAAACTCGGCACGCGTGCCCAAAAGAAAAAAACAATATCGCTCGATTTTAAACTGAGCTCGCAAACGGTACAGAAACAAAAAAAACACCGACGGACATAGCCATTTCAATTCGTTCTTATTTACTTAAAGGGTCGTTTAATCTAATCTAATTAAATCGTATTTATAATAAAGTTAACGTGCCAATAACAGTGTTCTACAAAATAAAAATAATATAATACTCACGTGTTTTTGTGGTTTGTGAATATTTTTTACGATTTTTTATGTAGTACGTTTACTTTGCTCATTTTGTTCGATTTATGACCTATAAAATAAAAGATGGGTCGTCTGGCAGCAGTTAAAGGATAAATCTGCCACAGCTATGATTATTTTTCACTAGATATTTTTACTATCCGTTTTTTTATCATTTGTTTATTAAGCTTAGAAGAATACATAAAATAAATTTTAAAAAAAAATGTTTTTTTATCGAGTTATTCGTCCTTGAAGAAGAGGGGGGGAAAAAGGTCGTGTCCTCGTCGCCATGATTTCTGCCCTTATTGTCATCTGAAAAATAAAACAATGATAGATTCTTAATGAGTACGAATGTCGCTATGGCATGAAGCAGCAAAACTAAAAAAAAATTTTTTTCCCATTTTACTCAAAAACAAGAGAGGAAAGCTAACTTCGGACGGAGCCGAAGTTGATATACCCTTGCAGAATATTCTGTAAATTATATTCTCCAAAATTATTCATATGATGCATTCTTAATACTATTCTGTTCCTATGGGAGCTATAGGATATAGAAGTCCGCTTAGCACGCGCTTTTACCTTGATGAAGGAATGCATAAAAAATACGATTTGAAAAAATTTATGGCAATAGCTTTCACACTGCGCGAAATATTCTGAAAAACATCAAATTTGGACCGATTTTACCCTATTCTTCCTATGGGAGCTGTAGATTATAGACTTCCGATCGGCACGCGCTTTTACCCTGATCAAGGTATGCATAGAAAAATACGATTTGAAAAGATTCATGTCAATAGCTTTGATCTGCGTACACATGTTTTGGGACGAGTGTTAGTTTCAGATCGCTACCTTTTAAACTGAGCTCGCAAACGGTATTGAAACAGACGGACATGGCTATATCGACTCCCTATTGATCCTGATCAAGAATATATATATTTTATAGGGTCGGAAACGTCTCCTTCACTGCGTTACAAGCTTCAGACCAAAATTATAATACCCTCTGCAAGGGTATAAAAATATTATAAATTTCAAATTTTTATTATACCCTTGCAGAGGGTATTATAATTTTGGTCAAAAGTGTGCAACGCAGTGAAGGAGACATCTCCGACCCTATAAAGTATATATATTCTTGATCAGGATCACCTCCTGAGTTGATATAGCCATGTCCGTCTGTCCGTCTGTCCGTCTGTCCGTCTGTCCGTCTGTCTGTTTCTACGCAAACTAGTCTCTCAGTTTTAAAGCTATCGAGTTGAAACTTTGCACACACCCTTCTTTCCTTTGCACGCAGTATATAAGTCGGAACGGCCGGGATCGGCCGACTATATCCTATAGCTGCCATATAACTGATTGATCGGAAATGCCATAACTCTGCTGTTTGTTAAGTTAGGAAGTTGGGACTTTCTGTGGGTTCTATATTTGGCCAATCAATCCGACCTACCAAATTTTATAAGGATCGGCCGACTATATCTTATAGCTGCCATATAACTGATTGATCGGAAATGCCATAACTTTGGTGTTTGTAAAGTTAGGAAGTTGGGATTTTCTATGGGTTTTATTTTTCGCCAATCAATCCGACCTACCAAAGTTCATAAGAATCGGCCGACTATATCTTATAGCTGCCATATAACTGAACGATTGGAAATGCTATAACTTTGGTGTTTTTAAAGTTAGGAAGTTGGGATTTTTTATGAGTATTAGTTTGCGGACTAGTTTGCGTAGAAACGGACGGACGGACGAAAAAACGGACGGACAGACGGACAGACGTACGGACAGACGGACATGGCTAGATCGACTCTCCTGGTGATGCTGATCAAGAATATATATACTTTATAGAGTCGGAAATGTCTCCTTCACTGCGCTGCAAACTTTTGACTGAAATTATAATACCCTCTGCAAGGGTATACAAATTTATGCGTTAATAAAAATAATTTATGCGTTATTTTTATACCCTTGCAGATGGTATTAAAATTAAAATAGAAACGATGGCAAAATGCTTCGAAAGGTTAACACAGCTTCAATGGTTTTATTAATATAGGCATAGAAATCGAAATGTAGTCGATTTGTAATAACTGCAAGGCTATTTAAACTTCGGCTGGCCGAAGTTTGCTTCCTTTCTTGTTTTTATACCCTTGCAGAGGGTATTATAATTTTGGTCAAAAGTGTGCAACGCAGTGAAGGAGACATCTCCGACCCTATAAAGTATATATATTCTTGATCAGGATCACCTCCTGAGATGAGTGCCATTTTCTTAATCAGGAAATCCAACTGCACCGGAAAATCAAATATTCGCCACGAATTTTTTAAACTCGGCACGCGTGCCCAAAAGAAAAAAAACAATATCGCTCGATTTTAAACTGAGCTCGCAAACGGTACAGAAACAAAAAAAACACCGACGGACATAGCCATTTCAATTCGTTCTTATTTACTTAAAGGGTCGTTTAAAAGTTTGACTGAAACTCTGAAATCCTCTGAAAATATCTTCGACAATTGTTTATGTCAAAAATGTTCAACATACTTACAATATATTATATATATAGATATATTATATATATAGATATATTATATATATAGATATATTATATATATAGATATATTATATATTATTATATTATTATAATATATGCACCTAACAAAATTAAATTGTTAATTGACTTCTAAGACGAAAGTTTTTTTTTGCTGTTTTTACCTATGGAAAATTCACAGAAGAGTGGAAATCTAATTATGCCAGCTTAGTTTGTTTACGAAATAAACAATCAAGACCACATTATAAATATCCGTTTTAAGTTATTCTGATGGTTAGCTGCTCACGCAAAGTTACCGTGCCACTTAAGTAAACGTAGTTGTATACATGCACGACTAAAGGCCATAATGAAGACTCTTGTCAATCTCAGTATTTGTGTACATTTATTGACCAATTTTGTCATGGGATGAACCAAAGATCTAGAATGTTCAATTCAGCATTACCTTCCAACAAAATCATTTAAGGCTCTCTTTCCGCTTCTGGACTACGCTTCGCAAAACATCAAAGGGATGGACCAGAACGAGAGGGATTAGAGGGAATGGGACGCCAGACCACTTGGACTAGAAGACTGGGGCACCATTATCCCCTAATAAATATTGATTTCGATGCAATAAAGTACATGGTAGAAGCCAAAACATTTTCCATGACATTCGGAAGGACATCGAAATATGTGGATTTAACAGGATTTAAGCAAGTCAAAGTACAAAAAAATCAATATAAAATATTTCCAGGAAATCCAAAAAAATTATCCACAATTAAATACTTATACCCAGCTTAAATTATGTAAATTCCTTTTCATTACCATCACCTCTGGCTTGATATCCCTATTATTAGTCATTTTGTAAAACGTGCTTGGCCAGAAAACGGAGGGCATGTAGCTGGCTAATGTGTTTTGGTTGCTTGCGAAGGGCGAGCTTGGGCCACATGAAGATAAATATGGAAATGTCATGTTTACAAGCTCAATCACTAAATGCCAGTCGTCGGGGCTCTATAAAATACGAATGTCGCGCTTGGCACAATCCCAAGCTAAGCCGAAGAGAGAGGACTTCCAAAAAGAGAAAATATCCCCAAAAAATAAAAATCCCATGTGAACCCCAATGCCAGCACTAGGTGTATAAAAATATGGAGCAAATTGTGCTAGGGACCTTTTGATTTAAGGTTTACATTTTAGTCCATCCATGCTGGTGTAATAAATGAAACTGCCTATCTAGTCGTCACCTTTTTGTAATAAGCGAATATGTGTGGCTAATGGGGAGCGAAAAAAGGTTTCAAAATTAAATTTTTTCAGTGTAAAGATTTCTTAAATATGTGTTTCCCAAATTATCCAAACTGGTTGCCACGCTTTTGATATAACATTAGGCTTTTTGTAAGCCCAAAAAGTCTGGAGCATAACAGGCCTCCTTGTAGGACGAAATAGAATCATTTTCACTTACAGTTCAATTTTTTTATATTTTATGCATAAAACTAAAAAGTGTAATAAAACAAGAAAGGAAAGCTAACTTGGGGCGGATCCGAAGTTTATATACCCTTGCAGAATATTCTGTAAATTATATTCTCCAAAACTATTCATATGATGCATTGTTAATACTCATAAAAAATCCCAACTTCCTAACTTTAAAAACAGCAAAGTTATGGCATTTCCAATCGTTCAGTTATATGGAAGCTGTAGGATATAGTCGGCCGATCCTTATAAAATTTGGTAGGTCAGATTGTTTGAATAAAAATAAAACCCATAGAAAATCCCAACTTCCTAACTTTAAAAACACCAAGCTATGGCATTTCCGGTTGTTCAGTTATATGGCAGCTATAGGATATAGTCGGCCGATCCTATTGAGTTATGGCATTTCCGATCAATCAGTTATATGGCGGACATAGTCGGCCGATCCCGGCCGTTCCGACTTATATACTGCGTGCAAAGGAAAGAAGGGTGTGTGCAAAGTTTCAATTCGATATCTACAAAACAGAGAGACTTGTTCGCGTAGAAAGAGGCAGACGGACAGACAGACGGACATGCTTATATCAACTCAGGACGCGATCCTGATCAAGAATATATATACTTTATAGGGTCGGAGATGTTTCCTTTACTGCGTTGCACACTTTTGACCAAAATTATAATACCCTCTGCTAGGGTATAAAAAGGTGGACCCGGTGAAGCGAAGGTGTGCCCAATATCCTAAAATGAAGAATATTTTTTTTCCAGTGTATGGATGGCCCCTGTGTGCTTGCGAGAAACAAAGACAATATAAGAAAGACAGGCATTTCTAATTCCCATAACAACGAAAAAGAATGTGTCGGGCACATGGGTCCAAAAAGGCGGGGATTGAGGCAAACACTGTTGGGCTGGATATTATTCGACAACCCTGAATACAGCAGGACAGCGTCAACCTCATCATTGCGGCCGATAACTGTTTTGGGAAAAGTAAATCAAAGACAATTTGAGCAACTGCCGTTAGGCTTACAACCCCACCATGAGCTAAGTAAGAGAGACAAATAGCCCCAAAAAGCATGGGGTGATGTTTGTGGGAGGGGTTGACGATGACGGAGGTCGTCTAATCGTTGTTCCCGGATCGATGCTCGGTGGTTGACTGGGATGGGTTAGCGCGTTTATTTTTGGTCTTTGGGCTAAAAGTTATTGAGCTGTAAAAAATTTTTTAAATTGTTTGCTTTCGCTCCAGTGAGTTCCTGTGGAAAAATAAGACTTTGAGTTTCAGCGGAGCATAAATTTCATAAACATTACTAGTAAACTGTCCAGCATAACAAAAATAACCCCACACGTCCTAAAGGGCATCCTTTAATTTATTTTCGGTATGCTCTCAGAAGTACTTTGATTCATTCGAGTAGGTTAGGTTACAGATTAGTGGGACTTGGCCGAGAACCAAATTGCTCTGCCCTTAATGACCTGTTCGATTTCAATTTTAACGCAAGAGCTCGGCATCATGGCCCCCTTGGATCCCATATTCGAGCGAACTGCCAGAAAATGCACACATTAAAAAGAAGAGTACGACACTTTTATGCACACGCAGGCAATCACATTCAAACTTCCGTTAAATCTCCCATCTGCTCCACGGTAGCCATAATGTAGTTTCCAGATGCCAAGGCACGTGCTCCATAAGGCGGCGCACACACAAGCAGGGGACTGGGTGGCTGCGGTGGCCCAAGGAGTAAATTGAAAGCAACCCCAACGCAAAGCGATTTCATTAAAGCTCTTCAAATATTAAAGCGCGTTCAGTAGGCTTGGGGGCGTGCAATGCATCCCATAAGCGTTCCATCGAACCGCCCACCACATGCGCCAGCGTGTGCTCGACTTGGTGTTGTCTTTGTCCTTGTGGGAGGCGAAGACATTTTGTGCGTGTCTGACGGTGGGAGGGATCTTTGCTCTTAACTCTGCTCCGTTTTTCATTTCTTTTGTTGTCGCTGTTGCCATATTTTACTTGCTTTTGTCTCTTAAGTGTCAGGCCGTGGAATGGGACTATATAATTTTCACCTTGTATGCAAATGGACAGAGTATCCAGCAATGCCGCTCGGAAGTGCCAAATTTATAACAAAACTCAATTTCGAGTAAGCTATTCCGTCTAAAAGCAAGGGTAAGATACTTGTTCTCGCCATTTCGAGTAATTTAAAGGTCGTGAAAATTGGCCGTAATTAGCTTGTGAAGCTTTGGAAGTACACACCGCTTGAAGCATATTTTTGGAGTATTTTTAAATTTTAAAAATTTTTTGATCAGGGCGTGCAAAAAGGCTGTTGGGTCCTTACCAATGTCCTTCTTATTCTTAACTTTGATCTATGTTGAGGAGATCTGGGGGTCGACATTATCCTTTCATTCGATCCTTATTCATTCCTGGCTACTTAAAGCCATGAATCGGCCAGTGTGCCTTGCATTTTGCAACGGCGTGGGTTCTTTACAATGCTGCTAAAAATGGCTTCTGGGCATCCTTTCCCCAATCTTAACATTTGATTTGCCTTGATCCTGCTAATTAAATTTCTACATTGTAAAGTCAAACAACTTTTCCTTTATTTTAAGGCACTAAAAGAATTTTGGCTATAAAATAATCATTATATCGATAAAAGTATAGAGGCAAATGGGATAAATAAATAAAAAATGGACAAATCGATAGTTTTAACAAAATACTTCACTAAAACCCAAGTGTGCCAATAATTTAGTTCAGGGAAATTTCGTCATTTTTTTGGTTTTTTATTTTTATTTAATTATTAATAAAAGATAAATTAATGAAGTTACTTATATTTAACAGTAAATTAATGATTATATCTAAAAATATTTTTCTTCATTAAAATATCAGAATATTGATAAAGAACAAGAAAGGAAAACTAACTTCGGGCGGAGCCGAAGTTAATATACCCTTGCAGAATCTGTAAATTATATTGGTTGGCCAAAAATAAAACCCATAAAAAACCCAACTTCCTAACTTTACAAACACCAAAGTTATGGCATTTCCGATCAATCAGTATATAACTGATATAGGATATAGTCGGCCGATCCCGACCGTTCCGACATATATACTGCGTGCAAAGGTTGTGTGCAAAGTTTCAATTCGATATTCTTAAATCTGAGAGACTAGTTCGCGTAGAAACAGACAGACAGACGGACAGACAGACCGATGGACAGACAGACAGACGGACATGCTTATATCAACTCAGGAAGTGATCCTGATCAAGAATATATATACTTTATAGGGTCGGAGATGTCTCCTTCACTGCGTTGCACACTTTTGACCAAAATTATAATACCCTCTGCAAGGGTATACAAATCAAAAGGAATCATAGTAAGGCCATTTTCTGATCTTACCTTAATATTTCTGTGATATTGATTTAATAATCATTTTATAAATTAATATAAATATTTTTCCCCGAGTGTAAAACTAAACCACTAGAGGTCGACGCCTAACGAAATAAATTAAAAACAAGAGAGAACGCTATAGTCGGGTGCCCCGACTATCAGATACCCGTTACTCAGGTAAAGGGAGTGTGAGGGAGATGGAGATAGAAACTTTGATCACGCATAACTTTTTAACGAATGCACACTGGTCCCAATGACCAATATTTTTGCATAAACTAGAAAAATGAAGCTACAGACTTTAAACTTGGCACACTATATAGTTACTATATATGCGAAGTCTGGACAAAATTTTGTGCCGATCGGGCCACGCCTTCCTTTCCGCCCCATAGAAATGCACCCCGGGACAAAAATTTACAAAACATTCACGAAAATTGGGCCAATATATCCAATAAATTTTAAATACATATAAAATATCTTTAGTAAAGCCAATAGCCAATATTTCCAATAAATTTTAAATATATATAAAATAACTTTAGTAAATATCCCCTCAATCTTCTATCCCCTCCCGCCCTACCAATTTTCAACTTCCAAACTAAATAATGCATCTTAAAAAATTATAATATATTTACTTAATTAATTTTTAATCACTTTCAACATCTAAATCAAAGGAATAGGTATCGTTACATTCAAAGGTATCCAAGTCATCTTCATCATCATTATCTGTAGTAGGATAACTATTTAGGAAATCGACATTTGGTGGTGTTTAAAGATCATTAAAAGAGCATTTTTTTATTCCAGCATCCAGCAACAAAGTTCTTAATCCTCTTTTTCAAAGGATCTATGTTTTGCTTTAAGTTTCCAATTCGATGCTGCAACACAAAGTTGTAAAGGCTTTCGGTTTCGCGCCCATGTGCCAGCCAATACTCTAGCATTTCTCCATAAAATAGGTCTATGTTGTCTAGCAAAAAGTTTTTTTTTGGAAAATGGAGCAAAAACGAGCAAAAAAGGTTTATGTCATCGTATTGTAAATAAATGCAAGAACAAAACTGCGTTAATAGTTTTTATAATCCGGCACAATCCAACATACTTTTGTTCCAAGAAACACGAAAAATGATAGGTTAAAATTGTTAAAAATACAACTCTACAAAAGCACACATACACAAAGACAAATCACATTAAACAAATATTGCATTAAACATTTAAATTTTACATACCTCCACTAATATTTTCCATTTTACTTTGTTTTAAAATGTTAAGTAGAACTTTTGCAATCTTTCTTTAAAGTGTTGATTTTATTTAGCGCGCCAAAAAGTCAACATTTCTGATCAACGAACTGCTGACTTTCAGGGCTACCAAATTTAACAGGGCTGCAATTTCAGTAACGAAATTGCGATTTTTAAATGCAACGTATATTATTCTACGAAGATAAAATGTTTTTTTTTCATAACTTCAAAAAAAAAATAGGTTTTTGCAAAAATATTGGGCATTGGGACCAGTGTGGAATGGTCCGATTTGAAAAATTTCTTCTACTTTTCGATAGGTATTGATAAACACAATAAAACTGCATTTTTACTTTTCCGAAATATTTAAATTTTTAAAATCGTATATAAGCGATTGTGGGCTTTAAAGGGGGCGTGGCACCTTTTTGAAACAAACTTGCGCTGCGTAGGAACTCCTAGAATCTGCATGCAAAATGACAAAATGCTTCTAGCTTTTATAGTTTCCGAGATCTCAGCGTTCATACGGACAGACAGACGGACAGAAAGACGGACAGACAGGCGGACAGACAGACGGACAGACAGACGGACAGACGGACATGGCTAGATCGACTCGGCTAGTGATCCTGAACAAGAATATATATACTTTATAGGGTCGGAAACGCTTCCTTCTACCTGTTACATAATTTTGCACGAATACAATATACCCTTTTACTCTACGAGTAACGGGTATAATTAAATTAAATTATAAATAAATATAACTTTGTTGTTATACCCTTGCAGAGGGTATTCAAATTTCAGTCAAAAGTTTGCAACGCAGTGAAGGAGACATTTCCGAATATATAAAGTATATATATTCTTGATCAGCATCACCAGAAGAGTCGATCTAGCCATGTCCGTCTGTCCGTCTGTCTGCCGGCTGTCAGTCCGTTTGCGCCTACGCAAACTAGTCCCTCAGTTTTAAAGCTACATATCTGCTTGAAATTTTTCAAAAAGTTGTCTTTCTATTGCAGGTAGTATATAAGTCGGAACGAGCCGGATCGGGTGACTATATCATATAGCTGCCATATAACTGAACGATCGGAAATGCCATGCTTTGGTGTTTGTAAAGTTAGGAATTTGGTATTTTCTATGGGTTTTATTTTTGGTCAATCAATCCGACCTATTAAATTTCATAAGGATCGGCCGACTATATCCTATATAATTAATTCTATGACCGTTACTGCCCGTTACTGTCACTCCCTTGCATTATAAAAGAGGCTGAAAGGGGTAGATATGTCAAATTCAAAAGAAGTATGAGTATTAAGAATGCATCATATGAATAATTTTGGAGAATATAATTTACAGAATATTATGCAAGGCTATATCAACTTCGGCTCCGCCTGAAGTTAGCTTTCCTTTCTTGTTTTTAATTTTTTTTGATTTGATAATAGTATGGAATTACGGTTTTAATTAAATTGAAATCGGATAACAATATCATATAGCTGCCATATAAACGATGGGAGAATGCAGCGACATAGTTTTTAGTAATATCGAAATTTAGTCGTTTTGTAATAACTGCAAGGGTATATAAACTAAGTTTTCTTCCTTTCTTGTTAATTATGATTTCAGTTCATTTGATTAGCTAATAATAGTTTTAATGCACAATTTTCATCCATTTCTTTCATTATTTTAACCTTTTCCTCACCATATTGGTGATGCATACTTTTCGCCGAACTTTTTGATAAAAGTTGCCATTTATGTTCCATTATAAGTCAAAAGTTGAGCAGTTTCATGGTCTTTTTACTTAAAAAGTATTGCCGTTCAGTATTGCCGTTTTTGAGAAATTTGCCAAAAGATTAAACAAAAAATCAAAAAGAAACCTTTTGTATAATTGGATAAAATATTTTTTATAGACTGACCCTAAAAGCTCATATTTTTATACCCGTTACTCGTAGAGTAAAAGGGTATATTGTATTCGTGCAAAAGTATGTAACAGCTAGAAGGAAGCGTTTCCGACCCTATAAAGTATATATATTCTTGATCAGGATCACTAGCCGAGTCGATCTAGCCATGTCCGTCTGTCCGTCTGTCTGTCCGTCTGTCTGTCTGTCTGTCTGTCTGTCCGTATGAACGCTGAGATCTCGGAAACTATAAAAGCTAGAAGATTGGCATTTTGCATGTAGATTTTAGAAGTTCCTACGCAGCGCAAGTTTGTTTCAAAATGGTGCCACGCCTCCTTTAACGCCCACAATCGATTATATACGATTTTAAAAATTTAAATATTTCGGAAAAGTAAAAATGCAGTTTTATTGTGTTTATCAATACCTATCGAAATGTAGAAGAAATTTTTCAAATCGGACCATTCGTTAAAAAGTTATGCGTGATCAAAGTTTCTATCTCCATCTCCCACGCACTCCCTTTACCTGAGTAACGGGTATCTGATAGTCGGGGCAACCGACTATAGCGTTCTCTCTTGTTTCAATTTTGTTTACCACTTTCACTGAGGTGCACTTTTATTTATTATTTATGTATAAACAATTTGTTTTTAACTTGTAGCTATCACTCTTCTGCTGCTGGCTGCTCTGCTACTGGTTTCTGCCTTTTTATACCCTTGCAGACGGTATTAGAATTTTGGTCAAAAGTGTGCAACGCAGTAAAGGAGACATCTCCGACCCTATAAAGTATATATATTCTTGATTAGGATCGCGTCCTGAGTTGATATAAGCATGTCCGTTTGTCCGTCTGTCTGTTTCTGCGCGAACTAGTCAGTTTTAAAGATATCGAATTGAAACTTTACACACCCTTTGTATATATCCTATAGCCGCCATATAAGTGATTGATCAGAAATGCCAATACTTTGGTGTTTGTAAAGTTAGGAAGTTTGGATTTTCTATAAGTTTATTTTTTGGCGAATAAATTCGACCTACCAAATTTCATAAGGATCGGGCGACTATATTCAGCTCGGGGCTTAGATGGGTTTATGGATCTAATATAAAGGTATTTACAAAGTTTTCATATTTACAAAAGTTTTATATTTTAATTGCATTTACATAATGAGTTGGGTGCGCACTGTTGCACAAAGGGCACAGGTTGCTTTTTGTCCTGTCAAGGTAGTGGGCGCTTGTTAGGTATGTGTGGCCAAGTCTGAGATGGGTGATAATAATTTGTTCTCTTCTGTTTAGGGAAGAGTTTTTCAAGGCGAGGTTGATCGTCGATAATTTACGAATCTCTTGGTACCAACTGGAGGTACGAAGTTTGTTTTGTTTTTCTATTTGAATTGAATTTAAGAGATGGGCTATGTCTTTTGGGTTTTGGTTCGGGGTGTAGGTTAAGGGAAATTTCGCTGCAAGTTTAGCTGAATTGTCGACGTTTTCCTTGCCAATTATTCCTATGTGGCTAGGGATCTAGATTAGTTTTATTTTTGGGAAATGTTGGGTGATCAGCCTCGCAGTTTGATGCAAATTTCTGTTGCTTGCTGGATTGCGACAGGAGTCCAGTTTTTATCGTTTCGCATTCGTGGTTATTCCGCTGGCTTTGGAGTAGGGGTGCAGAAACATCGATAACATCGATGTTTTCAAAACATCGAAACCATCGATGGTTCGTGACCACCATCGATGTCCACCAACACCACCAGAACCAACGTCAAACGAGCCAAAATGCACATTTTCATTTTTGCAAAACAAACAAAGTGAAGTGCACCCGAGCCGATGCCATTATTGCCACAAGGCAATTTATGGAAAAGGAAAACACTCCTGACACTTGCGACCCCTTAAAGTATTGGGAGTTATGATTTTCAAATAATTGTGTAGGATTTGAATCAGGCGGGCTTAATGCACGGCACACTCGTAGCGGGTTAAATTTTGAAACGCGAAAAAGCTTACACCTTTTGAAATTCATAGACAGATGGAAAAAGTTTATGGCAAAGCTTGCATCAGCGTCCAACTC
This sequence comes from Drosophila rhopaloa, assembly GCF_018152115.1. Taxonomy (NCBI): domain Eukaryota; kingdom Metazoa; phylum Arthropoda; class Insecta; order Diptera; family Drosophilidae; genus Drosophila; species Drosophila rhopaloa. The sequence goes on along the minus strand of NW_025335034.1, from coordinate 11,472,218 downwards.
GTCCGCAAATGGTGCAGGGAGTTCTCCGAAGGACGCACAGACGTTCCCGACGAGCAAAGGAGCGGGAGACCATCGGTGTCCGACGAGGTCGTGGCCAAGATTGAGCGCATTCTCCTCGAGGATCGAAGAGTAACGCTTCGGAAGCTGGCTGATCAGGTTCCTGAGGTTTGTGAAAAAACCATCGACAACATTTTGACCGAAAAACTTGGTGGACAACGCTTCAGTACAGATGAAGAGGTGAAGGAAGCGGTCACCAAGTACATCGGCGGCCTAGCGGCGGAGTTCTTCGAAGCGGGTTTTCAGAAGTGGATAACTCGTCAGAAAAAATGCGTTGAAAGATCTGGCGACTATGTAGAAGAATAGTTTGAAATACAAGCTTTCAGATGGTGGGGAACCTTATTTTTTACTTGCCACTCGTATTAATACGGAATTCTGTTAGTAGGTTGTTAATAGTGGATCGTATTGCGGAGTTAAGAGAGGTTTTAAGGCGATTGAGTTGGGATTTGGGTTCGCGGCCATATATGAGAAGGCAGAAGTCTATTTTAGAATCTATAATTGATTTGATTATTTGGTTTAGGGTTGTGGTATTTGTGCTGTTTTTGAAAGAGGATAGGTGTTTAGCTATACGTAAGGGCTTGGCGAGGTCAGATTTACATTTTTTTAAATTGGAGTTCTAAATGTATTTTTGGTTCATTGTAAGTCTTAGGATTTTTAGAGATTTTTTCTTTGGGTATATCTGTATAACCTAAGATTATCTGAGATATGTTTGTTAAGTTGGATGTAGGGTTTTTTCGCTTATTGTGTTGGATGATGAGGTGGATGTCGTCGGCGTAAGCGCAAAATTTAATTTCATTTGAGGTTGATAGGGTGTTGGAGAGGGAAATGTAGGCAATAAATAATAGTATGACTGATATAGGTGAGCCTTGTGGGATGCCGTTACTTAGGGGGAAATTTTTGGAAAGGCATATTCCTGATTTGGCTATAACTTTCCTGTTTGCTTACAGTTTGTATTGTATTTAATATATATTCTATAGAATGCTTTTGTTAAGTCCAGTGATATTGTCGACAGGTATTTTTTGAGGGCAATGGATCTGGAAGCTAGGTGGTCTACGTAGAGTAGACTGTCTAGAACAGATTTGCCTCGTTTAAAGCCAAATTGGCAGCTGTGGATGGTTGTTTAAAACGAACCACCACAATCTTTTAGATATAAGTTTATCTAATACATTGGCTAGCCATGGGTGTAAAGAGATAGGTCTGTATGATTTTATTTCCGTTTTTGGTTTGTGCGGTTTAACTATGTGTAAGACAAGACTAAGCTTAAACGATTGGGGAATGTGGGAAGAGAGTATGTTGTTAAAGTGGGTAATTATTCTATGTTTAACAGGGATTTGTAGATTTTTAATCGTGGAGTAGGAAATTCGGTCAAAACCTGGTGGGTTGCCTCTTAAGGAGTTCAGAGCTGACGAAAATGTAATAAAGCATCTTTTGTAGGTTTTAATTTCTTTTTTTAGTTTTTTCCATTTATTGTTTTTGTTATTTTTAAGAAAAGACAGTTCTTTGTTCCACCAGGGAACAGTGCGGTGAAGGAGATAGGTGGTGTTTTGGGGTATAGAAAAGTTAGCACTTTGGATTATTATCTTTTTTATAAGCGCTGCCTCGCGATTGACGTTGTGGCTTGGTAGGATCGAAGTGTTTAGAACTACAGCTTTTTCCTTGTAGAGGTCCCAATCTGCAGCTACGAGTTTAAAGAATGGTTTGGAAGTAAAGGTGGGAGAGGTTGGGTTGTTAAACATAGATATTAGTGTAGGGAAATGGTCGCTACCATGGAGGTCGCCCAGCACTTCCCAGTGGATCTCAAGAGCTATGTAGGCTGAGGCAAAGGATAGGTCTATGTGTGTGAAGGTCTTATGGGTGGAAAAATTAGTGGGTGACTGTGGGTCATTGAGAAGTATGAGTTAAGAGTGATGTGGTTTTAAGGGATTGACTTATGGACTATGATGGCTGTGCCGCCAAAATTGCTGTTGTTGACGCTAGTGTAGAGTGTGAAGTTGATTGGGGTGGGAAGTAAGGAGAGAGTAAGATTTAATTAACATTTTAAGTTCTATATAATAGTTTCCAATGATCCATTGGATAATTTTTAGCATATCGATTTGATTTAGATTAATGTGTACTTATGAATAAAAAATTAAAGATAGTTATATATTATATATAATTGGTTTATTGTTGTGGAGTTTTGGATTCGATATTGGAAAGAGGTTTAAGTTTTGCTCTAGTTAGAACTGAGCTTTGATCGTTTTTTAAGAGTCGTTTGTTCCTATTCGAAGCGTTTAATGGGAGGGTTTTTTTTCTGATTTTTTGATGTGGGGTCGTTCTTGAAAGGGTGTTTCCGATCCTGATGACATAGGTTCGTCCTGAGTAAGGTCAGTTGCGATGGGTAGGTCGAATTTGTTTGGTCTGTAGCTTACTGTTTTCCTGTTAGTTGATGGCTGTGTTGGTTTGCCGTTTGTTGTGTTGGATTTAGTTTTTGAAGAGTATAGAGAGCCGTCGTGATGCCGTTTGTTGTAGATTGACCAGGCTGACTTTGTATCCACTTTTTGTAATCTCTTGATTGACTGGACTTCCTTGTTGGACAAGAAAACAAAATTGATTTGTTTTGGCATATTTCTGATTTTGCACACAAGGTTGTGGCGCTTTTGCAAAACTTTGCGGTATGACCATAACGGTAGCAGTTGTTGGAACGCATTGGAGGCGGGATGTAAGGGCGTACCTGGACTCTCTCGTATCCGATGAACAGATTTTCTTGTAGATCGGTTGTTATACCCTTGCAGAGGGTATTATAATTTTGGTCAGAAGTTTGTAACGCAGTGTAGGAGACGTTCTCGACCCCATCAAGTATATATATTCCTGATCAGGATCAATAGGGTAGTCGAAATAGCCATGTCTGTCTGTCCGTCTGCCTGTCCGTCCTTCCGTCCGTCTGTCCGTCTGTTTCAATACCGTTTGCGAGCTCAGTTTAAAAGCTAGCGATCTGAAACTTTCACAGTCGTTCTAAAACTTGTGTACGCAGATCAAGTTTGGAGACCGCCCCGATCGGATGTCTATATCCTATAGCTCCCATAGGAACAAGAATGGAAGATATTTCGCGCAGTGTAAAAGCTATTGACATGAATCTTTTCAAATCTTATTTTGTATGCATACCTTGATTAGGGTAAAAGCGCGTGACGATCGGACGTCCATATCCTATAGCTTCCATAGGAACAATAGGGTGAAATCGGTTAAAATTTAATGATTTTTAGGATATTTCGGGCAGTATATAAGCTATTGGCATGAATCTTTCCAAATCGTATTTTTTATGCATTCCTTGATCAAGGTAAAAACGCGTGCCGATCGTTCGTCTATATCCTATAGCTCCCAGGAACAATAAGGTGAAATCGGTCCAAATTTGATGTTTTTCAAAATATTTCGCGCAGTGTATAAGCTATTGACATCAATTTTTCCAAGTCTTATTTAGATAGGCATACCTTGATCATGGTAAATGCGCTTACCGATCGGACGTCTATATCTTATAGCTTCCGTAGTAAAAATTGTAAATGCGTCCGTCCTCGTTTTAAATGCGATTTTAATTAGGCCTGTTTCATTTTCTTTCTTTTTATCAAATAGTTGTCCAGGGATAGATTTGTAGATTATTTCCACAGCTTCTAGGCAATTAAGGGTGCGATGTTCGGTAATTTTAATGGGAATAATAATGTAGGGATTATTTGTTGACATTCTGTCTAATTTGATAAGTTTTTTTAGCTTGTGAACAGCGCCTAATTTAGTATATAGTCCTCAGCCTTAGAATAGTGCTGATAAGTCCTTTCTGGTAGTGTTACCAGACTCTGTAATTATAAGCAGTCGAAATAGAGTCTTTCTCTAGAGCAGCAGGTGTTCAGAACGCTTCAAGTTACAATCTGCTATGTTATATACATTCAACCTAATTATCCCAAAATAAACCTACACCACCCGTAAAGCTACCCTTCTCAGTTCAGAAGTGGGATTAGTGTGGTTGGATATGTGTGAAGCGGAGGAGTTGCACCTAGTAGTCAAAATTCCCAGGAATTGCCAAAAATGCCGAAGATAGCAGAACTTAAGTGCGACGTGTCAGTTTCGGGCACGAGAGCCGAATTGATTATAAGATTAATAGAGTTTGAACAATCGGAGGACGTCTAGCTGCCAGCATCAGTGGAGCTCACCATGCAGCAAGAAGAAGCGATGTCAGCTCAGTCAGCGGCAATTTCTCAATTGCAAAACGAAATGAAGGAACTAATGGACATGCTAGCTCAATTAGTTGCCATTTAAATGGGAGACGCAGCACCTGCACATGCAGAAAATTATCAGCAGCAACGGCAGCCAATAATGGATTTGGATATCGACGAGATCAGCAACGAGAGGAACATTCCTGTCCAGGCTACCAACAACGTGAGGCAATCTTCAGTCAAGGAAATTGCCAACACCTTGCCAGAATATGATCCCAGCGATGACAGCGCCATTTCAGTAGATCAGTTCATCGATCATGTCAACAAAGTGGTTGATGCCTACCAGTGGGTTCCTGTTAGTTGAGAAGTTCCTGTTACTTGCCATTTATACCAGGATAAAAGGTCCAGCCAAGATGTGGCGAGATTCATCACCCATTCTACACACTACGTGGAAGCATTTCGCCAATGCTATACAGGACGAGTTCGGCGCCAATCCAGACGAAGCAGAAGTGCATTTCAACATGGCCAATGCAACCCGGCGATCAAAGGAGACGGTAAAGGAGTACTGTTTCAGGATGTCAGCCCTTGGGGTGCGATACAAGCTCAGCGAGGCAGCGATCATCAGATATGTTCGCTCAGGTCTACAGCATCGAGAATTGCAAAATAGTATTGCAGCAATTAATTTCTCAACAATGAAACAACTTCGTGATGCAGCCGAGTCTTATTTTGTTTACAGAGGTCGGTCGAGTTTGAGAAACAACATTCAACGAAAGCCAGCAACTTAGAGCAGAAGTAGGACACCGAAGTTAAACCGCCAAGGTCGAAGGAATCCCTGAAGTGTTACAATTGCGGAAAAATGGGACACTTTGCTAATTCGTGTCCAAAGGAAAGGAAAAAGTCACGCTGTACCAAATGAAATAAGTTCCACGAGCCAAACGGACGTTGCCAAGCTAAGAATGTCATGCGTTTAGGAGCTGCAAATCAGGACAATCTATTCACCAGGAAAATATGCGTACCCTTGCACGATTATAGCGCTTTTATCTATGAAGATAAGAGGCATCCTCACAGAAGCGATGACTGTGCATATAGGAATCGATGGGAAGACGATCACAGCAAAGGTGTATATAGCGGACGACGATATATTGCAAGAGGATTTTCTGTTGGGACAGGACGTCATCATCTCCGCTTATCTCGAGCTCAACTTTAAGTCAGGCGATTCAACGTCAGAGTACGCCAGCCCGGTGGTGCTCATCAAGAAGCCGAATGGTAGCGATCGAATGTGCGTCGATTACCGCCGCCTGAATAAGCTGATCAAGAAGGAGAATTTCTGCAGGAGGCGAAAAGATTTAAGTATTGCTCATCCCTGGATCTCAACAGTGGATACTATCAGATAGAGATAGCACCAGAGAGCCGAAAATGTACAGAGTTCATTACCACAGAGGGATAATACGAGTTCAAGCGACTTCCGTTCGGATTGAAGAACGCACCTGCAGTTTTCAATCGACTAATGGCAGAGTTACAGAAGAGGGTGCAGAAAGGCGATACATGGACGACATCCTTATTGGTAGCCAAACATTTGATGAGATGTACGAGAAGCTTGTTAAGATTCTGAGAGTTTTAAAAGAGTGCGGATTAACGTAAAACCTGGTAAAATTTGAGTTATATAATCAATCACTTTCATTGGTCACCAGATACACGCAGAAGGAATCAGTCCTGTAGAAATTAAGACGAACGCCATCAGAATGTTTCCGAAACCAGCATATGTTACCAATGTGAGAAGGTTTTTGTGTCTCACTGATTATTTCCGCAAATTTGTTGCTGGGTATGCTTTAATTTCAGAGCCATTGGTAAGTCTATTGCTCAAGGATAAGCCGTTTACATGGAAAACGCCACAAAGAGAAGCCTTCGACGAATTGAAGAAAAGCCCAATTTCAAATCCAGTTGTCACTAGTTACCGCCTAGACGCAGAGCATGAACTACATTCGGATGCCAGTGTCGTTGGATTAGCCGGAGTATTGCTACAACGTGAGGAGGATCAGCTGAAACCAATCGCTTATTATAGCCGAGCTACTTCCAAACCGGAGAAGAACTATCACAGCTAGGAACTTGAGGCTCTAGCCGTCGTGGAGTCATTGGAGCGATTTAAATATTACATTTACGGCAAGAAGATAAAGGTTATCACCGACTGTAATGCCCTTAAGATGTCGATGGAAAAGTGAGAACTGATACCCCAGATCGCAAGATGGTGATTGCGTATTCAGGAATTCGACATAGACATCGTTCATCGAGCAAGCACACATATGAACCATGTAGACGCACTCAGTCGAGCTCCAATCGAAGATGCTCGGGAGATGGATACTGCATGTCTGAAGATAGCAAAGACCATAATCGACGAAGAGGATTGGCTATTTTCTATACATCTGCAAGACGAGAAGATTCAGAAAATTGTCGCAGACATGAAGTTGAAAAAGAAAGCTGAAACCGACGAGTACGTGATTGAGCGAGATCGCTTGTTTCGAAAACATAACAAAAATTTTTTATGGGTTGTGCCGAAGCAGTTGAGATTCCACATTCTGCATGAATGTCACGATAAGGCCGGACATATGAGCAGAGATAAGACAATGGCACGAATTTAAATATGTTTTGGTTTCCCCGAATGCGAAACTATGTATAAAGCTACATCAAGTCATGTGTGGGCTGTGCGTTTTATAAAACACCAGGTGGACGTCAGGAAGGTCAATACCACTACGATGACATCAAGCCGATACCCTATTCCACGATACATTTGGACCATCTGGGACCATTTCCAAAGAGTTTTAAGAGAAACGAGCATATTCTCGTGATAGTCGATGCATTCACCAATGAAAAGTACAGCAACCAAACATGTCCGGAATGTCCTGCAAGAGGTAACCAGCTACCTGGGAATGCCAGATCGCATTGTCACCGATCGTGGAACAGCTTTTACATCCTAGACTTCGAGAAGTACTCCAAATTGAACAATGTAAAACATATCTTAAATGCTGTAAGGACACCCAGAGCCAATGGTCACGCAGAGCGAACAAATCGAGTCAACTTGTCAATGTTGTTGCCATCGAATGACATCGATAAGCGTTGGAGCATTAATACCATGGTAAATAGCACTACTAAATGCTTCCTATTTCAGTTCCTGTACGGGTATGAACATCGAGACATCCTGAAGAACGCCATAACAAACATTATTCAAAGCCAGGACCAAAAGATGCTAACAGATGAGGAATTGGAACAGCTTAGAGCAGATGCTGCAAAAACTGTCAACGATCATCAGGCTACTGCCAAGAAACGCTACGATGCCAAACATGCGAAGCCCACTGTTTACAGCCTTGGAGACCTTGTGTTGGTCGAGAATGAGCCATTCAGCACGGGCACATCTCGCAATTGGAGCCTCGCTATAAAGGTCCTTTCATAATCAACAAGGTCCTGCCGAACGACAGATATCTTGTTGAAGATATCCCTCACGCACAACGGAAGCAGAGACACTACAAGTCGGTGCATTCGTCCGACAAGATGAATCACTGGTGTGAGCTGCCACCAGAGGAGCCAGATGAAGATGACGATTTGGAAGAGGATCCACCCCATGAATCCGGCGAGGACGCAGAGATTTGTCAGGAGAGGCCGACTGTGAACAGCCCCTAATTTAGTATATAGTCCCCAGCCCTAGAATAGTGTTGATAAGTCCTTCTGGTAGTGTTACCAGACTCTGTAAATCTAAGCAGTCCAAATAGAGTCGTACTCCAGAGCAGAACGTGTTCAGAACGCTTCAAGTTACAATCGGCTATGTAATATATATTCAACCTAATTATCCCAAAATAAACCTACACCACTCGTAAAGCTACCCTTCTCAAGCTTGAAGTTTGTTTTTACTTTTTATTAGAAGATTGCCGTCCTTGGTTTTTTTTATACTTGTGCCTTCTCCTTGAATTTCGTAGTCAATGGTTTTTTTAACCACGAAGGGTGATATTTCAGTCAGAGACTTGAAATCTTCATCCGTACTAGTTGCCACTAGAAATATTCCATCGAGAGGGTGTTTTCAAAATCCAAGAAACTAGTTTCAAGGAATTTATTTCTAAAAACAAGAATTTTTCTTAAATCAAGACAGTTTTTCTCAAATGTAGTAATTGTCGCCATAAACATAAATCGCCGTAAGTCCAAGAAAAAATTTCTATATTTAAGTAAAAATGGTTCTTGTTTTTAGAAATTGTTTTTTTTAATGAGGAATTCAGCTCTAAAAAATAACTTTCCCTAAAATATGTTACCATTTTCTCAACAATATCCTAAAAATGAAAACTAAAAACTAGAAACTTTTTTTAAAATATAGAAATAATTTCTAAAATATAGAAGTATTTTCTTAAAAAAGGAAATATTTTATGTAACATAGAAAACCTTTTCTTAAATATTACACCCTGACCATAAAATTGTTCTAGCCCTAAAAATAGAAATATATGGGTTATCGGCTGTCCGCGAAGCATAAGGGGGTATATACCTTTTTCATTTTAAAAAAATCGAAAATTTTTTTTTTGCTTTATCTTAAAGAACAACTTTTTGAGAATATTTCTCCAAATTTTCATAGAGATTTGAGCAATAAAGTTATAGCGCTCCCGGCCGCGCGCCTCGTCCCTGCCCAAACCCAAACTTGAAACTTTAAATGCGAATATCTCGAAATGGTGTTTTTTGAAAAATGACTTTGTGGTGATATTGATTGACAAAAAACTACAGAACCGATTTTCCTAAAAAAATTTTTTTTAATGTTCGTAATGAATTTTATTAGTACTTGAACGATCGATTTTTCATGTAAAAATTTTTATTTCGCCGAAATAGATACTTTTGTAAGATATTTAGCGTCCAAAAACTTATTTTTTGCAAAAAAAAAAGGTCCCGTATGCACAAAAAAAAATTTTTTTTAACGTTCGTTCAAGTACAGGATATTACTCTAAACTAAAGAAATATTTTTATTTTTACGGTTTCAGTTGACCCGTTCGTCCTGGGGAATTAACACCACAAGGCTCTTCCAAAAAAAGGCGTTTAAGGGAAAAAGCCACCCCTTAAAAACTATTAAATATTTTTTCACAAATTTTTGCTTAAACATTGTCAACAATCTAAACTTTCAGAAAATATAATCATTCATTAATTAAAAAAATTGTTACTTACATAAAAAAAATAAAAAAATAAAAAAAACCTCTGACCAGAAGTCTAAGCAACGCAAGTTAAATTTTGTATTATTTTTATTTAAAAAATCAAAAAAAATATAACTTTGATGTTTTTTTTTTTTTTGTTCTTTCAGATTAGGTAATATTTAAATACTATGGAATTACAGTTTAATTAAATTAAAATCGGACCTTTATATAATATAGCTCACATAGAAAAATCAAAAAATTAAGAAATATAAAAATTTAAAAAAATTTGGTTTGCTGTTTTTATATTTATCAAAATATATCTTTGAGAAATAGTAATTATTTACTATATAGGAATTAGGCTTTTAGTTTTGTCAAAATCTGACAACAATATCATATAGTTGCGATACAAACGATAGCAAAATGCAGCTCAAAATCGACATAGCTTCATTGTTTTTAGTAATATTGGCATAGAAATCGAAATCTAGTCGATTTGTAATAACTGCAACTGAGCTCAGTCTGATTGAAGCCTGGTTTCTTCGCTGGAAATTAAAATCAACTCCCTGAAGTCCGTCCAAATAACTTTTTCACTAAGACCAGGAAACTGCCCAAATGTCACACTCAACGGCTCAGCAATTCGACAAAATACTTGTGTGAAGTATCTTGGCATGCACCTCGACCGCAGATTAACATAGAACCCCACATAAAAGCGAAATGTCAACAACTCAGACTGAAATCACTGAAAATGTCTTGGTTGCTAAGTCGAAAATCAGCAGCCACTTTGGAAAACAAAGTTCTTCTCTACAAAGCCATTTTGAAGCCAGTTTGGACCTACGCTATCCAGCTCTGGGGGACAACTAGTAAATCAAATATTGAAATACTCCAGCGGTACCAATCAAAAACATTGCGACAAATTGTTAACGCTCCATTCTATGTAACCAATGCAAATATTCAAAAAGATCTAAATATTTCAACAATAAAAGAAGAGATAAACAAATATAGTAAGAAATATAAAGATAGACTTCACATTCATGAAAATAATTTAGCCCTAGGTATATTAGCCAATAGCATAACAGTAAGAAGACTTAAAAGATTTCACATTCTTGATCTCCCTGATAGGCAAACTTAAGTAAAGTCTAGTATCCAGATCGACGAAAACCGTACGCCAGTCATGAGAGAGAGCGATAATAACAGTTGGCGTTCACTTTTCGTCGGCCCTTTTTTTCACGTCGGTCCCCTGATCGACGAAAAAAATACCAGAAAATTCCATAGCGTTGCCAGTCTGCGGAAATTAAAGCCTAGTATCCAGATCGACTAACGACTACGCTAGCGTAAAAACTTTAATCTTTCCAGTGTGACCAAAAGTTTGAGAGTTCATCAGATTTAAGCGTGCCACGGACGTACTGTCAATCAGCTGGGTCTGTTGACAAGCAGTTAAAATTCAAATATCGTATTTGCGGGAAAGAGCCTTTAAAAGATATTATCAACTACCTTGGCAAAACAAGTCTGCCGCTGTACAAAGAAATTAAAAAACAATACAATTTAAATTAAACAGTTGTTTTTTTTTAATTTACTTATAATTATTTGCTAATTTAAAGTTCATATCTGCACTTTTATTGTGTTTTTTCGTACATTCTGGACCTAAAAAACATTTTGCTCTGACAAGAGGCACCCCAGATAGTATTAATGTTATTTTGTCCTCACATGTAAACACCTGCAATCGACTTTTGTGAGTTTTTTGAGTTTTTCCCTCCATTTCTTATAATGTTCAGTGAGAAGCGCACGCCAAAAGATTAAATTTTTTAATCTTTTCGCTAGGGTTCACCCAAAGTTTATTTCCGCAGACTGGCAACGCTATGGAATTTTCTGGTATTTTTTTCGTCGATCAGGGGACCGACGTGAAAAAAAGGCCCGACGAAAAGTGAACGCCAGCTGTTTGCCTCTCGCTCTCTCTCATGACTGGCGTACGGTTTACGTCGAAGTGGATACTTGGCTTAACTTTGGGTGAACCCTAGCGAAAAGATTAAAAAATTTAATCTTTTGGCGTGCGCTTCTCACTGAACATTATAAGAAATGGAGGCAGTCTTGTCTTGCCAAGGTATTTGATAATATCTTTTAAAGGCGCTTTCCCGCAAATACAATATTTGAATTTTAACTCTTGTCAACAAACCCAGCTGCTTGACAGTACGACCGTAGCACGCTTAAATCTGATGAACTCTCGAAACTTTGGTCACACTGGAAAGATTAAAGTTTTTACGCTAGCGTAATCGTTTGTCTATCTGGATACTAGGCTGAACATACGAGTAAACTCGCCAAAGAATGGTTCGTGGTCAATCAAGTCAATGCCAAAACTATTCCATGAAATGATCGTATTAGTGCAGTAACAGGAAAAATACACATTACATGATAATTTTTCTTCATAAAATAACTATTTGAAAGGAGCATAGGATTTTTTAAAAAATTATACGTTTTACTCACAAAGGACAAACAATTTAATAAGCATCAGAACAAAACTTCCAGGCTCTAAGAAATAATTTTTTATGTATGCTTTTCGAATGTAGAACGTTTTGCTACATTTCCTTTAAACCATTAGTGGCACATCACAATTTAGGTTTAAACTTAGACAACAAAGGAATAATAATAATCAGATTTAAATAAAGTATGATTTCATTATGAAAGAGGGATAAGTAATAAGAATTAATGACGTTAAAATTAATGTAATGTAATGTGACCGAAGTAAAGAATAAGTATTGTACTTCAAATATACTGGAAAAAAAAACTATAAAACTTAAAATTTAAAAAAGTCAAAAATGATGAAAAATCCTTTTTCTTTTTCTTTAAAAATCTTCTCGTGACTTTACTTGCCTCAGAGGAGAAATATGTCGATCGGAAGATGCCGCCAGCATGTTGAAAATATTCTCATTATACCCTTGCAGAGGGTATTATAATTTTGGTCAAAAGTGTGCAACGCAGTGAAGGAGACAACTCCGACCCTATAATATATATCACCTCCTGAGTTGATATAGCCATATCCGTCTGTCTGTTTCTACGCAAACTAGTCTCTTAGTTTTAAAGCTATCGAATTGAAACTATGCACACACCCTTCTTTCCTTTTCACGCAGTATATATGTCGAAACGGCCGGGATCGGCCGACTATATCCTATAGCTGCCATATAACTGATTGATCGGAAATGCCATAACTTTGGTGTTTGTTAAGTTAGGAAGCTGGGATTTTCTATGGATTTTATATTTGGCCAATCAATCCGACCTACCAAATTTCATAAGGATCGGCCGACTATATCCTATAGCTGCCATATAACTGATTGATCGGAAATGCCATAACTTTGGTGTTTGTAAAGTTAGGAATTTGGGATTTTTTATGTGTTTTATTTTTGGCCAATCAATCCGACCTACCAAATTTCATAAGGATCGGACGACTATATCCTATAGCTGCCATATAACTGAACGATTGGAAATGCCATAACTTTGGTGTTTGTAAAGTTAGAAAGTTGAGATTTTTTATGAGTATTAAGAATGCATCATATGAATAATTTTGGAGAATATAATTTACAGAGTATTCTGCAAGGGTATATCAACTTCGGCTCCGCCCGAAGTTAGCTTTCTTTCTTGTTTTTCCTTTTCTTTGTTGCTTGATACGTGTACAGTAATTTATATTTTTTATAGAATGTTAAAGCCTAGTACTCTCTCAGATCAGTGTCCCAGTTCTAGTGTCAGTTAAAATTAAAAAAAACTTATCTGCAGAAAAAGGTATTTACCTTGACAGGACGAGTGCCGGAGTAGAAATAAACTAAAAAACAATACATCTTAAATTTATTAGTTTTTTTTTTAATTTAATAATAACTTTTTGGTAATTTAAGTTCGTAGCTGTTTTTTTAGGTTTTTCGCCCATTTTTGGCCTTTAAGTTACCAAATAATTTTCAGTAAATTAAAAAAAAAAGCAACTGTTAAATTTAAATTATATTGTTTTCTAATTCCTTGCCAAAGTAGTTGAGAATATCCATTAAAGGCTCCTTCCCGCTCCTTCCCGACAATACGACTGTATCACTCTCAATTCTGGTAAACTCTGAAAAATGCCAGCGAACTTGTTTTTCGATCTCACTACTAGATTTTATGTGCAATTCTATATTGCAATTATTTATAAAATTTTAAATTGTTAAGCTATAGCCTAAAGTTTCAAAATTCTCCTTTTTATGCAAATTTAAAAAATATATATTTTTTTAAGACCAATTCGCGACTTCTTTTTAAGAAAAGAATTTGTAAAACAGTTAACCAGTATTCGGTTTCATAAAAAAAAGGCGGGAGAAAATTGTTTTCTGTTTGTTTGATCGAAATATTTTTAAATTAAAACGAGGACGGAAGCTAACTTCGGCAAGCCGAAGTTTTAATACCCTTGCAGACTTTGAAGAAATTGTTAAAAGTGAAAAAGTAGCGAAAGGAATAAGGTATACATAAGTAAACTAGATTTGCATCGTTTCAAGTCAATTGCTTTTATACTGCAAAAATGTCATATACAAATAGAAAACAAGAGAGAACGCAATAGTCGGGTGCCCCGACTATCAGATACCCGTTACTCAGGTAAAGGGGGTGCGAGGGAGATGGAGATAGAAACTTTGATCACGCATAACTTTTTAACGAATGGTCCGACTTGAAAAATTTCTTCTACATTTCGATAGGTATTGATAAACACAATAAAACTGCATTTTTACTTTTCCGAAATATTTAAATTTTTAAAATCGTATATTAGCGATTGTGGGCGTTAAAGGGGGCGTGGCACCATTTTGAAACAAACTTGCGCTGCGTAGGAACTCCTAGAATCTGCTTGCAAAATGCCAATCTTCTAGCTTTTATAGTTTCCGAGATCTCAGCGTTCATACGGACAGACAGACGGACAGACGGACAGACGGACATGGCTATATCGACTCGGCTAGTGACCCTGATCAAGAATATATATACTTTATAGGGTCGGAAACGCTTCCTTCTAGCTGTTACATACTTTTGCACGAATACAATATACCCTTTTACTCTACGAGTAACGGGTATAAAAAGGGATACTTTCGCAGCCTTTAACAATTTTTCCTATCTCCTTTAAGATAAAGACTTCCGAGCGGCAAGCGCTTTTACCCTAATCAAGATATGCGTAAATAAATAAGAATTGGAAAATTTTATGTTAGTAGCTTACACACTGCGCGAAATATTCTGATAATCATCAAATTTGGACCGATTTCACCCTATTGTTCCTATGGGAGCTATAGGATATAGACGTCCGATCGGCACGCGCTTTCACCTTGATCAATGTATGCATAAAAAAATAGGATTTGGAAAGATTCATGTCAATAGCTTGTATACTGCGTGAAATATCCTAAAAATCATTAAATTTTAACCGATTTTACCCTTTTGTTCCTATGGGAGCTATAGGATATAGACGTCCGATCGTCACGCGCTTTTACTCTGATCAAGGTACGCATAAAAAAATAAGATTTGGAAAGATTTATGTCAATAGCTTTTACACTGCGCGAAATATCTTCCATTCTTGCAAGTTATATCCGATTGTTCCTATGGGAGCTATAGGATATAGACATCCGATCGGGGCGGTTTTCAAACTTGATCTGCGTACACTTGTTTTAGGACGACTGTGAAAGTTTCAGATCGCTAGCTTTTAAACTGAGCTCGCAAACGGTATTGAAACAGACGGACAGACGGACAGACGGACAGACGGACGGACGGACAGACGGACAGACGGACATGGCTATATCGACTCCCCTATTGATCCTGATCAAGAATATATATACTTTATAGGGTCGGAAACGTCTCCTTCACTGCGTTACAAACTTCTGACCAAAATTATAATACCCTCTGCAAGGGTATAAACAGTCCGTTAAAAAATATCTAAGAAAATAGAAGTTTATAATAAAAAAAGGTCTGTAAGTATGAAAAAATCAATCAAGAAAGGAAGCAAACTTCGACAAGCCGAAGTTGATATACCCTTGCATTTATTAAAAAAGGTCAACATTTCGATTTCTATGCCTATAATTCTAAAAACAATGAACCTATGTCGATTTTGCGCTGCATTTCGCAATCGTTTTTATGGCAGTTATATGATATTGCTGCCCGATTTTAATTCTATTAAAACCGTAATTCCATAATAAATATTACCAAATCTTAAAGAACAACAAAAACAACAAAGTTATAATTTTTTTTCCAATTGTTCCCATGGAAGCTATATGATATAGTCGCCCGATCCGGCTCGTTCCGACTTATATACTACCTGCAATAGAAAGACAACTCACTTTTGGGAAAGTTTCAGAAACGGACGGACGGACGGACAGACGGACATGGCTAGATCGACTCTCCTGTTGATGTTGATCAAGAATATATGTATATATTATACTTTATAGGGTCGGAAATGTCTCCTTCACTGCGTTTCAATCTTTTGACTGAAATTATAATACCCTCTTGTCACGATCCTGTTCTGATGGAGAACCATTAGACAGCAACGGTCTGGCAACTCAAAATTAAGTTGGCGAATAATTGCAGAACGAGAACGACACGAGCAACGTCCGCTCCACGAGAACGACATATCGCAACGCACAAATTAAATAACGTATAACTGTATCCATACATATTTGATAAGCCAGTTGTTCATCATTAAAATACAATTAATACTACGAGTTAGTGTCTTTATTCACCGTAAGCCGCGCTATCTATTCGCCTTATTCCTGACATATCAACCGCGACTCACACATTTCCCTACACAACGACAAGGTATTGAAATGTGTGTGACTCAGAAGTGGGATAGTGCGCAGTAAGTGAAAACGAGCCAAAATAAGTGGACACATCGTAAAACGAAAGTAATTCACAATGCCGGGGAAGAACTATTTAACTAAGAAAGCCCAACATAAGTGCAGAGAAGCGGGACTCTCGACATCGGGAAATCGTGAGGACATGCTTAAAAGATTGAACTCCCAAAACAGCGACGAAGAGTACATAAGTGCAGAAAACCAGTCACTTCAAAAGAAGGTTGTCGAGCTGGAGAAAACGGTACGAGAGCTTCAAGAGCGATCTTTTCACCCTTCAGTAATTTCATCACCAATCGAAAAAAAGGCAACGGTAGGGAGACAACGAGTTATAGGAATGACGAAAAACGGCAACAACAACCAATCGACCTACGATCCAACGAGATGCATGCGCAGAAGGTAGCGAATTTGCCAAACGTAGATGTGGCAATGCCTCAGTCACAGCTAAACGAAATCTACCCATCTCAACTACGCAACATGCACCTTGCTACGTCACAGCAAAACGAAATCTACCCATCTCAACTACACAACATGCACTTTGCAACGTCACAGCAAAACGATATATACCGAACTCAACTACACAACATGAACCTTGCTACGTCACAGCGAAATGTTATCTACCCGACTCAGACTCACAACGTCCACTTTTCTACGTCACAGAAATTCACAGACGATTTTAATCAATACAGTACATTTCCACGACATCAACCGATGTATAATGAGTATCCGTATGCTCGTGCTAGCCACTTGGATAACACTCAATCACTTCTATGGAAACGTCAGTGATATTGTCGCCCTGCTTCCAGAATTCAATCCATCGTCTGGTAAATCCCTGAACTCACATCAATTTGTAAAGCGTGTCAACTCCCTTCGTAACGCTTATCGTTGGGATGATCGTAAGCTAATATTTGCAGTTCAACAAAAGATGCTGGGTGCTGCTCGTTATTGGGTAGACTCTACGGATCAAATATTTCAAACATGGCCCCAGTTTACTGAACGATTTTCGAATGACTTCCCATGTCTCAGTAACCCGGCAGACGTTCACCTTAAGATGTCAAAAACGAATAGAGATTCCACCGAGTCACTGTCAGATTATTTCTACAAGATGCTCGCCTTAGGTAAAAAGGGTGAGTTACCAGATTCAGCAATTTGCACACACATTATCAACGGAATTAACGACTACGATTTAAAGAAAAAGATATCCAACAGCTATGTTTCCTGTAACGAACTTCTACGCGATATTCTTGCATACTCCGCGCATAATATTATAAAGCATAACGCCATTCAAATGTCAAACAAACGGGATCTTAACGTCAGCCTTCAGAAGCCGAATTCTTCATTGGTTACAAAACGCCCTTTCAACGATAAAGTCGAAGTATGGGTTAAATGCTACAATTGCAGAAAGTTGGACATTATTCTTCGAAATGCCCTGAGCCCCAGCACAAGCCTCGTTGCACGCACTGCAACCGCACAACACACGATTCTGATAGCTGCCCCGATAACCAAAAGACAGGTCCAAAAATAATAAAATTGACTCTGATTCTGATTCAGAAATCTCCAAATCGATGTCGGTAAACAGCAATGAAACCATCACATTCGTAGATCCAGGCAGTACGCGAACCCTAATTCGAAAGTCATTCGCCGATAGCGTATGTGTTCTACAACAATGTGCTGTTACCCTGAACGAATTTGGTGGTGGGAAATTCCTTTGTACACAAAAACTTTTCTCGAAAATTGTAATTGACGATTCGGATTACGAAGTTGAAGTTTTGGTCGTAGAAGATAATCTAATAACCGAAAATGTACTTTTGGGTAAGGATATCCTTTGTCGCGATGGAAACAAATTGATCATCCTCGGAAATCAGTGTTATGGGATATCATCAAGTCGAGGTTTGCGAGTCATCCAAACAATTCACCGCATTTGTAACTTCAGACGGCCACTACGAATATAACAGAATGCCGTTCGGTCTCGTCAATGCTCCAGCAGTATTTCAAGCGGTCATGAACAAAATAGTCAAACGCATGGAGCCAGGTGATAAATTATGCTGCGTCCCAGTTTTGGTTCTGTACGACTCTGCTTCACATCATGAGGTACACACAGATGCTTGTGCGATCGGACTAGCAGGAGTCTTATTGCAATCTCGAGAGAAAACGAATTGGCGACCTGTGTGTTATTTCAGTAGGCACTGTACTGACGCTGAAAGTAGATACCATAGCTACGAACTCGAAACGTTGGACGTCGTAGAAACGCTTCAAAGGTTCAGGGTGTATATTCTAGGAAAACCCTTCCGACTCGTTTCTTATTGTTCCGCCATCGCCAAGGTAAAACTCAATAAAGAATTGATCCCTCAAGTCGCACGTTGGTGGATTAAAATACTGGATTACGACTGCGAATTCATTTATCGTGATGGTAGTAAAATGGCCCATGTGGATGCCATGAGCCGCGCTCCCGATTCCCCTGAAAAATCCTTACAGGAGGTAGTGCGCACCATAATTACGGACGTCGATGACTGGTTGCTAACTATGCAGCTTCAGGATGAGGCCCTTGTCCAAATATTTGCTGTATCGAAGGAACATCGTACCGGAAATCAGCTAAAGCAACTTCAAGCTGATTACGTCATCAAAAATCACCGTCTATATCGCAAGGTCGAAAAAGGAATAGCCTTCGTTGTACCAAAGTCCGTGAGGTGGCGCATTGTTAAGATGTGTCATGATGATTTTGGGCATTTCGGTCCGAAAAAAAAGGGACGAATTCAAGAAAAGTTTTGGTTCCCACGAATGCGGAAATACGTGAAAGAATATATTTCAACATGCATTCAATGCTGCTACTACAAATCTAAAGGGGGCAAGCCCGAAGGTTGCATGCATTATAATAACGCCGATCCAGTACCATTTCGCAGGCTTCACATCGATCATTTGGGACCGTTTATTCGAAGTAAACGCGGAAATACCCATATACTAGCCATATTCGATCCCTTCAGTAAATATCTGATTGTAAAGGCAGTTAAAAGTACAAAAACCCTTCCAGTGCTGAACATTCTAAATGAAGTTTCCAGCTACTTCGGTCTGCCGAAGATAATAATATCCGATCGTGGAACTGCTTTTACCTCGAAACAATTTGAAGAATACTGTAAGCACAGCCAGATTCAACACATCAAAAACGCTGTGCGAACACCTCGTGCAAATGGACAATTCGAGCGCGCAAACCAAACTATTCTTAACTATGTACGCACAGTGAACGACCACCCGAAGGATTGGGATCTTACTTTACACAATCTTCAATGGAGCGTAAACTCTCAACAGAACGAAACATCAGGATTCAGCCCAATTGATTTGGTATTTAACTTTAATCCTATATACAGCTATACACACCGATTTGGAATTAAACGAGAAGGAATCTGTCATCGACAACTAAATGGAAACAACGTTTTAATACCAAACACGCTAACCCTTCTATCTACTCCACAGGTAATCTTGTTGTCGTTGAAAACGAACCAGCTGCTACGGGCGAGTCGCGAAAGCTCGAACCACGCTATCGAGGACCATATATCGTCATCAAGGTCCTTGGAAATGATCGTTATGTAATCGAAGACATCCCAGGTATTCAGATTACAGGACGTAAATACTGTTGCTGGATGTTCCCGACGATGATGAGGATCGAATCGAGGACGATCCGAATGCAGGATTGGCCGAGCTGTCACGATCCTGTTCTGATGGAGAACCATTAGACAGCAACGGTCTGGCAACTCAAAATTAAGTTGGCGAATAATTGCAGAACGAGAACGACACGAGCAACGACCGCTCCACGAGAACGACATATCGCAACGCACAAATTAAATAACGTATAACTGTATCCATACATATTTGATAAGCCAGTTGTTCATCATTAAAATACAATTAATACTACGAGTTAGTGTCTTTATTCACCGTAAGCCGCGCTATCTATTCGCCTTATTCCTGACATATCAGCCGCGACTCACACATTTCCCTACACAACGACAAGGTATTGGAATGTGTGTGACAATCTGCAAGTGTATAAAAATAAAACTGTTAAATAGTGCTCCGGTCTAACGTTACTAACTAATGCCAAAAAAAGGGGTCGTTTGCTCAATAGAGCGGACTTGGTTGTTATGTTCTAAATCGATAAATCTGTCATTTTGTTGCTCGATAACTTTCGAATTTGTTATATGTCATAAGTAAACCGATCTCACGGGCTGTAGATACAACAAACGTAATGCTAAGTTAAACAAATTATGTTAATGCACCGTTCATAATTTTAGAATATCTTTCATATTGCCCAAGTTGTAGTAATAGTAGTATTTTAAAAAGTGGAACAAGCGTTTTTCATCATACGCTGTTTGAAACAATACATACACGCGGACAGACAAAGAACGCGACACCAATTGTTGTTCAATTGTTTTCTTTTTTGAAATATTTTTTTTACGGATTATCGGGTTTTATCCAAAATAAACCCCGTTTAAGAAGCTCGGACAAGCTACTTTACCGGCTGCAACGGATTACTTTCACCTTTACATCTCCTAAGCTATGTCATTTTCTTGAAGTCTTAGTGGGCATAAATCTTAAATAAAGTAATACTTTTCTATCGGTATATCACCATTACTGCTAGCCTGGTTGTTAAGAAGCCTATGTATCAGCACGGTGAGGTGTGGCTATTCTGTTAGTCTGGCTCCAAAAATTGGACATTGTCTAGGTTTTAGTTTCATATAGTTATTCACATCTTCCTCATATAAGCGGACATGAGCCCCAATGCTTCATTTTTCTTTTGTCTTTAGGAATAAAAATTACATTTATCACGGACGCATTAAACACTTTTAATTTTTAATGAATATTAAATCATTAAAATCATGATCATTGGAAGTCTAAACCCATACATTATTAATTTGTAAACAAGGCAAAAAAAAAGCGTGCTTTACAGCAACAGTGGAAAACAGGCGGGGATTGGTATCGGTGGAGGCGGGAATGATGATTAAGGAATCCTCGAATGGGAAATCAAACGCCCGGGGACATCAATCGCATGTGCGTTTGTTTATACGTCAAATTGGGGTTTGCTTTAATCTTTCCGGGACTCACATTTGTGTTGCTTGTCATTTAAAATGTGTGCTATTATTTTTTTTATGGTTCCCCATGAATGATTTATATTTGCAAATATGGAGACTTGTAAATGTCGACTTCGATTCCGCCACCGTAGCAGCCAAACGTCCAACCAACGGCATCATCCCAAAATGGTTCATTCCCCCTGTTCTCCTCTGTTTGCGTTAAAATGTTTAACTAGACAGCATTTGCTGGCTTGGTCAGGGCGCTTTTTAAATTGTCATACATTAATTACTTTTTAAGTAAGCTCGGAAACAATGCAGTCAGAAGGCACGGAACTGTGGAGTGGCCCTTGCAACAGCCAGCTCACGAATCTATAATTAATTGATCGAAATTCAGTATTTATAATTCATATACTGAGGGGGAAGGTGCGGTGCACCGGTTGCAAATTTCATCAGCCCTTTTCAATGGGTAAATCTGTTCTATGGATTCAGCCTAATGCAATCATAATTTCCTTGCAAATTTCCAACGAATTATTTTTCTTATATTAACTTATGCAAAAACAGCAACTCTCATCGATTAACTCATTTGCAAATTTAGCAAAACTAGAATGAACGCCTGAGCACCTTTCGAATTCAAATGTTCTTAATAATAAAAAAGTAATATATGACGTTTAGTTGACTTAATTTCGTACCTCACGATTTGTGAATTCGGTTGAGTATTTTTAATAAAATTTCTAAGGAGAAATATTGGTATTTATGGCATACATACCAATGAATCCATTTATTAGAATAGCTTTCAAAGGTTTATTTATGATTTTCTTTTTTTGTTAGCAAAAAAACGAATTATATTTTTTAAAGTTTTAAAAGAAGTTATGTTTGTAAATCGGAAACAACGTCAATGTTGCTGGAACACATAGAAGATTGCTCGACAATCAAATATCGTAAACGTATCGTAATAAACGTATGTATTACGTATTGAAAAAAGTTATAATAGACTTCAAAGTAAAAGTAAGATAAATGTTCACTTTGGCAAGCCGAAGTTTGTATACGCTTGCAGTTATTACAACACGACTACATTTTGATTTGTATGCCTATATTACTAAAAACAATGGCATCTATATGAAATTGTTGTCCGATTTGGACAAAACTAAGAGCGTAATTTCGATATAGTAAAAAAATTACTATATCTCAAAGGAATATTTTATTAAATTGAAAAACAGCAAAATAATTTTTTTTTTAAATTTTTTATTTTCTATGGGAGCTATCTGATATAGATGTCCGATTTTAATTTAATGAAAACCGTAATACCATAGTATTTAAATATAACCAACTCCCGGAGAACACAAAAAAAAAATTAAAAACAAGAAAACCCATAGAAAATCCCAACTTCCTAACTTTACAAACACCAACGTTATGGCATTTCCGATCGTTCAGTTATGTGGCAGCTATAGGATATAGTCGGCCGATCCCGGCCGTTCCAACTTATATACTGCGTGCAAAGGAAATTTTAAATTTTTTTTCCGATTGTTCCTATGACGGTCCCCTGATCCGGAAATTAAAAAGTATAACTTTGTTTTTATACCCTTGCAGAGACATCTCCGACCCTATAAAGTATATACTTGCAATAGAAAGTCAACTTTTAGCCTTAAAAGCTTTAAAACTGGGACTAGTTTGCGTAAAAACGGACGGACGGACAGACGGACATGGCTAGATCGACTCTCCTGCTGATCACGAATATATATACTTTATAGGGTCGGAAACAAAATATAATAAAGTATGATTTTATGCAAAGGAACAACAAGGCTAACTCAAAGCTCAAAACACATTATACTGGAGAAAAAGACAGCAACAAATAAGCTAGGATATTTACTTATCTTAAAAATAACAATGTTTTGAAAATTTCAACTTATCGTTCCATTGTACTTTCTTCACCTCATTGGCATCACTGGCATCTGTACTATTAACATTTCATTCGTCTTTGTCAAAAACAGGTGTTACTCGGATATACAAGAAAAAATAAGTTGTAAACAAAAAATGTATATAAGAAAGATTTTTATTAAAACGAATTTCAACGGTGTCAAAAAAGATGCTGTTTATTTGGTTTATTTCGATTTGTTAACAAAGTCATGTAACATACTTCTGAAGAAACTAACAGTTAAATTATTTTCTTTAAGATGATTGACCTCTTTAAAAAGGATCATTAAATGCAATGATGTACTTTAGATATTGATGATATCAGAGATCACACTCGTAAGAACATTTCTTCAAGAATAATACCTCCATAATTTCTTATTCTTCTTATTGAGTGCTTCCCTTTGACATTATTTACATTTCAAGGAATACGTAATGTATAATATCGGCCCTATGAATTACCAATATATACGAATAAATTATATTCTATACAATTATATATTATATTCTATACGAATATATTATATTCTATACGAATATATTATATTCTATACGAATATATTATATTCTATACGAATATATTATATTCTATACGAATATATTATATTCTATACGAATATATTATATTATATACGAATATATTCTATGCTCATTTAGTTATTAGAGCTCTGAATGATGTATGAATCATACAGTATGATGTGTTGAAAACATTTGACCCAAGCATCCAGTGCATATAGATCATCTTAAACCGATGTTTCATCAGATGGTTCAATAAAATAAGAGTATCCATGTTCAGGAAGTGGCTTGACAACTTCAGTAGATTTTGCGGTCAAGCTCCTTATCATTGATAACTTAAAATATTGTATCTGCAGAAAGAAGCTTATGTTGCCAAATTACTGCATTATTAACATGTTTATTTGGAGCGGGTATATCTGCGAATAAAAGTGGAGCTCGGATATCATATAGAACGCCGATTAGAAGAGCAAGGGAAACATTTGTCATTCCAAAGAACCAATAAAGCCCGGCAGAATGCTGCTTTTAAAAATAATAAGTAAATAAAACTAAATAAAAATAATAAAATATGAAATCCACATTGGCTAACAACACATCCAGACCAAAGACCAATATAATCTGTAAGATGCATAACGCCATACGATTTTTTTGCTCACAAATTTTTTCATATATGACTTCGCATTGGAATAATTGTCATTAGGGCCCTCAGAAATTTTGTAATTGAACAGGATGAATATTTTTATAATTATTGTATTTTAAATATATCGATTTAAAAATATGTGGTATTTTTATATTATACGTATTATAATAACATTATTTAAAATTATTATCATAATATAAATTAAATTTATATAAGTATTCTATTTTAATTATTTAGAAAAAATAAAAAACCAAGGGGGAAACAAAAAAGGTTTGCGCGCTTTTCTTTCCAAACATAAGCGCGCACTTTTCAAATCAAATTTAATATGCACAAAATCATTAAACCAAATTATATTTTTATACGAAATACTAAAAGTGGATAACTTACATAAAATGTACTTGTATTATATTGAAATATACTCCTTAAGGTAGCTAAATTTTGAAAATTAAACAGGTTGATCATATTGGATATGATGTTATTCGTATTTCCTTTAAATATTTTAAATCATTAAATCAAAGTTTAATATATTCGAATTAAAATTAAATTTAATATTTCCATAAATCATTTGAATAAAAATTAAATTTAATATTTCCATTTTAAAGTTAATAAAAAACAGCCATGGATAAAAAATAAAGCGAAATATATTTAATTAAATATCCTTTAAATATATTCAATTTTTTTTTTGTTTTACAATCATAGTATATTCTTTATTGAAATACTTTTTAATTTAATCAAAAAAGAATAAAAAATGTAATCTTTTGGCGTGCGCATTTCACTGAACATTTTAAAAAATGGAGGGAAAAAATCAAAAAACACGCAAAAGTCGATTGCAGGAGTTTATATTTGAGGACAAAATAACATTAATACTATCTGGGAAGCCCCTTGTCAGAGCAAAATGTTTCTTAGGTCAAAAATGTACGAATAAACACAAAACAAGAGAGAACGCTATAGTCGGGTGCCCCGACTATCAGATACCCGTTACTCAGGTAAAGGGAGTGCGAGGGAGATGGAGATAGAAACTTTGATCACGCATAACTTTTTAACGAATGGTCCGATTTGAAAATTTTCTTCTACATTTCGATAGGTATTGATAAACACAATAAAACTGCATTTTTACTTTTCCGAAATATTTAAATTTTTAAAATCGTATATGAGCGATTGTGGGCGTTAAAGGGGGCGTGGCACCTTTTTGAAACAAACTTGCGCTGCGTAGGAACTCCTAAAATCTACATGCAAAATGCTAATCTTCTAGCTTTTATAGTTTTCGAGATCTCAGCGTTCATACGGACAGACAGACGGACAGACGGACAGACGGACAGACAGACGGACAGACGGACATGGCTAGATCGACTCGGCTAGTGATCCTGATCAAGAATATATATACTTTATAGGGTCGGAAACGCTTCCTTCTAGCTGTTACATACTTTTGCACGAATACAATATACCCTTTTACTCTACGAGTAACGGGTATAAAAAGTGCAGCTGTGAACTTTAAAGCAGGGCTGTGAACCACTCCGGAGCTGAACCACTCCGAACCGGGGTGGTTCACATTTTTTAGAAAACGAACCGAACCGTAAACCGGAGCGCCGAATTTTTTTTTGATATTCGGTTCGGTTCACGAAAAATTTATTTTGCGTGTTCATGTTTTTTTATTCAACATTGTGGGGGATTTTCTGATCATATTAACATAGAGTTTATTTACTAAGGGAGAAAAGATTCTGTCGGTTGGCAGTTCCAATTCTTCGAAATGGCTCTTTTACCAGCAGCAATGGAAATCCAACAAGAGAGAACGCTATAGTCGAGTGCATCGACTATTAGATACCTGTTACTCAGCTAAACAACTTAATATAAATATGCCTTTTTGACTCTGTTGAGCCCCTTGGCCAGCTGTTCCAAAGTCATCCGTTAGATGGCGCTATTGTATTGCGCCATCTACCCCAAGACATTGGTACCACGGGCCATGAAAGGCGGAAATGTAGTGGGCGTGGAAAACTTTTATTAGGCCAATCGATAGGTATTGACGAAACAAATACATATCAATTAAAATTTTCATAATAGCATTAAAACTGTGGCCACAGCTTGTGGCTTGTGGGCGTCAGAGGGGGCGTGGCACCATTTTGAAATAAACTTGCGCTGCGTAGGAACTCCTAAAATCTACATGCAAAATGCCAACCCTCTAGCTTTTATAGTTTCCGAGATCTCAGTGTTCATACGGACAGACAGACAGACGGACAGACGGACATGGCTAGATCGACTCGGCTAGTGATCCTGAACAAGAATATATATACTTTATACGGTCGGAAACGCTTCCTTCTACCTGTTACATACTTTTGCACGAATACAATATACCCTTTTACTCTAAGAGTAACGGGTATAAAAAGTTCACGACTTCTTCATTTATAATGAAGAAAATAATAACAAGAAAGGAAAGCTAACTTCGTGCGGAGCCGAAGTTGATATACCCTTGCAGAATACTCTGTAAATTATATTCTCCAAAATTATTCATATGATGCGTTCTTAATACTCATAAAAAATCCAAACTTCCTAACTTTAAAAACACCAAAGTTATAGCATTTCCAATCGTTCAGTTATATGGCAGCTATAAGATATAGTCGGCCTTATGAAATTTGGTAGGTCGGATTGATTGGCCAAATATAAAACCCATAGATAATTCCAACTTCCTAACTTAACAAACACCAAAGTTATGGCATTTCCGATCAATCAGTTATATGGCAGCTATAGGATATAGTGGGCCGAGGGTATTATAATTTTGGTCAAAAGTGTGCAACGCAGTGAAGGAGACATCTCCGACCATATAAAGTATATATATTCTTGATCAGGATCACCTCCTGAGTTGATATAGCCATGTCCGTCTGTCCGTCTGTCCGTCTGTCTGTCCGTCTGTCTGTCCGTCTGTCTGTCCGTCTGTCTGTTTCTACGCGAACTAGTCTCTCAGTTTTAAAGATATCGAATTGAAACTTTGCACACACCCTTCTTTCCTTTGCACGCAGTATATAAGTCGGAACGGCCGGGATCGGCCGACTATATCCTATAGCTGCCATATAACTGAACGATCGGAAATGCCATAACTTTGGTGTTTTTAAAGTTAGGAAGTTGGGATTTTCTACGGGTTTTACATTTGGCCAATCAATTTTACGTACCAAATTTTATAAGGATCAGCCGACTATATCCTATAGCTGCCATATAACTGAACGATCGGAAATGCCACAACTTTGGTGTTTGTAAAGTTAGAAAGTTGGGATTTTCTATGGATTTTACATTTGGCCAATCAATTTGACGTACCAAATTTTATAAGGA
Organism: Drosophila rhopaloa; assembly: GCF_018152115.1. Lineage (NCBI taxonomy): Eukaryota > Metazoa > Arthropoda > Insecta > Diptera > Drosophilidae > Drosophila > Drosophila rhopaloa. The sequence goes on along the minus strand of NW_025335034.1, from coordinate 11,444,585 downwards.
TCGGCCGACTATATCCTATAGCTGCCTTATAACTGAACGATTGGAAATGCCATAACTTTGGTGTTTTTAAAGTTAGGAAGTTGGGATTTTTTATGAGTATTAAGAATGCATCAAATGAATAATTTTGGAGAATATAATTTACAGAGTATTCTGCAAGGGTATATCAACTTCGGCTCCGCCCGAAGTTAGCTTTCCTTTCTTGTTTAAAAATTCTAAAGCCCATGTGTGACGCTTTTAGCCCTCCATTGAAAATCAATCGCTTTACCATACGAAACGTAGCATTCGCTTACACATTAAAAATGTTCTACAAAATCGGTAAGTCCAACAGAACCCCTGTTACTTGGTGATATTACATTTTGTTTTATGTATATTTTTTTTTAGACATATCTTGGTGATATTACATTTTGTGGATTGTGTAAGCCGTTTGGATTGTGCTATCATCGGTATAAACGCTCAGCTTCATAATGGTTCGAAAGTAAGGTGCTACACATTAGCTATGAAAGAAATACACGTGCAGTATACAAGCGTAAACTTAACCACGATTATCCAAAAAGTGCTGGAGTCTTTTGAAGTTTCGCTCCGACAAATATATACGCTGACGGTGGACAATGGTGCCAATATGGTTTTGGCTGGAAATAAACTAAACCAATTATATACTGTTGACCTGGATGCAGAGCACTCCGAATGCGAATGCATTTCTACAGAAATTGACATAGATCAAATACAAGTGCGTTGCGCAGCGTACACTTTAAATTTGTTGTTTCTGATTTTTTAAAAGAAATTTAGATTGATTTATCTAAAATACGCACATTATGTAAAAAACTAAGAACTCCAACCATTCTAAATCTGCTTTATTTAAACAATTTAAACAAGCCCATATTAGACTGGGCCACACGGTGGAATTCCACGTATTTAATGTGCGACCGAGTTCTTACATTAAAAGAATTTTGTCTAAAAAGCTCAAACGACATAAAAGAACTTCGTTTAAAAAACACCGAATGGGACGCAGTGAACAATTTGTGTGATTTGCTGAAACCTCTTTATGAGTTCTCTTTAAAGCTTCAGAAACTGGATTTGTTGCCAAGTGACTTCTATTTTCAGTGGTTTTCTCTTCGCTCTAAGACATTAAAATCGTCCTCTAAATCATGTAGCATTGTCAAAATGCTTAAAAAAGCGATCACACATATTGAATTCAGTTCCTATAATATCATCCGTTTTTCTTGACCGTAGATATCAAGTAGTATTATTAAGAGAGCAAAAAAATGAGGCTAAGGCACACCTACGTGAAATATAGCAAAGGCAACTTGCCTTGGGTGATGATGCCGTTTTCAATGCCTCTGCTGCCTCTGCATGTTCAATAGATGATGAAAATGAAAATCTTTTATCTGAATATGACACGAGGGTTACTATACATATATATTTCTGGGCTAATAATGAAAATGCGAATATTTATGATTAAAAATGGTTTTATTGTTTTTCCAAGTATTCTCCAGCAAGACTTATACACTTTTGCATGCGCTCAAACCAATTGTCGAAGTACTTTGTCCACTCCGATTGAGACACCTCCAAAACATGGTTTTTGAACGCATCAACAGCATCTTCAGGCGTCGAAAATCGTTGACCACGCATTTTTCTCTTGATGTGGGGAATAAAAAGAAGTCATTGGGTGCCAAGTCAGGGCTGTATGGCGGATGAGCTGATGTGTGAGAGCTCGCATTGTCATGGTGCAGAATGATCCGTCTTCTCTTGTTCACCACTCAGAATTGACCGTCCCATGTTGCTCAAGCGAAACAGTCGCCACATGACCTGTTTTACCGAAGAAACAAGCCACCATTTGCTTCGAAGTGCTTCTTCCAGGAAAAACTTTCGTTGGATTTGGCTCGTCTTCGAAGACACGGTCGATTGCTGTTTTGTTTCGGGCTCATAAGCATAGATCCATGATTCTTATAAACGTCTTTTGAAACACCGCGATTGTATTTTTATACCCTTGAAGAGGGTATTATAATTTTGGTCAAAAGTGTGCAACGCAGTGAAAGAGACATCTCCGACCCTATAAAGTATATATATTCTTGATCAGGATCACCTCCTCAGTTGATATAAGCATGTCCGTCTGTCTGTCCGTCTGTCTATTTCTACGCGAACTACTCTCTCAGTTTTAAAGATATCGAATTGAAACTTTGCACACACCCTTCTTTCCTTTGCACGCAGTATATATGTCGGAATGGCCGGGATCGGCCGACTATATCCTATAGCTGCAATAAAACTGATTGATCGGAAATGCCATAACTTTGATGTTTGTAAAGTTAGGAAGTTGGGATTTTCTATGGGTTTTATCTTTGGCCATTCAATTCGACCTACCAAATTTTATAAGGATCGGTAACTGAACGATTAGAAATGACATAACTTTGGTGTTTTTAAAGTTAGAAAGTTGGGATTTTTTATGACTATTAAGAATGCATCATATGAATAGTCTTGAAAAATATAATTTACAGAATATTCTGCAAGGGTATATCAACTTCGGCTCCGCCCGAAGTTAGCTTTCCTTTCTTGTTTCAAATTTTTTTGCACCAATCCACTCGAGTCTTTTTTTTTGCGATTGTCAAATAGTGCGGGATCCAACGAGAACAAATTTTTTTTACGACCAAGTGTTTATGCAATATCGAATGTATGCTGGTGGAAGAAATGCCCAAGGATGCCTCTATCTCACGGTATGTCACATGACGATCTTGCATTATCAGTTCATGCACGGCGTCAATTTTCTCGGAACAACGACTGTTTTTGGACGACCTTCACGACCTTCGTCTTGGAGCGAGCGTCGGCCACGATTGAATTCATTATACCAGTTTTTCACAGTGCTATAAGATGGTGCTCCATCGCCATACAAAGATTTAAGTTCATCGATGCACTCTTGTCGTGTTAATTCACGTCGAAAGCCGTGAAAAATGATTGCGCGAAAATGTTCACGAGTTAATTCCATTTTCTGCCAAATTGATTTTTTCAAGTCACTGTAAACAACACAAATTATAGCCGTACGTCAAAACGTTCTGAGCAAGTTTCTGCTAAAACATGTCAAACTTCCCAATGAAAACGTCAGATGGCGCCAGGCAACACTTAGTATGGCCACTAACCATACAACATATAGACTGGTCATTTCTTACAACGAATATGGTCACAAAATTTTTGAATCGGGAGGCCCCAGAGCTGGTAGCGGCAGGCCCCGGACACTTCGTGTGCCTTCGGGTTTTTTTCGCTCTCGTTCTAATTCTCATTTTGACGCTCGCGCGCTCATTACTCGAGTTCGGTCGTTCAGTCGCAGAGACCATAGAGTAATAATGTAATGTAATAGTTTCTTACTCTATTCCTCTTGTAGTTTCTTACTCTATGCTCCCTCTGCAGAAGCTGATGCATCCGGTCGTGCTCCGTCTGGTGGCCTCGGAACCTATCCATCAGCGCGGCACGCAGCTGTGGCCATCTCTCCACCCTGCAGTGACGCACGTGGACCCAATACCACTCACGTGCCCGTCCAGTTAGCAGCACATGGAAATGGCGGAGCACTTCTGCCAAGCTGTTGAAGCTTGTCGACCAACGGGCCGTAACACCTCGTTCATAAGCTTCATCATTTCCAGGAATCCCTCCCGGATCTCATCGCGGAAGGCCTGGCTGATGCCAGATTCCTGAGCCCTGCGGTGGGTCTCCGCTGCCTGGGACAAAGCAACGTTAACGGCCAACTGGGCAGCCGAGTCCACGACTGGTGCGCGATCTTTCATCTCCGACAGTTGGTCCGCCGCCGAGCCAATCCCTTGGAAGTCCATCTCCGGGGGAGGTTCCTGGTCCCTTCTGAACTCCGTTCTCAGCGTCTCTCGCAGATGGCCTTGTGGAGTTCTCGGCAACCCCATCGAAATTCGCGGTAGACCACCTCAGGCGGCGCCCTCGTCTTCCAAGGACCATGTTGCCTCGTCATCCCCGGCTAACGGAATCTTCGATCGAAGATCGTAATTTGAAGGCATCGTATAGCACCCCAAAAAAAATATATGTATATTTCCCTAAAAATTCCTATATCCTACCTTAAACAAATCACCAAAAGAAATAAATAAAGAAGAAAAATAAATATAATAACGACCAGTAAATAATAAATAAACAGATAAATATATATACATGTAAGAACAAATAATAATTATAGAAACAAAATTGTAAATAAATTAATAAATGTATAATTTTAGGAAAGATATTTATAAATTTTGTTGGTGAATAAATAAATACTTGTGAAAATGAATAAATAATATAAATAAATAAATAGATAAATAAATAATATATTATATTTATGATTTTTCCTTTTTATTTTGCTTCTTTTCAGATTTGAATTAGGGGAGATGGAACTGGTCACCAGCTGGTGGACTCCGCGCCGGAAACTTTTCTGCGCTTAAATTTTTTTATTTTCCGCCATACGCCCTTCCACACGCCGCTCGTCAACTGGACTGGCTATCAACTATGTTGATAGCCGCCAGTTAAGGACATAGGCTGCTCGATGAATCTTTTTTGATTTGTTTTCGCGCGTATGTTTTGATTCTCAGGTCGTGGTGATCGTGCAGCGCGTGTCCATCACTGGTCACTATCACACATTTAAGTTCAAAACCGAGATGAAAAATCAAACACACCCACGAAACCAAAACAAAGGATCAACTTCTACTCTCACAACAAAAACAAAAACAAATTACTTTACATCAAATAAATAACTAACTAAACCCTACCTAATTTATCACAGTTTTTTATCACAGATTTAGCTATCTGCAGATGCAAATCTTGTCCCTTTTGGGCCAAGATGCCATCCGTAGGTCATCGCTGCTTCTGTGATCTGTGACCAGGAGCAAATTGCCTCCAGTCTGGGCAAGCCTCCTGTCCTGCTGAAAAATGCTACCTACTTTTAATTTTACCCCCAGCCCACCACTTCCGATGCAGTTGCATGCAACTTGTATTGCCCTGCAAGTCACCGGTCGTGTTGGCTGAGGGGAAAAGAAAAAGGCAAATTGGTGAGACGCCGTCGTCCCGACAATTTGTATTTTTATTAAATTTGGGCGCCATAATGTTATGGAACTGCATCATCCTGGGACGGCGCCGGCTAGCTCCGGAATCCTCAGAGCGGAGTACCCCCAATGTCCCTACATCTTCCACAACATTAAACATCGATTACTATCGACGTCTCACACTACAAATACTAACATCTCTAACAAAGAAAAAGTAAACAATAGAGGTGCAGAAACATCGATGTATGGAGACATCGATGTTTTTCACCCAAAACATCGATGAAATATCGATGTTTTAAAAAATTAAAATAATATTTTATATATTATTAAAATGCACACTTGTGGTTGTATTAAAAATAGAAAAACAAAACATTTATACACTTGGTTTAGAAAACAGAGATCATTTCTTAAAATTTAGTTAAACATTTTTTAAAAAAATGTGATATTTGTTTATGAACTTAAGTTTGTCAACAATATCAGGCTTTATGCGCGTCCTGCGGTCAGAAATAATTTGCTCGCCTTGCTGAAGGGTCTTTCTGACTCGCAGGAAGTGGCAGGGACACATAGAAATTTTTTGCCACTTCTTTGAAGGGCGTCATACTGTTCGACGACTCCTGAAAGCATAATGCTGCCTGAGCATAATTATTGCTTCGGAGCGCGCCGTGGTATTTTTTGCTTGCAATTTTACTTTCAAGCAAGTGAAATAGTCCGAAGATTCAGTCTGGCTTGGTACGTACCTTTTTTTTACGTACCTTTCCTTTACCTTTTTCTCTTGATAGTGACGGCACAGAAACATCGATGGTTGAAAAAAAACATCGATGATTTAGAAAATTTCAAAAACATCGATGCATCGATGTTTCCATCGATGATGCTGCACCTCTAGTAAAGTGGCATCAGGTGTAGCTGCCACAGCGCACCCACCCTTCCTGTGGTGCCCCTGGTGTCGCGAGGGAGGCACCAACCATCGTTAGCGGCCTGAATTACTGCCAGGCGGTCTACGACCGGCCCATCTCCCCCAACAGGTATATAATTTACTCCATCATTTTCAACTTGCCTCTTACGATTTAATATTTACAACTTATATTCATTTCAGGTAAGAATGCTTCTTTATATGCGTGACCTTAAGCGCACCAGCGTTTTGAAAATAAACTAAAGGGTCACAGCAGTAGTACCGACAAGGTCGGGAAACTAACTACGGTCGCCGCGGAACCAAATCTTCGCGCAGGCTTTGTTGGGACTGCTGAACCATTTGGGGCCACCTAATCCTGGAGAGCTCCGAGGGATGAGAAGGGACGTGCGTAAGTATATAGATAAATGCCGATGGACCTGAGTGTTTCCCTCACTTTTAGGGATTCCCGCGACCAAATTTGCCTAACTTAACGGGGGGCGAGAAGGACGGACGCAGGTAAATCCACATCAATTTGACAACAAAGGTGAGTACAATTAACAAATTACAGATTCTTAAATTACTAAATATTTGTGTGTTGCAGGTGTGGAGTTGGCGGACCGGAGAAATAGAGTAAGAAACTATATAGAGGTTTCATTTGCTCTGCCCAGGCCTCTGCCAAAGCTCTGCTGAGAGCCATGTTCGAAGCTAACTTCTTCTAACTTCGGTTTCTCACCACTTCTAACATGTGCGAAGCACAAGCAATAGTATGGAGAGTTCTCGAACCTATCCTTAAGAATAAGAGCGACCAGTGCAGCAATAAGAACTCACCATGGGCATCGATTCAAGCTCGATTCAAACAAATGAAAAACTCTTTTTTTTTCGTTTTTCCCCTACGTGGCATCACTGGCAAAGTCACTCGAGAGCGCGGGCAGAGCAAATGAAACCTCTATATAGTTTCTTACTCTATGGAAAATCAAAGAAAACTGCCGGGGCCCTATGTACTAGGGTCCCCGGTGGACCTAAAATAAATAAATTTCCACTTAATTTCCACGTCACTAGCACTTTTCGCACCCTTACTTTTTCTTGTATCAAATGAAACAAAAAACAAGAAAGGAAAGCTAACTTCGGGCGGAGCCGAAGTTGATATACCCTTGCAGAATACTCTGTAAATTATATTCTCCAAAATTATTCATATGATGCATTCTTAATACTCATAAAAAATCCCAACTTCCTAACTTTAAAAACACCAAAGTTATGGCATTTCCAATCGTTCAGTTATATGGCAGCTATAGGATATAGTCGGCCGATCCTTATGAAGTTTGGTAGGTCGGATTGATTGGCCAAAAATAAAACCCATAGAAAATCCGAACTTCCTAACTTAACAAACACCAAAGTTATGGCATTTCCAATTGTTCAGTTATATGGCAGCTATAGGATATAGTCGGCCGATCCTTATGAAGTTTTGTAGGTCGGATTGATTGGCCAAAAATAAAACCCATAGAAAATCCGAACTTCCTAACTTAACAAACACCAAAGTTATGGCATTTCCGATCAATCAGTTATATGGCAGCTATAGGATATAGTCGGCCGATCCCGGCCGTTCCGACATATATACTGCGTGCAAAGGAAAGAAGGGTGTGTGCAAAGTTTGAACTCGATATCTTTAAAACTGAGAGACTAGTTCGCGTAGAAACAGACAGACGGACAGACAGACGGACAGACGGACATGGCTATATCAACTCAGGAGGTGATCCTGATCAAGAATATATATACTTTATAGGGTCGGAGATGTCTCCTTCACTGCGTTGCACACTTTTGACCAAAATTATAATACCCTCTGCAAGGGTATAAAAATACGAAGAACTCCGTCTACATTGCTTTGATCTCCGGCAGCAACTAAACCTGATTCCTGACCTACGCAATGTCATGCTCATCACGCCATATTCCCTTTCCCTCTCCCAAAAGTGGGTCATTGGACGAATCCAAGGCCATCCTAGCCATACCCAGAGCGAACCGGGCTAGTTTAAATAGCTAGATAGCCAAGGGCATGAACAGAAGGGGGCGCCACTTCAGTAGAGGTTGCCACCCACCAAACTTTTTCGATAGTCCTTTGCCCTCGATTTCGATTTACTCCCGGCCGGTTCCAACTTGAAATGCAACAAAAGTTCACGACTTCATCATTTATAATGAAGAAAATAATAAAAATAAGTGTAAACTTTGAGATTTCGAAATGACAGGCAAACATGCCTCAAATTTAAAACGACCAGCCACCTATAAAGCAATTCTTGGAAACAGCGTATGTCAAAGTGAAAATCACCCAAGCTGACATTTTAGATGCTTGCCTGGAACTAGTCACTAAAAATGGGCGTCCATTAAAAATAGTTGAAGATTCTGTTTTTTTTAAAATTCTAAAGCCCATGTGTGACGCTTTTAGCCCTCCATTGAAAATCAATCGCTTTACCATACGAAACTTAATTCGGGAAAAAGCTAGTAGCATTCGCTTACACATTAAAAATGTTCTACAAAATCGGTAAGTCCAACAGAACCCCTGTTACTTGGTGATATTACATTTTGTTTTATATTTTTCTTTTAGACTAAAAAAAATAAAAGTTAAAAAATAAAAATAAAAGTGGATAGTGTAAGGCGTTTGGATTGTGCTATCATTGGTATAAACGCTCAGCTTCATAATGGTTCGGAAGTAAAGCCTAGTATTCTGATCGACAAACGATTACGCTAGCGTAAAAACTTTAATCTTTCCAGTGTGACCAAAAGTTTGAGAGTTCATCAGATTTAAGCGTGCCACGGACGTACTGTCAATCAGCTGGGTCTGTTGACAAGCAGTTAAAATTCAAATATCGTATTTGCGGGAAAGAGCCTTTAAAAGATATTATCAACTACCTTGGCAAAACAAGTCTGCCGCTGTACAAAGAAATTAAAAAACAATACAATTTAAATTAAACAGTTGTTATACCCTTGCAGACGGTATTCAAATTTTGGTCAGAAGTTTGTAACGCAGTGAAGGAGACGTTTCCGACCCTATAAAGTATATATATTCTTGATCAGGATCAATAGGGGAGTCGATATAGCCATGTCAGTCTGTCCGTCCGTCCGTCTGTCCGTCTGTTTCAATACCGTTTGCGAGCTCAGTTTAAAAGCTAGCGATCTGAAACTTTCACACTCGTCCTAAAACAAGTGTACGCAGATCAAGTTTGAAAACCGCCCCGATCGGATGTCTATATCCTATAGCTCCCATAGGAGCAATCGGATATAACTTGCAAGAATGGAAGATATTTCGCGCAGTGTAAAAGCTATTGACATAAATCTTTCCAAATCGTATTTTTTTATGCGTACCTTGATCAGGGTAAAAGCGCGTGACGATCGGACGTCTATATCCTATAGCTCCCATAGGAACAAAAGGGTAAAATCGGTTAAAATTTAATGATTTTTAGGATATTTCGCGCAGTATACAAGCTATTGACATGAATCTTTCCAAATCGTATTTTTTTATGCATACCTTGATCAGGGTAAAAGCGCGTGGCGATCGGACGTCTATATCCTATAGCTCCCATAGGAACAAAAGGGTAAAATCGGTTAATATTTAATGATTTTTAGGATATTTCGCGCAGTATACAAGCTATTGACATGAATCTTTCCAAATTGTATTTTTTATACCCGTTACTCGTAGAGTAAAAGGGTATATTGTATTCGTGCAAAAGTATGTAACAGCTAGAAGGAAGCGTTTCCGACCCTATAAAGTATATATATTCTTGATCAGGGTCACTAGCCGAGTCGATATAGCCATGTCCGTCTGTCCGTCTGTCTGTCCGTATGAACGCTGAGATCTCGGAAACTATAAAAGCTAGAAGATTGGCATTTTGCAAGCAGATTCTAGGAGTTCCTACGCAGCGCAAGTTTGTTTCAAAATGGTGCCACGCCCCCTTTAACGCCCACAATCGCTAATATACGATTTTAAAAATTTAAATATTTCGGAAAAGTAAAAATGCAGTTTTATTGTGTTTATCAATACCTATCGAAATGTAGAAGAAAGTTTTGAAATCGGAACATTCGTTAAAAAGTTATGCGTGATCAAAGTTTCTATCTCCATCTCCCTCGCACTCCCTTTACCTGAGTAACGGGTATCTGATAGTCGGGGACCCGACTATAGCGTTCTCTCTTGTTATGCATACATTGATCAAGGTGAAGGCGCTTGCCGATCGGACGTCTATATCCTATAGCCCCCATAGGAACAATAGGGTGAAATCGGTCCAAATTTGATGATTATCAGAATATTTCGCGAAGTGTGTAAGCTACTATCATAAATTTTTCCAATTCTTATTTATTTACGCATATCTTGATTAGGGTAAAAGCGCTTGCCGCTCGGAAGTCTATATCTTAAAGGAGATAGGAAAAATTAATTAATTAATTTTAAGGCTGCGAAAGTATCCCTTTTTTTCTATTTGTATATGACATTTTTGCAGTATAAAAGCAATTAACTTGAAACGATGCAAATCTAGTTTACTTATGTATGCCTTATTCCTTTCACTACTTTTTCGCTTTTAGCAATTTCGGCAAAGTCTGCAAGGGTATTAAAACTTCGGCTTGCCGAAGTTAGCTTCCGTCCTCGTTTTTTTTTAATTTACTTATAATTATTTGCTAATTTAAAGTTCATATCTGCACTTTTATTGTGTTTTTTCGTACATTTTTGACATAAGAAACATTTTTCTCTGATAAGAGGCACCCCAGACTGTATTAATGTTATTTTGTCCTCACATGTAAACTCCTGCAATCGACTTCTGCGAATTTTTTGAGTTTTTCCTCCATTTCTTTTAATGTTCAGTGAGAAGCGCACGCCAAAAGATTAAAGCCTAGTATCCAGATCGACGAAAACCGTACGCCAGTCATGAGAGAGAGCGAGAGGCAAACAGCTGGCGTTCACTTTTCGTCGGGCCTTTTTTTCACGTCGGTCCACAGATCGACGAAAAAAATACCAGAGAATTCCATAGCGTTGCCAGTCTGCGGAAATGAACTTTGGGTGAACCCTAGCGAAAAGATTAAAAAATGTAATCTTTTGGCGTGCGCTTCTCACTGAACATTATAAGAAATGGAGGGAAAAAATCAAAAAACTCACAAAAGTCGATTGCAGGAGTTTTCATGTGAGGACAAAATAACATTAATACTATCTGGGGTGCCTCTTGTCAGAGCAAAATGTTTCTTAGGTCAAAAATGTACGAAAAAACACAATAAAAGTGCCGATATGAACTCTAAATTAGCAAATAATTATCAGTAAATTAAAAAAAAAACTGTTCAATTTAAATTGTATTGTTTTTAATTTCTTTGTACAGCGGCAGACTTGTTTTGCCAAGGTAGTCCCGCAAATACGATATTTGAAATTTAACTGCTTGTCAACAAACCCAGCTGATTGGCAGTACGACTGCAGCACGCTTAATTCTGATGAACTCTCGAAATTTTGGTCACACTAGAAAGATTAAAGTTTTTACGCTAACGAACTCGTTTGTCGATCTGAGTACTAGGCTTTAGTCCAGAAATGATTTCTGGTCTTCTCAAACAAGTACGCACACATACGCACTTGCTTATTCATTCGTGCAATTCTATTTTTAGATTTTTAAGCTCTCAACTTTGTGCGAGCGGAGAGAGCAGAATTTTAAAGTACGAGGCAGCTAGATATAATACCACTCATTATATTATTTTATGGAGTTCAGTGGTCTTCAGTGAATTTTGTTATGTATCTTTTTGGTCAACAAAAAACACATTTAGTTTTTCTATACGCAAAAAATCGTATCTGTATACACAAAGATTGGATAACGGAATTTCTTTATTTTGTGTAATTTTAAAAAAGAAACTGTCCTAATGGAAGAGATGGAGAGAGGCAGAGAGTCTCTCTTAGAAATATTTAAATATTTAAACTGTATAAGAAATTTCTCGATCAAGGTTTGATAATAGTTTCTGGATTGCTCGCCTTAAATTTAAAAATCATAATATTACAAATTTTTTCCCAACTTGATACAAAATTACTTCCTTTTTATAAAATAATTTGAAATAAAAATATTTATACAAGTTTTGGTCTATGCCCTTTAAATTTAAAGGGTTTCACATAATATGTTGTCTTAAAGCAGAATAAAAATTATTTAAATAACACATTAAAATTTCAAATTATACTCATTATAGAATAAAATATTTTATTTTTCTTTTAAATATTAATCTGTAACCATATGCTTTATAAATGTTATAGAACAATTCTGGGCTGTTACTTAAATGCGTTTAAACTATCCGAGCACTTGCTTTCAAAAATTTAATTTTACATTATTCCTACATTATCTTACATGCTTTTACGCAAACCCAAAAAACTGACTCTTAGATGGCGCTTTACGAATATAGCGCCTATACAGAAATATAGATGTCGCTCTTGCCATTTTGCGGGTTACACATTATAAACGAATAGAAAATTCGTGTTCCCACAATTATAAACAAATTTAATAATAATAAATAAGTACATTCAGAGAAATACTACGCAATAAATTAATTAAGTATACTAAAAACTAATAAAAACGAGGACGGAAGCTAGCTTCGGCAAGCCGAAGTTTTTATACCCTTGCAGACTTTGCCGAAATTGATAAAATTAAAAAAAGTGGAGAAAAGAATAAGTTATACGTAAATAAATTAGGTTTGCGTAGTTTCATGCCAATAGCTTTTACACTGCGCGAAATATCATCAATTCTTGCAATATATATCCGATTGTTCCAATGGGAGCTATAGGATATAGACGACCGATCGGCACGTTGTTTTACCCTGATTATGGTATGCATAAAAAACAAGAGAGAACGCTATAGTCGGGTGCCCCGACTATCAGATACCCGTTACTCAGGTAAAGGGAGTGCGAGGGAGATGGAGATAGAAACTTTGATCACGCATAACTTTTTAACGAATGGTCCGATTTGAAAAATTTCTTCTACATTTCGATAGGTATTGATAAACACAATAGAACTGCATTTTTACTTTTCCGAAATATTTAAATTTTTAAAATCGTATATAAGCGATTGTGGGCGTTAAAGGGGGCGTGGCACCTTTTTGAAACAAACTTGCGCTGCGTAGGAACTCCTAGAATCTGCATGCAAAATGCCAATCTTCTAGCTTTTATAGTTTCCGAGATCTCAGCGTTCATACGGACAGACAGACAGACGGACAGACGGACATGGCTATATCGACTCGGCTAGTGACCCTGATCAAGAATATATATACTTTATAGGGTCGGAAACGCTTCCTTCTAGCTGTTACATACTTTTGCACGAATACAATATACCCTTTTACTCTACGAGTAACGGGTATAAAAATACGATTTGGAAAAATTCTAGTCAATAGCTTTTACACTGCGCGAAATATCATTAATTCTTGCAAGATATATCCGATTATTCCTATGGGAGCTATAGGATATAGACTTCCGATCGGGACGATTTTCAAACTTGATCTGCGTACACATGTTTATGACGACTGTGAAAGTTTCAGATCGCTAGCTTTTAAACTGAGCTCGCAAACGGTATTGAAACAGACGGACAGACGGACATGGCTTTATCGACTCCCCTATTGATCCTGATCAAGAATATATATACTTTATAGGGTCGGAAACATCTCCTTCACTGCGTTACAAACTTCTGACCAAAATTATAATACCCTCTGCAAGGGTATAAAAACTGACTGAAGACGACGTGTCGGTCTTTCACGCATCAAAATTGAAATTAAAAATTGTACCAGCAACCGAAAACAAATTGATTGCTTGGTCGATAAGTCTGGTTCTAACTTGGGTGACCTGGCTGATATTTTATTTTAACAACTTCTGGAATGGCCCACACCGGAGTCCGATCACTCACTTAGGCTTCGCAGTTGTCGACTTCCAAATATTGTTAAACTTTTGTCTCCTCGTTCATAAATAACGGAGCTCCGACGCCTAGAAATGGGAAAATATCGATGGCATATTCGATATTTTGAAGGTAAATATTCGTCGATAGTATCAAAAATAAATCTTTTTTTTTATTTGGATTATTATATTTTGTTTGGTATTGAGCTTTCCTTAATAGCTTAACGAAAATAAAAATAAAAAAATACTGAAAGAAAGTTAAGTTAAAACATCTACATATGTTGTCTTTGAGATCCAATAGTTTCTGTTCAAAAACGACAACATCCCCTCATTCATGGGTTTTAATTATGCCCTCCTGGCCTATATAATTTGACTAGTTTTACTAAACATCCTCTCCGACTCGGTTTAAAAATCTTGTACGCAAAGAACGTGTTAGTTTTAAAACAGGAATCTGTTGGTGCGGACAAAAAATTTGAGAGTTATTGAGAAAGCGACATGCTTATTTTTAGAATAATTACCTTCAAAATATTCAAAGGATCATTATACTGAAGTCAAGTTGCCGCTCGCATATATTGCAAACCACGCGGTTTGTCCTCCCCTTATGGGCAACGTAGGTGTTTAGAAACTCGCAAGTATTGGCTTTTCTATTGGTGTTGGCAGGTCCGATTGTGAAATTGCAGTTCCCTTTTTTCATTGAATGGCGAACGAAATCCCTTTTTTTAAATCTGGGTCCAGCAGTGTCCGATTCTTCGGATATGTGTGCTCTTCATAAACCTTTTAACATGTTCAAGCAAAAATTTGTGAACTTCAATCAAACGAATTCAGTTTCAGTGCAACGTGGTCCAAGGTGTATCTAGCAGCACACAAATTATTAATGATAAAGTAACAAAAGTACTTGAGAAAAAATGATTCGTAGCACTTTCAAAAAGAGAGAGTGACGTTCCAAAATCTAGCATTAAACCGATTTCGTCAGCCGTGAATGGTGATGGTGCTTTCGAGGTACTTAAAACTACTTTCACAATAAGTTTGCAGGATTCGGTCTGGGGCGGTTCCACATTGTTGGAACTTCCGGAATTAAACTGTATTTTTGTGAGGTTGTGAGTGAAATTGACATGCTTTTGAAGTATGTGACAATTCACTTTCCCGTTAATACAATGTCCTATAGGATGTCGAGAGCTAGACAGTCTTGAACAACGACTTGACATGGTGTTTCTGCAAAATTTCGCAAGCTTTTAGTAGTAATAGCCAATATTTTGCCAAAAATGTTCCACTTATAAAAAGCATTACGTAAAGAACAAGCTATGTTTGCTTAACGGCTTTGTGGCCAATACTACCGAGGGCAAAAAAAAACCTGATTTAATAAAGTGGCAAGTGACGGAAATATATAATTCGTTAGCTTTTAAAGTCCATAAAGCTAATGTTATAGGGCACTTTTCAATACCGTTAAAAATTGGAATCAGTTTAGTTTTATTGTCTTCGTATATGCCCTTCATGAGTACGTGTTGCAGGATCTTTAGCAAAGGTAGTAACAAAATCCTCGAAATATGGAGTCCTCCACAACTGAAAAAGTTTGCCTGTCTGACGACACAAGTAGAGCTAATGCCCTCTTCCCATAGAGTCCATCCGTCTGAAACGGTTGGGATTTTCGACAAATATGAGACTCCGATTTCCACAGAGTACATCCATCATCCGATAACAGCTGATCTGAACAGCTGTGGCTAATCATTCTAGCCTGTTGCATTTTGCACAACATTTAAAATGAGCACAGCAGCGCTATAAATGATACTTGGTAACAGACTGCAGCTGATCTACGCGAATAACCAAATCGAACTAATGTTTGCCAGCCAGAAGAAAAAATATGAACAGCTATTACCCAATATTGTCTAAATCGTAACGAATCAAGTTAAATATAAATATGTTTGTTTTTGGTTTATTATAAATTCATATTTCATTTTATTTTTAATGTCAGGGATGGCAGACAGCCAAGCTCAATTCAATGACATGATCTCGGTCTGCTCTCGATGCTTTCCAGCCTTTCTCGAGCGCTATCTCCACAAGCTCGGCCTTGTGGTCCACCTTTGCGCGCTTTCAAGAGGCGCAGAGCTGCTGAGCGTTGACTTCCGCTGCACAGGCTTCCATGTCGTTGGGGTCCACATCTAAGACCTTCAAAAAGTATTTCCTAGTACTAAAGAATAATCAATAAATATATTTTATTAGTTTTTTTGGTTTAACAAATAGATTTAATTAACGTCGATCAACCAACTAAATGGTTATAATACGTTGGGAATAATAAAGAACAAATAACGTGAAAACATAACAGTAGTGATTAACAAATTTTATAACAAATTAATGCTTAAGAACTTGAGTCATACTTTTGTCCAGAGATCGGCGTGGTGTCTTCGCTTCAGACTTCGTCTTCACGTAGGTGGTTGGTGTGGACAGCGAGTCGATCGTTGTATCGACTCGAGTGGAGGTTTATCTGTTCCCTTATAAAAGGAATGTGGAGGTCATTTCCAAGGGCGTCGTTCCTGATGTACCAGGGCGCATTTGCAATCCTGCGCAGCGCCCGGTTTTGGACTCTTTGAACTTTAGCCACATCATAGAGTAAGAAACTATATAGAGGTTTCATTTGCTCTGCCCGGGCCTCTGCCAAAGCTCTGCTGAGAGCCATGTTCGAAGCTAACTTCTTCAAACTTCGGTTTCTCACCACTTCTAACATGTGCGAAGCACAAGCAATAGTATGGGGAATTCTCGCACCTATCCTTAGGAATAAGAGCGACCAGAGCAGCAATAAGAATCCACCATGGGCATGGATTCAGGCTCGATTCGAACATTTGCAAAACTCTCTTTTTTTCCGTTTTTCCCCTACGTGGCATCACTGGCAAAGTCACTCGAGAGCGCGGGCAGAGCAAATGACGGCTCTATACATTATTACTCTATGGCCACATTAGAGTCTGAAGCCATGCCATAGAGTAATAATGTATAGAGCCGTCATTTGCTTGCCCTCTCGAGTGACTTTGCCAGTGATGCCACGTAGGAAAACGGAAAAAGAGAGTTTTTCATTTGTTCGAATCGAGCTTCATTCCATGCGTGAATTCTTATTGCTGCACTGGTCGCTCTTATTCCTAAGGATTGGTGCAAAACTCCCCATACTATTGCTTGGCTTCGCACGTAAAGTGGTGAAAACCAGAGAAGTTAGCTTCGAACATGGCTCTCAGCAGAGCTTGCAGAGGCCTGGCAAAAATGAAACCTCTATAGCTTCTTACTCTATGGCCATGCCCCAAAATTGGATGCAGTAGCATAGAGTAAGAAGCTATATAGAGGTTTCATTTGCTCTGCCCAGGCCTCTGCCAAAGCTCTGCTGAGAGCCATGTTCGAAGCTAACTTCTTCTAACTTCGGTTTCTCACCACTTCTAACATGTGCGAAGCACAAGCAATAGTATGGGGAGTTTTCGCACCAATCCTTAGGAATAAGAGCGACCAGTGCAGCAATAAGAATTCACCATGGGCATGGAATGAAGCTCGATTCGAACAAATGAAAAACTCTCTTTTTTTCCGTTTTTCCCCTACGTGGCATCACTGGCAAAGTCACTCGAGAGCGCGGGCAGAGCAAATGACGGCTCTATACATTATTACTCTATGGCAGTAGGTCATTGAGGGCACCACAATTGATTTATAGAGCAACACTTTGTTTCCAAGGCTGAGCTTGCTCGTAGGCTTAGGCATCCAATTCAGCTTCCTGAGTTTAGTGCGACAGGTGGCTGCAATTTTTTGGATGTGCCCTTTCCAGGTGAGCCGCTTGTCCAGGATCAGACCCAAGTACTGCGCCTGGAGTGATTGCGGCATGGTGATATTGTGGAGTTCAACTCTAGGAAGCACCTTTAAAATTGCAATGTTGTGACTTTCTTCCATTGATAGCAATATTCCACCTGTTTGTCCACTTGCCGTACAGATCCAGGAAGTCCTGGGTGATCCTTGATGCCTCGACTCGGCAGGAGGAGTTCACAAGAAAGGCAGCGTCGTCAGCGTAGGTGGCCAGAAGTGTGCCTGGTTGTGTAGGACATGGCAGATCCGAAGTGTACAGAGTGTACATAATGGGACCCAGGACGCTTCCCTGTGGAACGCCAGCTAGAGCAGTTCTAATGTTTGACCTTTCCCCTCTTGCCTCGACCGTAAAACTTCGATCAAGCAAGTATGATTTTAGTAAGAGGAATTGGTCGTTCGGGAGCAGGGATTTCAACTTATTGTGGATGAAAGAAGAACACTTGTGTAGATGTTAATTGTCCTTTATTTGTCTTTATACCCGTTACTCGTAGAGTAAAAGGGTATATTGTATTCGTGCAAAAGTATGTAACAGCTAGAAGGAAGCGTTTCCGACCCTATAAAGTATATATATTCTTGATCAGGGTCACTAGCCGAGTCGATATAGCCATGTCCGTCTGTCCGTCTGTCTGTCCGTCCGTATGAACGCTGAGATCTCGGAAACTATAAAAGCTAGAAGATTGGCATTTTGCATGCAGATTCTAGGAGTTCCTACGCAGCGCAAGTTTGTTTCAAAAAGGTGCCACGCCCCTTTAACGCCCACAATCGCTTATATACGATACATTTAAATATTTCGGAAAAGTAAAAATGCAGTTTTATTGTGTTTATCAATACCTATCGAAATGTAGAAGAAATTTTTCAAATCGGACCATTCGTTAAAAAGTTATGCGTGATCAAAGTTTCTATCTCCATCTCCCTCGCACTCCCTTTACCTGAGTAACGGGTATCTGATAGTCGGGGCATCCGACTATAGCGTTCTCTCTTGTTTTATTTAATGTCCTCTCGTTCACGTTTCGCTTTAGACTGACTCCGCTGCGTGATCGCAGCTTTCAAACCACCCTGTTCTCTCTCATCTCCTTTTCCAGAGAGTGAGATAGATATATATGTTCTAACAGATTGGTTAACATGTATAAGAGAGACAACTATCTTATACATTCTAACGGAACTTAAAAGTAAACAACAACAATATCACCGAAATGTGTATATTAATGCGTAATTCTAATATAGCCTGCTATAACTCGGCCATTCTGACACTGGAGATCTCCCGATCTCTCTCTTGTAATTTAAATAGTTCAATTATAGTACAAGCTAATCTTATCTCTCTACTTATATCTATTATTTTACATATTTGCACTTAAATAATTTACAATTGACATTATATGTCTATCCGTATTTTTCATCAATTTCTTTTCATCCAATGTCTAATATTTTGTGAACTCCAAACGCCCTGATAAGGATTTCGTGTTAGCTGAAAGCCTTCAACAACTTTCAGTAAATATCTATCATTTTTCAAAATTTTATCAATTTTATATGGTTCCTTATTTTTTGGTATTAACTTTCTGGAAACTCCTACCGTACTGTCAAAATTTTTCACCATCACATAATCACCTAATTTATATTCAGTCGCTTGTTTTCTTTTTTTAATGTAATACTTTTCGTTACTTTCTTGAATTTCCTTTTGACTTTTTTCTCCTAGTTGCCTAGTATCTTCTAAATTTCTTTTCCTAACTGTATCTATATATACTAAATTTTCTAACTCTTCTCTCAACTCATCTCTAGTCTCATTTCTTTGTATTAATCCAAATAGCATTTCACTCGGACATTGCCTTATACTACGATGTTGTGTATTATTAAGTACAAATTCCACCTTTTCTACAACTACATCCCAATGTAATCCATTTTCAACTTCTGTAAGTTTCGCTAGCATTGGACCTAAGACTCTATTTATTCTTTCCACCTGGCCATTCGCCTGCGGTGAACCAGTGGCAATTTTTATATGTTTAACACCTACCTCATTCATAAATTCTTCAAACTGTA
Organism: Drosophila rhopaloa; assembly: GCF_018152115.1. NCBI lineage: Eukaryota > Metazoa > Arthropoda > Insecta > Diptera > Drosophilidae > Drosophila > Drosophila rhopaloa. Next base: position 11,424,946 of record NW_025335034.1, on the reverse strand, counting down.
TTGATGTGAAACAACTTCCACGATCTGATATTATACGTCTCGGAATACTGTATGAACGAAAATATTCTCTTAACGCATTTATTGCTTCTTTTGAATTAGTAGTTTTCGTTGTATATAACCTAACATATTTCGTAAACCCGTCTACTACAGCTAATATATGTTTTTCCGATCTTCCTGCTGCTACTGGCCCGTAATGGTCTATATGAATTATATCAAACGGTTTATTCCCTCTAGGTATACTATGTAAAAGTCCATCCTGTTTCCCATTTTTTGGTGCAAAAGCGATGCACTTTAAACAATTTTCAATATGTTTCATAATTTTTTCCTTAGCATTTTTAAACCAATACATTTTTCCAATTGCATTTAGCATCTTATCTCTTCCTATATGACCCAATTCATCATGATATTTATACAAAATGTGTTCTTCCATCTCCTCAGGTACATAGAACATCAACCTTCCATCACTTGTTTTCCTATAAACCACACCATTTCTCATTTCAAACAATTTATCCTCACCCTTTTCTAACAATATTCTAATATCTTTAATTTTCTGGTCCTTTCCTTGACATATAACTAAATTATCCACCAATGTGTTTGCTTCCGTTATCAAAATATTCGTACATCGACTTAACGCATCCACATGTTGCATTTTCTTTCCAGCCCTGTGCACTAATTCAAAACCGTAATCTTGCAGTTCTAGTGCCCATCTCGCAATTCTTGGGTTAATCTCTACCTTATTTAATGTCAGTGTTAACGAATTACAATCAGTTATAATTCTAAAGTGTTTCCCTTGTACGTAAATCCTAAATCTTCGCAATGCATATATTATAGCTAATGTTTCCAATTCAAAACTATGATATTTTGATTCAGTTTCTGTGGTTCTTTTCGAAAAATAAAATACTGGATGCCATCTTTGATCATCTTTATTTTGCAATAATACTGCTCCAAACCCCAATGCGCTTGCATCACAATGCAGTTCAATTTCATCCTTATAATTATAAATTGACAACACCGGTGCTTCGAGTAACTTTTCTTTTAACATTTCAAAACATTCTAATTCTTTTTCTTCAAAACTAAATTTTCTTTCTTTTCTTAATAAGTCATATAAAGGTTTCGCTAACGTTGAAAAATCTTTTATAAATCTACGAAAATCAGAACACAGTCCTAAGAAACTAAGAAACTAAGAAACTAAGAACAGCCTGTGTTTTCCCTGGCACTAGAAAATTTCTTACCGCTTCTAACCCCTTATCGTCCGCTCTAACACCGTCTTTCGAAATTAAAAACCCTAAATATTTAACTCTCGATTGCAAAAATTCGCACTTCTCCAGTCTTAGTTCTAATTTATTTTCTTTAATCCTTGCCAGTACTGTTTTCATAGTCTTAAAATGTTCCTCTAAGCATTTACTTGCAATCGTAATATCATCCATATAAATGATTACTGTATTATCACGAATCATATCTGCAAAAACATAATTTACAAATCTTTGGAATACATGTGGAGCATTCTTTAGGCCCATAGGCATTCTTAAAAACTCAAATTGACCTAACGGGGTTACAAACGATGTATATTTGATCGACTCTTTTTCAACGAAAACATGAAAATATCCGTTTTTAAATCCAGTTTCGAAAACACCGTTTTCCCAACAAGTTTATCTAATAGATCATCAATTAAGGGCAATGGATAATTATCCTTAATGGTCATTTTGTTCAACTTTCGGTAATCAATACATAACCGTAATTCTCCTGACTTTTTTTTCATTAATACTATTGGAGATGCGAATTCCGAACAACTATGTCTAATTATTCCTTTTCTTAAATATTCATCTAACATATCTTGCAATTTTTCTTTCTCTGTGTACGATAATCTTCTTGGCGAAGAGCTAAATGGTTTGCCTTTTTCTAATTTTATATTCATTTCCCATTTTATGTCAGGCTCATCCGGCTTATTTGCATTAACATAATTGTCTTCCAGTAATTCAACGAACCGTTTTTTTATATTGTACCCTACTTCGTCACATATATTGTATTCCGATTCTCCATTTTCTACACAATTTATCTCTAACATTTCTCTTTCGAAATTTTCTTCTAATGTTGATTTCCTTATTTCCTTTCTAACTATTTCATTTATGTCTTCCTTTTCAACTGTTGTCTTACATTCTTCATTTCTAACTGTTTCTTTTCTTTCTTCATTTCTAACTGTTTCCTTTCTTTCTTCATTTCTAACTGTTTCCTCTTTCTTATCTAATTCATTTATAACTTCTTGTTTATTTCTAACATATTCATTCATGTTTTCTACTTTTTCCACTGTTACAATTTTTAAAGCGTTTAGATCAATATTTAAATTACATGCATCCATAAAGTCTCGTCCTAACACACAAAGCCCATAGACTCATTATCCACCACATTTAAATAAAAATAAACATTTATTGAGTTCTTTTTAATATACACTAAAGTTTTTCCAAAACAATTAGGTACACTCTTGTTTAAACCATAATATACCGTGTTTACCGGCTCTAACTTTACTTCATTGCGAATTTCTTTAAATTTTATGAACGAAATTGGGCTTCCTGAGTCTATGAGGCTTTCTGTAATAATTGATTTTATATTTTGAGTTTGAAAAAATATTCTAAATAATCTTACATATTGGTTGACGTCTTTACTTTTCTTCATTTTGCATTCAGCTACCATGTGGCCCATTTCTCCGCACGCGTAGCATGATCCTGGTACACGCTTCGGCTTCCAGCAATCCTTGGCCCAATGACCCTTGGAGTTACAATTGTGGCACCGTGAATCCTTGGGTACCACAAACGACGACTTCTCTTTTTCAAATTTAACGCTGCTCATCACTCTCTTTTTGGGCAGTGAGATCTGCGCAAACGCTCGCAGCATCTTAGTTGGACCTTGAAAACATTGCACACGCGCCTGTATGCGCATGCTTTCCATCGGTATTTCTTCAATCAATCCATCAAGCAGCTCCTCCATGCCTATATTTATTTCCCTGGCCAGCATCATTTTGTCATCGTAATAGACAGTGAAACGCTCCTCCTGTTTCCACACACGACTTTCGAAAACTCGGCGCTGTTCTGCTTTTGACATTTTTCCACCAAACGCCAGTGCCAAATCTTCCAATAAAACTCCAACTGGCATACTAATACGGTTGGGATCTGCATGAAGCCACTGCAATGCGTCACCCTTCAATTTAGCGATGCACAACAGATGCTGCTGCTTATCGCTGAGCTGGTACAAATTCGATACGTTTTCCAGTTGCTTGATCCAGTTATGTACTCCTACTTGGCCCGAGAATTCGAATACAATTTCCTTCGCAAACGCCAGTGCTGACGAATACCAATCATTTTTATTAACACAAACAGGCTTCTTCTTGTCAATTTGTTCGGAACACTTTTTGTCTCCGGCGCCACCATTCCTGTCGTCGTTATTTTTGACGGTAAAACCTCTGCCGATGCCATCACTGTCGCCGCCCTTGCCATCATCTTCGCCACCTTTGCCATCATCGTCGCCACCTTTGCCATCACTGTCGCCACCTTTGCCATCACTGTCATCACTGTCGCCGTCAACGTCATCTCTGCCATCACTGTCGCTTGGCAAAATAATTTTTGTTGGAATATATGAATTTCCAGGAAGGTGCATTTTTCCGAGAAAATCCATTGCTGCTTTCATCTCCGAATCTAACATTCTTAGGAATGCCAAATGCTCGACTTTAAACATTGGAGCCGCTGGTTGCACTATGTTCTGCTCCATTTGTACGATCGCTGACTCGCCCTGTCCTCCGTTGGCTCCATTGACTTCGTCAGATTCGTCCTGTTTGCTTTTGGCTTTTTCGGACTCCTCCGCTTCTATCACCTGCCGCACACTCTCAGGTACTTGCAGCCACCGCGCCCACAACTCCGCTTTAGACCCCGTGGTGACCAAATTTGCTGACGCCAGCCACTTTTTTAATTGCACTACTCTAGCGTTTAAAAATTCAATGTTTTTGTCCATTTTGACGTAGGCTTTTTAACCACTTCTGATTTTGTGGACGAAAGAAGAACACTTGTGTAGATGTTAATTGTCTTTTATTTGACTTTTTATTTAATGTCCTCTCGTTCACGTTTCGCTTTAGACTGACTCCGCTGCGTGATCGCAGCTTTCAAACCACCCTGTTCTCTTGTTCTCTCTCATCTCCTTTTCCAGAGAGTGAGATAGCTATATATGTTCTAACAGATTGGTTAACATGTATAAGAGAGACAACTATCTTATACATTCTAACGGAACTTAAAAGTAAACAACAACAATATCACCGAAATGTGTACAGTCAGCACAAAATTTATTCGGACACTGTCTATTATCAAGTTTAACAGCTTATTTGCCGGAATTTTCGTAATTTTAGCAGGTTTTTTTGTACTTATCATAGAAACAGTGATTTTCAGAAGACATTACACAAACAAAAATGTAATTTTGTAAATTAGCCTTAAAAATATTAAAAGAAAAGCAAAAAGTTGCTAAAATGTTGCACAAAAATTATTCGTACATTTCTCATTTATTGTGTTTATTTCTGAGCTCAACGGTAATAGGCGATTCTTTTTAAAGTAGTTTAGTTGAAATTACTTCGGAGTAATTTTCGGCGTGCTTTTTTTTTTGTTTTTTGTTAGTTTTTATGTGTTTTTTTGATACGATTGGTCAAAATGAAAGGAGTTCAAGATTTGTCACTAGATTTTCGAAAACCTATCTTAAATTCATTTTTGGAAACTCGTAGTAATCGCGAAATCGGTCGTATTAATGGAAAATCACCTTCCACAATACATAGTATAATCAAAAAATACTTAAAAACGGAATAATGAGCTTCAAATCACAAGAAAGCTTGAAGGTCTAAGATTCTGTATTCACGTGAGGGACTGAAATTTATGTTTATAGTCCTGAAAAATCCGAAAACAACATCTACAACAATTCAAAAGAATGTAGAGCAAGCGAAAATAAAAGAAGTTTGGGCCCAAACCGTCCGAAACTACCTGTACAAGGCTGGTTTACATGGCAGAGTTGCTCGTCGAAAGCAATTAATTTCTGCCATCAACAAAAAAAAGCGTTTGGAGTTCGGAAAACGGCATATAACCACCCTGATTCGTTTTGGGAGAACGTAGTTTTTAGCGACGAATCCAAATTTTATATATTTGGACACTATGGGCCCTCGAAAGTGTGGAGGAAACCAAATGAAGCCATGAATGAGAAGAACTTAATTCCAACTGTTTAGCATGGTGGCGGGAATGTAATGATTTGGGGGTGTGTATCGGTAGAAGAAGTCGGTCAAATGGTTTTTATTGACGACAAAATTAATAAGAATATCTACAAAAACATTTTAAGCGAAAATTTGATTCCAAGTGATATAAAACTTGGTCTAGATCCGAAGACATTGTTGTTTCAACAAGACAACATTCTTCGTCTTTGGTGCAAGAGTGGCTTTTATATCACTGCAAGCAGCTGAAAACACCTCCCCAGTCACCTAATTTAAGTCCCATAGAACATGTTTGAGATATTCTTGAGAAAAGGATTCGGAAGCACGTCATTTCGTCCAGGGAGTCCTTAAAAACTGCATTGATGGCTGAATGGGGTCAAATTAGCGCTAATGAGACAAGCAACTTGGTAAAAAGCATGGGTCGACGCTTACAAGCTGTCATTGATGTTAGTGGAGGACCCACCAAATATTAAAAATATTAAAACATCAAGAAATATGTTTTTTTTAATATTATATGAAGTGTCCGAATAATTTCTGTGCGTAAAATTATGACTTTTCAAGTTAATTTAAGAAAATATCTAATTTTACTGTTGAAAGTTCCTTATTTTTTTGTTAAAATATATTCTAGGAATGTTAACCTTCACGATGAAATATAAATTGTTTGTTTTCGTTACGTTTTTGTTGAGTTATTAATGAATCAAAATCAAAATCACGGGTGTCCGAATAAATATTGTGTTGACTGTATATTAATGCGTAATTCTAATATAGCCTGCTATATTATGGAGTAATCCAAAGGCTTCCTTGACGTCGAGGTAAATAGCAGAACTGTATTGCTTATTTGCAAAAGCATTTAAAATGTGTTGAACGACTCTATGTGCTTGTTCTGGTGTCCCATGATGATGCCTAAAATCAAACTGGTGGTCGGGAATGGCGTCCTGCACGCTTCTTACGCCAATAATTCAACTAAGAAATATCCTCTCGAATATTTTAGAGAAAGCGGTCGGTATGACTCGACAAGGTTCTCCGGTTTTCCTGGCTTTGGTATCATCGTTATCACAGCACATTTCCATTGGGATGGAAAGTGGTGGATACGTAGCATTGAATTATAGAGCAGAACAAGGAACAGGATTCCCTTTTTAGGCAAAGCCTTGGCAATTCTGCTATCTTATGCTATGGAGGGAAAAACTCAAAAAATTAGCAAAAGTCGATTGCAGAAGTTTACATGTGAGGACAAATTAACATTAAAAAAAACTGTATTGGTTATTTGCAAAAGCATTTAAAATGTGTTGAACGACTCTATGTGCTTGTTCTGGTGTCCCATGATGATGCCTAAAACCAAACTGGTGGTCGGGAATGGCGTCCTGCACGCTTCTTACGCCAATAATTCAACTAAGAAATATCCTCTCGAATATTTTAGAGAAAGCGGTCGGTATGACTCGACAAGGTTCTCCGGTTTTCCTGGCTTTGGTATCATCGTTATCACAGCACATTTCCATTGGGATGGAAAGTGGTGGATACGTAGCATTGAATTATAGAGCAGAACAAGGAACAGGATTCCCTTTTTAGGCAAAGCCTTGGCAATTCTGCTATCTTATGCTATGGAGGGAAAAACTCAAAAAATTAGCAAAAGTCGATTGCAGAAGTTTACATGTGAGGACAAATTAACATTAAAAAAAAACTGTATTGGTTATTTGCAAAAGCATTTAAAATGTGTTGAACGACTCTATGTGCTTGTTCTGGTGTCCCATGATGATGCCTAAAACCAAACTGGTGGTCGGGAATGGCGTCCTGCACGCTTCTTACGCCAATAATTCAACTAAGAAATATCCTCTCGAATATTTTAGAGAAAGCGGTCGGTATGACTCGACAAGGTTCTCCGGTTTTCCTGGCTTTGGTATCATCGTTATCACAGCACATTTCCATTGGGATGGAAAGTGGTGGATACGTAGCATTGAATTATAGAGCAGAACAAGGAACAGGATTCCCTTTTTAGGCAAAGCCTTGGCAATTCTGCTATCTTATGCTATGGAGGGAAAAACTCAAAAAATTAGCAAAAGTCGATTGCAGAAGTTTACATGTGAGGACAAATTAACATTAAAAAACAAGAGAGAACGCTATAGTCGGGTGCCCCGGCTATCAGATACCCGTTACTCAGGTAAAGGGAGTGCGAGGGAGATGGAGATAGAAACTTGATCACGCATAACTTTTTAACGAATGGTCCGATTTGAAAAATTTCTTCTACATTTCGATAGGTATTGATAAACACAATAAAACTGCATTTTTACTTTTCCGAAATATGTAAATTTTTAAAATCGTATATAAGCGATTGTGGGCGTCAGAGGGGCTGCGTAGGAACTCCTAGAATCTGGATGCAAAATTCCAATCTTCTAGCTTTTATAGTTTCCGAGATCTCAGCGTTCATACGGACAGACAGACAGACAGACGGACAGACGGACATGGCTATATCGACTCGGCTAGTGACCCTGATCAAGAATATATATACTTTATAGGGTCGGAAACGCTTCCTTCTAGCTGTTACATACTTTTGCACGAATACAATATACCCTTTTACTCTACGAGTAACGGGTATAAAAACTGTATTGGTTATTTGCAAAAGCATTTAAAATGTGTTGAACGACTCTATGTGCTTGTTCTGGTGTCCCATGATGATGCCTAAAACCAAACTGGTGGTCGGGAATGGCGTCCTGCACGCTTCTTACGCCAATAATTCAACTAAGAAATATCCTCTCGAATATTTTAGAGAAAGCGGTCGGTATGACTCGACAAGGTTCTCCGGTTTTCCTGGCTTTGGTATCATCGTTATCACAGCACATTTCCATTGGGATGGAAAGTGGTGGATACGTAGCATTGAATTATAGAGCAGAACAAGGAACAGGATTCCCTTTTTAGGCAAAGCCTTGGCAATTCTGCTATCTTATGCTATGGAGGGAAAAACTCAAAAATTAGCAAAAGTCGATTGCAGAAGTTTACATGTGAGGACAAATTAACATTAATACTATCTGGGGTGCCTCTTGTCAGAGCAAAATGTTTCTTAGGTCAAAAATGTACGAAAAAACACAATAAAAGTGCCGATATGAACTCTAAATTAGCAAATAATTATCAGTAAATTAAAAAAAACAACTGTTCAATTTAAATTGTATTGTTTTTAATTTCTTTGTACAGCGGCAGACTTGTTTTGCCAAGGTAGTCCCGCAAATACGATATTTGAAATTTAACTGCTTGTCAACAAACCCAGCTGATTGACAGTACGACCGTGGCACGCTTTATTCTTATGAACTCTCGAAATTCTGGTCACACTGGAAAGATTAAAGTTTTTACGCTAGCGTACTCGTTTGTCGATCTGAGTACTAGGCTTTAGGTTTGAACCCCGAACCGAACCCATGCCAAAATAATATGGATTCACAGCCCTGATTTAAAGTAGGAAATAATTATCAGTAAATTAAAAATTTAACGCTTAATTCTGATGAACTCTCGAAATTTTGGTCACACTGGAAAGATTAAAGTTTTTACGCTAACGAACTCGTTTGTCGATCTGAGTACTAGGCTTTAGTCCAGAAATGATTTCTGGTCTTCTCAAACAAGTACGCACACATACGCACTTGCTTATTCATTCGTGCAATTCTATTTTTAGATTTTTAAGCTCTCAACTTTGTGCGAGCGGAGAGAGCAGAATTTTAAAGTACGAGGCAGCTAGATATAATACCACTCATTATATTATTTTATGGAGTTCAGTGGTCTTCAGTGAATTTTGTTATGTATCTTTTTGGTCAACAAAAAACACATTTAGTTTTTCTATACGCAAAAAATCGTATCTGTATACACAAAGATTGGATAACGGAATTTCTTTATTTTGTGTAATTTTAAAAAAGAAACTGTCCTAATGGAAGAGATGGAGAGAGGCAGAGAGTCTCTCTTAGAAATATTTAAATATTTAAACTGTATAAGAAATTTCTCGATCAAGGTTTGATAATAGTTTCTGGATTGCTCGCCTTAAATTTAAAAATCATAATATTACAAATTTTTTCCCAACTTGATACAAAATTACTTCCTTTTTATAAAATAATTTGAAATAAAAATATTTATACAAGTTTTGGTCTATGCCCTTTAAATTTAAAGGGTTTCACATAATATGTTGTCTTAAAGCAGAATAAAAATTATTTAAATAACACATTAAAATTTCAAATTATACTCATTATAGAATAAAATATTTTATTTTTCTTTTAAATATTAATCTGTAACCATATGCTTTATAAATGTTATAGAACAATTCTGGGCTGTTACTTAAATGCGTTTAAACTATCCGAGCACTTGCTTTCAAAAATTTAATTTTACATTATTCCTACATTATCTTACATGCTTTTACGCAAACCCAAAAAACTGACTCTTAGATGGCGCTTTACGAATATAGCGCCTATACAGAAATATAGATGTCGCTCTTGCCATTTTGCGGGTTACACATTATAAACGAATAGAAAATTCGTGTTCCCACAATTATAAACAAATTTAATAATAATAAATAAGTACATTCAGAGAAATACTACGCAATAAATTAATTAAGTATACTAAAAACTAATAAAAACGAGGACGGAAGCTAGCTTCGGCAAGCCGAAGTTTTTATACCCTTGCAGACTTTGCCGAAATTGATAAAATTAAAAAAAAGTGGAGAAAAGAATAAGTTATACGTAAATAAATTAGGTTTGCGTAGTTTCATGCCAATAGCTTTTACACTGCGCGAAATATCATCAATTCTTGCAATATATATCCGATTGTTCCAATGGGAGCTATAGGATATAGACGACCGATCGGCACGTTGTTTTACCCTGATTATGGTATGCATAAAAAAATACGATTTGGAAAAATTCTAGTCAATAGCTTTTACACTGCGCGAAATATCATTAATTCTTGCAAGATATATCCGATTATTCCTATGGGAGCTATCGGATATAGACGTCCGATCGGGACGATTTTCAAACTTGATCTGCGTACACATGTTTATGACGACTGTGAAAGTTTCAGATCGCTAGCTTTTAAACTGAGCTCGCAAACGGTATTGAAACAGACGGACAGACGGACATGGCTTTATCGACTCCCCTATTGATCCTGAGAAGAAGAAGAATATATATACTTTATAGGGTCGGAAACATCTCCTTCACTGCGTTACAAACTTCTGACCAAAATTATAATACCCTCTGCAAGGGTATAAAAACTGACTGAAGACGACGTGTCGGTCTTTCACGCATCAAAATTGAAATTAACAAGAGAGAACGCTATAGTCGAGTGCCTCGACTATTAGATACCCGTTACTCAGCTAAACAACTTAATATAAATATGCCTTCTTGTATGTTTTTCGCCGCTCGAATTAGCACCTTGGCCAGCTGTTCCAAAGTCATCCGTTAGATGGCGCTACGGGCCATGAAAGGCGGAAATGTAGGCGCTAGCCAGGTTTAAGCGTTTAATGGGTTTTTGGGCGTTAGAGTGGGCGTGGCAAACTTATATTAGGCCAATCGATAGGTATTGACGAAACAAATACATATCAATTAAAATTTTCATAATAGCATCAAAACTGTGGCCACAGCTTGTGGCTTGTGGGCGTCAAAGGGGGCGTGGCACCATTTTGAAACAAAGTTGCGCTGCGTAGGAACTCCTAAAATCTGCAAGCAAAATATAGGGTCGGAAACGCTTCCTTCTACCTGTTACATACTTTTTACTCTACGAGTAACGGGTATAAAAATTGTACCAGAAACCGAAAACAAATTGATTGCTTGGTCGATAAGTCTGGTTCTAACTTGGGTGACCTGGCTGATATTTTATTTTAACAACTTCTGGAATGGCCCACACCGGAGTCCGATCACTCACTTAGGCTTCGCAGTTGTCGACTTCCAAATATTGTTAAACTTTTGTCTCCACGTTCATAAAAAACGGAGCTCCGACGCCTAGAAATGGGAAAATATCGATGGCATATTCGATATTTTGAAGGTAAATATTCGTCGATAGTATCAAAAATAAATCTTTTTTTTATTTGGATTATTATATTTTGTTTGGTATTGAGCTTTCCTTAATAGCTTAACGAAAATAAAAATAAAAAAATACTGAAAGAAAGTTAAGTTAAAACATCTACATATGTTGTCTTTGAGATCCAATAGTTTCTGTTCAAAAACGACAACATCCCCTCATTCATGGGTTTTAATTATGCCCTCCTGGCCTATATAATTTGACTAGTTTTACTAAACATCCTCTCCGACTCGGTTTAAAAATCTTGTACGCAAAGAACGTGTTAGTTTTAAAACAGGAATCTGTTGGTGCGGACAAAAAATTTGAGAGTTATTGAGAAAGCGACATGCTTATTTTTAGAATAATTACCTTCAAAATATTCAAAGGATCATTATACTGAAGTCAAGTTGCCGCTCGCATATATTGCAAACCACGCGGTTTGTCCTCCCCTTATGGGCAACGTAGGTGTTTAGAAACTCGCAAGTATTGGCTTTTCTATTGGTGTTGGCAGGTCCGATTGTGAAATTGCAGTTCCCTTTTTTCATTGAATGGCGAACGAAATCCCTTTTTTTTTAAATCTGGGTCCAGCAGTGTCCGATTCTTCGGATATGTGTGCTCTTCATAAACCTTTTAACATGTTCAAGCAAAAATTTGTGAACTTCAATCAAACGAATTCAGTTTCAGTGCAACGTGGTCCAAGGTGTATCTAGCAGCACACAAATTATTAATGATAAAGTAACAAAAGTACTTGAGAAAAAATGATTCGTAGCACTTTCAAAAGAGAGAGTGACGTTCCAAAATCTAGCATTAAACCGATTTCGTCAGCCGTGAATGGTGATGGTGCTTTCGAGGTACTTAAAACTACTTTCACAATAAGTTTGCAGGATTCGGTCTGGGGCGGTTCCACATTGTTGGAACTTCCGGAATTAAACTGTATTTTTGTGAGGTTGTGAGTGAAATTGACATGCTTTTGAAGTATGTGACAATTCACTTTCCCGTTAATACAATGTCCTATAGGATGTCGAGAGCTAGACAGTCTTGAACAACGACTTGACATGGTGTTTCTGCAAAATTTCGCAAGCTTTTATCATCGTGCTGGCATTATTAGTAGTAATAGCCAATATTTTGCCATTACGTAAAGAACAAGCTATGTTTGTTTAACGGCTTTGTGGCCAATACTACCGAAGGCAAAAAAACCTGATTTAATAAAGTGGCAAGTGACGGAAATATATAATACGATAGTTTTTAAAGTCCATAAAGCTAATGTAATAGCGCAATTTTCAATACCGTTCAAAATTGGAATCTGTTTAGTTGCCTGAGCGTTGACTTCCGCTGCACAGGCTTCCATGTCGTTGGGGTCCACATCTAAGACCTTCAAAAAGTATTTCCTAGTACTAAAGAATAATCAATAAATATATTTTATTAGTTTTTTTGGTTTAACAAATAGATTTAATTAACGTCGATCAACCAACTAAATGGTTATAATACGTTGGGAATAATAAAGAACAAATAACGTGAAAACATAACAGTAGTGATTAACAAATTTTATAACAAATTAACAGTAAGTGGTTAATGCTTAAGAACTTGAGTCATCCTTTTGTCCAGAGATCGGCGTGGTGTCTTCGCTTTAGACTTCGTCTACACGTCGGGTTGGCCAGGGAAGCTGCTAGGTGGTTGGTGTGGACAGCGAGTCGATCGTTGTATCGACTCGAGTGGAGGTTTATCTGTTCCCTTATAAAAGGAATGTGGAGGTCATTTCCAAGGGCGTCGTTCCTGATGTACCAGGGCGCATTTGCAATCCTGCGCAGCGCCCGGTTTTGGACTCTTTGAACTTTAGCCACATTAGAGTCTGAAGCCATGCCCCACAATTGGATGCAGTAGGTCATTGAGGGCACCACAATTGATTTATAGAGCAACACTTTGTTTCCAAGGTTGAGCTTGCTCGTAGGCTTAAGCATCCAATTCAGCTTCCTCAGTTTAGTGCGACAAGTGGCTGCAATTGTTAGGATGTGCGCTTTCCATGTGAGCCGCTTGTCCAGGATCAGACCCAAGTACTGCGCCTGGCGTGATTGCGGCATGGTGATTGTGGAGTTCAACTCTAGGAAGCACCTTTTCTCTAAGAGTAAAATTTAAATGTTGTGACTTTCTTCCATCGATAGCAATATTCCACCTGTTTGTCCACTTGCCGTACAGATCCAGGAAGTCCTGGGTGATCCTTGATGCCTCGACTCGGCAGGAGGAGTTCACAAGAAAGGCAGTGTCGTCAGCGTAGGTGGCCAGAAGTGTGCCTGGTTGTGTAGGACATGGCAGATCCGAAGTGTACAGAGTGTACATAATGGGACCCAGGACGCTTCCCTGTGGAACGCCAGCTAGAGCAGTTCTAATGTTTGACCTTTCCCCTCTTGCCTCGACCATAAAACTTCGATCAAGCAAGTATGATTTTAGTAAGAGGAATTGGCCGGTCGGGAGCAGGGATTTCAACTTATGAAGTAATCCAGCGTGCCAAACGCGGTCAAAGGCTTTCTTGACGTCGAGGAAAATAGCAGAATTGTATTACTTATTTTTAAAAGCATTTAAAATGTGTTGAACGACTCTATGTGCTTGTTCTGGTGTCCCATGATGATGCCTAAAACCAAACTGGTGGTCGGGAATGGCGTCCTGCACGCTTCTTACGCCAATTATTCTAGTAAGAAATATCCTCTCGAATATTTTAGAGAAAGCGGTCGGTATGACTCGACAAGGTTCTCCGGTTTTCCTGGCTTTGGTATCATCGTTATCACAGCACACTTCCATTGGGATGGTAAGTGGTGGATACGTAGCATTGAATTATAGAGAACAAGGAACAGGATTCCCTTTTTAGGCAAAGCCTTGGCAATTCTGCTATTAATGCCATCGAAACCAGTCGCCTTACTGGGATGTAACTTTCGAATATGAAGGTAGACTTCTTCTGGGCTAACATGTTGGATCGGTAGTGCATTCGGGGAAGGAGTATTAAGAAAGGCCAGTCTTTCTTCAACATCCTCGGGACTCGCGAGATCAAAAGGCTGAAAGCGTTTCTCAAGTTCGTTCGCAAAAGCTAGAGAAATCTCTGAGTCAGACACCATGTGTCGTCAGCTTTTTATACCCGTTACTCGTAGAGTAAGAGGGTATATTGTATTCGTGCAAAAGTATGTAACAGGTATAAAGTATATATATTCTTGTTCAGGATCACTAGCCGAGTCGATCTAGCCATGTCCGTCTGTCTGTCCGTCCGTATGAACGCTGAGATCTCGGAAACTAGATAGATTTTAGAAGTTCCTACGTTTCAAAATGGTGCCACGCCCCCTCTGACGCCCACAAGCCACAAGCTGTGGCCACAGTTTTGATGATATTATGAAAATTTTAATTGATATGTATTTGTTTCGTCAATACCTATCGATTGGCCTAATAAAAGTTTGCCACGCCCACTCTAACGCTCAAAAACTCATTAAACGCTTAAGCCTGGCTAGCGCCTACATTTCCGCCTTTCATGGCGCCATCTAACGGAGGACTTTGGATCAGCTGGCCAAGGTGCTCAACGGAGTCAACGTTAATTCTCGATAAGGATTTCTATTAAAGGAAATTGCGATGGTTTTCATTTGTCAATACCGAACTATATCCCAAAAACTATGCAAATCAAATAAAGTTAGCCAAATTGGAGGTCTGAGTCAAACAATGGCGTATGCGGGTATGTATGTAAGCATATACATATGTATGTATTTACACTGTACACAGTTGCAATTGCCCTGCAAAGATAACTCCGTTACTCGTGTTGTGCAAACATTTAGACTTTAATATACATAATACTATTTAAGAATGTATGTGTTTAGCCAATATAAGTATGTATGTTTAATATTTCTAGTCAATTTATTGCACTCAAAAACATAAACATAAACACAGCTGCTGGTGCAGTACAAAAGCTGCCTGCGCTAAAGCAGCGCTGGTGCTGTAAAAAAAACAAAAAAAAACACAAGAAGGTATATTTATATTAAGTTGTTTAGCTGAGTAACGGGTATCTAATAGTCCCTTGTTTTTATTGGGATCTTTCGAAGAGGCTGTCGTTTCATATTCCGTGTACATTTCCAAAGGTTGAAGCCGTACGATTTGGTGGGATCCGCGTTGAGGAGTATTTCATCAAAATATTCGCGTTTAGTTTGGTACAGAAGTTTTTTAAGATCATCTTCGGCACGACGATATGAGCTTTTGTCGACTGGATCTTGAGATCTCATATATCTGCGACGTAGGGATCTTTTAAACCTTACCAGTTCCATCAGGTTTTAAAAGAGCCTGAGGTGGGTTGGAAGGGTTTGGGACTTGTCCACAGGTTGAGGACTCGGCAGTGATATGAATATTCCAGACAAACCGTTCGCCACCAAATACTCTTCTCTTTTCGGCCTTGGTAGGAGCTGGTTACCAACTGATTTCGGTGGTATTTTGTGTGATCATGTTCGCGATAGTCGGTGAACTTTACACGGAAAGCGGTTCCATGCTGTCGAAGGATATATTTGTGTATGCTGCCACCTCTCCAATTAATGGTTACTTTGGAAGATCGCTATATGCCCGATTGGGAGGACGAATGTGGATTCGGCAGATGCTGGTCTCCGCATTTACAGTTCCAGTGGCTGTGTGCGGCACGGCTTTCCTAATCAATTTCATTGCTATCGGGTATTATGCATCGAGAGCCATACCCTTCGGCACCATGGTGGCGGTCACCTGCATCTGTATATTTGTGATCCTGCCTTTGACTTTGGTGGGCACTGTGGTCGGCCGCAATCTGGATGGTCAGCCGGACTTCCCTTGTCGAGTGAACGCTGTTCCGCGGCCTATTCCCGAAAAGAAGTGGTACATGGAGCCGCTGATTATTGTGCTTTTGGGTGGCGTCCTGCCCTTTGGATCCATCTTCATTGAGATGTACTTTATCTTCACTTCCTTCTGGGCATACAAAATCTACTATGTCTATGGCTTCATGTTGCTAGTGTTCAGTATCTTGACTGTGGTGACGGTGTGTGTTACTATTGTGTGCACATACTTCCTGCTGAATGCGGAGGACTACCGATGGCAGTGGACGAGTTTCATGGCGGCAGGCTCCACGTCTATTTACGTAAATGCCTACTCCTTTTATTACTTTTTTTTCAAGACCAAAATGTTTGGTCTATTCCAAACGGCCTTCTACTTTGGCTACATGGCTCTCTTCAGCGGCGCCTTGGAAATTATCTGCGGCACCGTCGGCTATGTGGGCACGAATCTCTTCGTGCGCAAAATCTATTCCAATGTGAAAATAGACTAAGAGCCCTGCGACTCAATTTGCAGCAACCCGCCCCCAGATCTGTATATCATCCTAATCGATTTACACTTGTATTTATTGAGTAGAGTTTTAGTTCTGTGTGTTTACTTTTGCTCCAGTTGGCTCTTCTCTCTCCGTCTCTTTGTGTTTCTCACTTCTCATGTTGGTATGAAAATGAACGCCAGTCCAATGTATTCCCACCAAAGATTAAATATTCAGTTTAACGATGTATACGCAAGGCACATATATTACTTAAATAGTGCTTTTCGGGATTGCAAGACAATGAACTAAGAAATAGCAAAGCGGATTCAATTTTAATGAAATGTAGAAAAAATAACAATAAGATTTAATTGTAAATTGAAAGCTCAGTTTGTTGCATTTACGTTCTGATAGATTTAAGAGTCAATTATCAATCTTATCTATTTGGACTGGAATCTCCTTAAATTCCATAAAATTAGTAATTATTAAACAAAAAGATATAACCTTTTCCTAGATTTCTTTATTTCATTTCATATCTAAATCTTGATAGTCATATATTTTTCCTACAAAAACCGAAGAAAACATTTTTGCCTTATATGTGCTTTTGCGTTGGCGTATGCTTGCGTACCGTATACATCAAGTATTTTATTTGAATTGTTTGCCTAGAAAACTTATCAATCTATGCAATTGCAACAAAATGTGACTTGAACTTGTTTGCGCCAATTAAGTTTATGTACGATGCAAGAAATATGCTGATTAGCAATAGTCGATAATCTTAAAAAACATCTCCACAGCGTCGTTGATGTCGTCAGGCGAGCTTAACACCATATATAGGTTAACAAGCCGGTTGACTGCTGCTTGAAAGCGAGGAAGGCTCGCATTTCGATGAAGGATGCGAGGCCTGGAGCAAATTTTTTGCGCAGCGACTCTGAATTTGATGATCGATGGGATGTGATCAGAGCTAAGCTCAAGACTTTCTGTAATGGAAAGACACTCAGACCCTATCCCGCCGTATACAGCAAAGTCAATGGCTGTTGGTGTTCTTCGGACTTATGGATAATGCGAAGGCACTCCGGTTGCAAGGACCTGCACATTGGATCTTTGAACAAGGTCTGCGAGTGCTCTTCCGGAGGTGGTTGAGTTTCGAGACCCCCACAAAACGGTGGTGAGCATTCCAGTCCCCTGCGATTATGAAATTTGATCCCAGATCGTCAAAGAGCTTTTCAAAGTCGTTAGCAGAACATTGAAAGTTTGGTGGACAATATATAGACGCAATTGCTGTCTCGCCAAGGTCGGTTTTGACTTTGACTGAGACACATTGAACATTTTGACTTTGTAGACTATAGATCTGGTAACATTGTAGACAGGATTTTATTATAATTGCGGAGCCACCGCGTTTTTTATCGGCAAGATGAGTTGCTTGATAAATATCGTACCCGTGCAATTTGTAGTATGACCTTGAGCAAAAGTGTGTTTCACTAACCAGCATAATATCAATATTATGACTATGCACAAAGACCTTCAGCTCAAGGTCTTTGTTGGCAAGTCCGTCGGCGTTCCACACACCAATGTTAAGGCCGATTTGACTCATGGTTGTGTTGCATTAACTGGGAGAGATCCAGCTAATGATTGAGCTGTTCTTGGAGTATTTTGGGGTAACAGTCTTGTGACAAGTCCCATCATCGACACCATCATTTGGAATAACTTGTCGATCTGAGCAACAAGGCCGACATTCTTTCGTTGGATTGCAGGAACATTTGCTCTTGACGCTGCCATTGCTGGTCGTTGATCAATTACTGCGGGTTGCATCGGTGTTGTTGACGGAGAGACTGCTGCTGGTGATCCAGCTGTTATTGTTGTTGAGGAGCCAGTTGTTGCTGTGATGGCTGCTGCTGCTGCTGTCGAGGCGGTGCTTTTTGATGCTGACTCTGGATCCTGTTGTTGCTGCTCAGTGGAGGAAACTGTTGACTCTGTGGAAGAGTCATATTAACTTGTTGGAGCTGGGGACTGCTAACTTGACCACGGACAGCGTTGGCATAGGAGATTGGATTAGCAGAGTTTGACCGACCATTTTTAGGAGTTAGCTGTATGGAAACGGTGCTGCGATGGGATATGACATTTTTCCGTCGATTAGCAATCTGCTGATATACGATACAGCCTTTATAGCTAGCTGTATGGTTTCCGCCACAGTTAACGCATTTGACAGGGTGAATGTCTTTTAAGCAGGCCTCCACACCGTGTTGCAGGCCACATCTGACGCAGTTAAAAAGTTTTTGGTGATGATTTTTTGTGTGTCCAAATGCTTGGCACCGGTGACATTGAACGACATCATCCTTTTTGTAGGGGAGTTCAACTTGAACCCTTTGCCGACAAAGTGTCTTAATCTCATGGATGTCTTTGTTATTTGACTCCGGTTCTAGTTCAACAAAAACCAGGTTGACGAACTTGGTTTTGTCAAAGCGGCTTCTAGGTCTATTGACAAATCGAACCGCGTGTCCAGCCGAGATAATACTTTCCTTAATATTTTCATCCGGGACGGAATGATGGACACCACGGATGACTACACGATAGGATCTATCTTCTTTTAACTGCCAGGAATGGTATGGCACTTTTTTAAGGGTAAGGGATTTTGTTATAGCTCTGTATGCATCTGAATCTGCAGCTATAATGGAAACAGAGTTGTTGGGATGGCATTTGAGGGAGTATTTGGACGGGTCAACGATCTTGTCTGTGGATCTAATAAGACCGTTCAGGTTCTCACAATGATCAACCATAATTGGGGGCGGTTTGTGGGAGGTTATATGTTTCTGGCTGCCAGATGGACGGCTGAGATTCTTATTGTTGTTTCCGGTATTGTTGCCAACTTTGGTGTGGACAACGTTGTTGTTGCTAGGGTTGTTGGAAGAGCTGTTGCCGTTGCTGATGTTGCTGCTGACCAGTCTTAAGCCGGTGGAAGTACTGGCATTTTCAGAATCATTGCGGCTGACCGTATGAGGAACTTGGACGTGTCACATGTCTGTGTCCATGTCCGACAGTTCTGAGAATCGGTTGGCCGAAACATTGGTGATGCTGAATTCGATGATCTTGAGTTAAGAAGGCATTTGTTGTTAGCCGATCTTGTGGTCCACCAGTCCTCATCGTCGCCATTTATGGCTGCTACTTCCGGTTCCGTATCATTGTCTGACGATGGTGCAATGTTGTACGAGGGGGAAGTATATGGAAGTCTAGCTTGCCGTAGTACCTCTTTCGTTTTTTGTTGAATTCGTGCCACAATCTTACTGATGTTTAAGTCATCTTTGGAGTCCGAAAGACCAGACGTTATATGTATAATGCACTGCTTTGCACTGCTTTACCGATTCCTTGAATATTCAGGCCCTTTGCCTGGATTCCGAAAATTGTGATCGTAGCCTAGTGGGCAAGGCGTAGGCCCCGCAGTTGGGCGGAACCCAGCTCAAACCCTCCAAAAGGGAGAAAGTTATTAAGATCAAAATAAAATTCGAATTCGAATTTGGACAAACTAGCGGAGTTTTGCACTTGCTTTGGCTTTCATGTTCTCACGAGAAGCACAACTAACTGAGCGTAGGGGCACTGACACCGCGACTTTAGAAGTCGGATTCACAAAAGAAATGAATTTTGCCACGGAGGTGGACTTGTCCATAGACTCTTCATAATGAAATTCGTAGCGATAGAGAAACGCGTCTGCACTCCACGAAAGCATGATCGAGGCTGTATTTTATTAGTTAATTGTAAAACACAAATATAAGTATGGGGACATACTCTCGTTCTCCAATGTGTTCTGCTCCATGTTGTGAATACGGTATGCGCCTGGGTAATGGAGCAATAATTAATTAATTATTACAAGTATAAACAGAATTGATTTGGCGCCTTTCATTTTGAAAAGTTCCCTGTCATTATTGCTTACGTTTTCGTAGTGAATGTTTAAGTTTTCACCGGCAAGAAGAACTCAGAGTTGCACCGAAAAAACATCGCCTAACTATCGCATAAAAAAGTCCGTCAAATTTGGAAGGGGGAACAAACTGGGAATTTTCGGAACAGCAAAACCTTATGGACGATCCGTTCAACGGATGTTGGATGGATCTCTGTGGGACGGCGGCATAAATCATTGTCTATTTTCAGATTTCGCTCAGATTCCAGGCCGTATTCGTTTACCAACTATAGCCTAGTATCCAGATCGACAAACGATTACGCTAGCGTAAAAACTTTAATCCAGTGTGACCAAAATTGTGAGAGTTCATCAGATTTAAGCGTGCTACGGTCGTACTGTCAATCAGCTAGGTTTGTTGACAAGCAGTTAAAATTCAAATATTGTATTTGCGGGAAAGAGCCTTTATAAGATATTATCAAATACCTTGGCAAGACAAGTCTGCCGGTGTACAAAGAAATTAAAAAACAATACAATTTAAATTTAACAGTTGTTTTTTTTTAATTTACTGATAATTAATTGCTAATTTAAAGTTCATAGCTGCACTTTCATTGCGTTTTTTCGTACATTCTGGACCTAAAAAACATTTTGCTCTGAAAAGAGGCACCCAGATAGTATTAATGTTATTTTGTCCTCACATGTAAACACCTGCAATCGACTTTTCTGAGTTTTTTGAGTTTTTCCCTCCATTTCTTATAATGTTCAGTAAGAAGCGCACGCCAAAAGATTAAATTTTTTAATCTTTTCGCTAAGGTTCACCCAAAGTTCATTTCCGCAGATTGGCAACGCTGTTGAATTTTCTATTTTTTCGTCGATCTGTGGACCGACGTGAAAAAAAGGCCCGACGAAAAGTGAACGCCAGCTGTTGCCTCTCGTTCTCTCTCATGACTGGCGTACGGTTTTCGTCGATCTGAATACTAGGCTTATGGAACAATAGAGCTGGGAAACTTTTGATGGTGGTGCCATTCAATATTTTCGCTGGTTTAGCCTAATACTCAGATCGACAAAAACTGTCCGCCAGTCATGAGTGAGAGCGAGAGGCAAACAGCTGGCGTTCACTTTTCGTCAACGTTTTTTTTCACCTCGGTCCTCAGATCGACGAAAAAAATACCAGAAAATTGCATAGCGTTGCCAGTCTGCGGAAATGAACTTTGGGTGAACCCTAGCGAAAAGATTAAAAAATTTAAACTTTTGGCGTACGCTTCTCACTGAACAATATAAGAAATGGAGGGAAAAACTCAAAAAACTTGCCAAAGTCGATCGCAGGAGTTTACATGTGAGGACAAAATAACATTAATACTATCTAGGGTGCCTCTTGTCAGGGCAAAATGTTTCTTAGGTCAAAAGTGTACGAAAAAACATCATAAAAGTGCAGCTATGAACTTTAAAATAGCAAATAATTATAAGTAAACTAAAAAAACAACTGTTAAATTTAAATTGCATTATTTTTTAATTTCTTTGTACAGCGGCAGACTTGTCTTGCCAATGTAGTTAATAATATCTTTTAAAGGCTCTTTCCCGCAAATACGATATTTGAATATAAACTGCTTGTCAACAAAGCCAGCTGATTGACAGTACGACCGTAGCACGCTTAAATCTGATGAACTCCCGAAATTTTGGTCACACTGATCTGAGTATTATGCTAAAATCAAGAAGAAAAATATTTGGAAATGTAAGCAAGTTTTTTATTTAAAAAAGAACAACATTTGTCAGGATAATTTACTTCATATCTACCTATTTAAGTTTATATTTAAAATCAAATTAAAAAGGGAACAATGTTTTTCATAAAAGAAATAGGAATTTAACTATTTAAGTTTATAATTAAAAATCATATTAAAAAGGGAACAATGTTTTTCATAAAAGAAATAGGAATTTAACTATTAACAGATATACATATTTACTATTCATATTTACTTATGTATGTAGTTTTAAATCTAAGTATTATAAGTTTTGTAATAAGTATTTAAGAAAAGCAAGCTGTCAACTGATCCTGTATATATGTACATAAATGGTTTTGTATTTCTGTAAGTATATTGCCAGCCAAAAAAAAGGTCGGTCAGTGCCGCACTTTTAGCTGGAATTAAATGTTTCTTAGTCGTTAGTTTTGCCAACAAAGGCACCATTGCACCATAGGCAATAAGGGTGTTGGTGGTTGTTGCCGCTCCAAACATCAAGCAACGTTGAATTGCAAAACGTAAATGCAACTGCAACATTAAGTATTGCCATAAAATAGGCTAAATTTTATCCACTGATCGTTAACAGTGTAATTAATAACATTCAGCTTTAAAATTGCTTCAACTGCCCTTAACGCACTGAAAAACAAAGACATTTGTTAGCAGAGACCTAAAAATTGGACAATATATCACATGTACTAAACATTTAGTGTTAATAATTTATTTTATATACCTTGAATATTAATTTCCACTATAGTGTTTTTTTTTGTTTACTATTTCAAGATAAAACTGCAGGTAAATAATGAAGAAAACTACCGTACTCGAAAGCTATGTCCGTCGATATAGCCATGCCCATCTGTCCGTCCGTCTGTCCGTCTGTTTCAATACCGTTTGCGAGCTTAGTTTAAAAGCTAGCGATCAGAAACTTTCACAATCATCCTAAAACATGTGTACGCAGATCAAGTTTGAAACCCGATCGGATGTCTATATCATATAGCTCCCATAGGAACAATCGGATAAACCTTGCAAGAATGGAAGATATTTTGCGCAGTATATAAGCTATTGACATGAATCTTTTCAAATCGTATTTTTTATGCATACCCTGATCAGGTTAAAGCGCGTGCCGATCGGACGTCTATATCTTATAGCTTCCGTAGGAAAAATTGTTAAAGGCTGCGAAAATATCTCTTTTTTTCTATTTTTATATGACATTTTTGCAGTATAAAAGTTTCATGTCAATAACTGTGCAAATCTAGTTTATTTATGTGTTCCCGATTCCTTTCGCTACTTTTTCAGACTTAGCAATTTCGGCAAAGTCTGCAAGGGTATTAAAACTTCGGCTTGCCGAAGTTGGCTTCCGTCTTCGTGTTTTTTCTAATTTCTAATTAAACTAAAACGAATTTTTGTTGTTTTTTGCTGTTAAGACAGTACTCAGATCGACAAACGAGTATGTATAACTTCAACGCAAAAACCATACTTGTTATGAATAGCGTCGTTTTGTAGGTTATGTCAAGACCTTTCAATTGACATATAGCCGCCAAATTCAAAAACCAAAAAAAGCGGAAGGGAGATATTTGACAACCTGATTTATAATAATAATGTAGTCAAAAAGAACGTCTCATCGCGTCAATCAAGAAGGAAAAGATAATGTTAAAGTAAAATGCTGCCTGTCGCCACGAAAGATATAATTGAATTGATGGATATCCAATCGCACTAGATGCGTCGTAGCTAAAACTAGAGTAGCCCGAACTGAACGAGGTATGAACTTCCAATCAATTCGACCAGCAAAACGGGAGCTCAAAAGTGGCTCATTAATCTCAGCTAGCTCGCTCTCAGCGCCTCATTCCACATATTTAAATATATTTGGTACCTGATGATTAGCTACAAATTAAATAAGCATATGCAAGACCACACATATAATTTATACAATAGCAACGCGACGAGGGCACGTTTTAGTTTAGAATTGGATGCATTCAACTGCGGTGGCAGTTGAGGTCGCATCTTGCCTTTGGAGTCGAAGCAGGGTCGACGGTCCGTCTCCTTGACCTTCTGAAACAGGATCTGAAACAGTAGAAGCAGAAAAGCCAGCTGGTGCGCTACTCTCGGACCAACTGCTCCTCCAAGACTTGTGCGTTGCGGAAGTAGGTGATGTGCTCGGGACCGCGGTACGAGGGCTCCTGCAGCACTGGGCATGGTGAACGGACGCACAGCAGCAGAAAGCCCAGGCCGTAGCGAAAGTAGGCGTAGGCCCACATTGGCATTGGGCACCTTTGTGTAGAGGATACATACGTACATACTCTAAGTTAAGTTCCACAATTATTATATCCTATATATGTATGTCCCTTTTAATCTTGTGCGAAACTCATTGTCAACCGAACACAACTATGTCTATCTCGGTCTCGCACGTACGATCAGTTTAAGTTCCACTCTTGTGAAATAGGCTAAGCATGCATAACTTGATAAAGAATAAACTCACTTTTGCTGCGACAATTGAATCAACAACACGTTTTTGTACCACCTACACCAATTTTAATTAAAGCTATATTATAAATATGGTTTCCTTTTGAAGCCTTCTCGGGTTGATTACTTTTATCAGTTCCACAGTTGGAGTGAGACGTACGGAAAATAGTTTGGTCCTCACTGCGAGGAAGCGCGGTAATCGTACTTAAATATACTTAAATTGACCAAAAAGCAAGCATATAAGGAGTGTACGAATTAATACAAGGATAAGCATAGAGATATTGTATAAAGTACTCGTATCATTATTAGAGCGACTAACTGAAAGGGCATCTGCAAAGGGTACTGAGCTAATGATAGTATCTTAACAAGCACTAGAATTTTTATACCCCTGCAGAGGGTATTATAATTTCAGTCAAAAGTTTGCAACGCAGTGAAGGAGACATTTCCGACCCTATAAAGTATATATATTCTTGATCAGCATCACCAGGAGAGTCGATCTAGCCATGTCCGTCTGTCCGTCCGTTTCTACGCAAACTAGTCCCTCAGCTTTAAAGCTATCTGCTTGAACCTTTCCCAAAAGTTGTCTTTCTATTGCAGGTAGTATATAAGTCGGAACGAGCCGGATCGGGCCACTATATCATATAGCTACCATATAACTGAACGATCGGAAAAGCCATAACTTTGGTGTTTTTAAAGTTAGGAAGTTGGGATTTTCTATGGGTTTTATTTTTGGCTAATCAATCCGACCTACCAAATTTCATAAGGATCGGACGACTATATCCTATAGCCGCCATATAACTGATTGATCGGAAATGCCATAGCTTTGGTGTTTGTAAAGTTAGGAAGTTGGGATTTTCTATGGGTTTTATTTTTGGCCAATCAATCCGACCTACAAAATTTCATAAGGATCGGCCGACTATATCTTATAGCTGGCATATAACTGAACGATTGGAAATGACATAACTTTGGTGTTTTTAAAGTTAGGAAGTTGGGACTTTTTAAGAATGCATCATATGAATAATTTTGGAGAATATAATTTACAGAATATTTTGCAAGGGTATATCAACTTCGGCTCCGCCCGAAGTTAGCTTTCCTTTCTTGTTTTTATTAAAACAAAGGAAAGCTCTGTTTGCTTTCTGTCGAACGTTGCATTCACTTTAACTAAGGCATTTAGGGCATTTCGGTGGATCAGCAGCTGATTGCAGAAAACTCATAAATGTTGATCAGATCAGCAGCTAAAAAAAGATTTGGCATCCAAACACGAAAGGAACAAATATTTGCTTCTCGGCTTGATCCCTAATCATTGTATAATTATTATTATTGTCTGATATACAATGGCGATAGTAATAGTGTAAAAGTGGAAAAGATTATTTTTTTTACGCTAGGAACATTTCATCTTTAAAGATCACTGTCCCAAACGTAATTTAGAAGCCATATGCACTGTTGAAAAATCTTCCTTGTCGAGGTCAAACCAATGTACGATCTTGAAAAAACTAACTTCTATCCTTCTTCTTTTGTATCAGGAACGCAAAAGGCTTGCGTAGCAAGCTAACTGCCTCGATGTCGTTGGAAAACATGACGGCAACCACAGATCAGACAATAGCCGAATTAATTTTCCAAATTTTTTTAAAAGACTTAATCTACTTCAGATCATTTATCCAGCCTTGTTCTTACACCATATCCAAGTCAAACCTCATATACTATCCCACTTGGTTATGATGTTAAATTATGCCTGACATATAAGGATATTTCCTGCCATTTAGTCTTACAATCCGATTTAGATAACGTTCAAAACTG
This sequence comes from Drosophila rhopaloa, assembly GCF_018152115.1. Classification (NCBI taxonomy): domain Eukaryota; kingdom Metazoa; phylum Arthropoda; class Insecta; order Diptera; family Drosophilidae; genus Drosophila; species Drosophila rhopaloa. The sequence goes on along the minus strand of NW_025335034.1, from coordinate 11,398,553 downwards.
GTGTCGAGATAATTTACTAAATTTAAACGGCTCTTAGTGCAAGCCTATGACCTTTTATCAGGTCAATCCGAAATACGCGACTTACAAGTTAATTGGCAACTCTTTGGATAGAATAACGATCTTGGTGACCCAAAATCAAATCAAATCATATTTCCTCAGTAGTCAAAAGAATTTGATGATCCTTGTAAGCAATAATAAAACCTGGCGTCGGGCTTGGGCGCAAAGGGACTTATTAGCAATCAGGGAAAGCTTAAAATCATGGTAGTAAGGGACCGAAGAGCTCAAAAAGCCAGAACTGAAAAGTTAATCAATGGAATTGAATCGGATTGTACGTATCTAGCTGTACAGCTGTACAGATCACTAGGGCAGTAGCACAAGAAATCCTTAACGCAGAATCGCAATTCTACAAAGAATGGAATCGTATTTTTTTTCACAGCGACCAATCCTGGTTGAAAATAGAGTCAGCCAAATTGACATATATTCCCAAATGGTAAGCATTTTCGTTTTTTTAAATTATGCTCTTAAATGTAGAATGAAAGAATATAATTATTTAATTATTTGCTTTTAAATAATTATAATAATATTAATTTTAAAGTTACAGTTACCGGCTTAGTGCCGAGTCATTTTTCAATACTGTACTAATACATCAACATTTTAAAACGACACCCACAACCTTTTTGAGCTCACTTCATTTGTGATAGAGGACTTAGAAAGTTACTTTAAAATAGACGTGCTTACAATAAACAAGAAAGGAAAGCTAAATTCGGGCGGAGCCGAAGTTGATATACCCTTGCAGAATTCTCTATAATAATATTCTCCAAAATTATTCCTATGATGCATTCTTAATACTCATAAAAAATCCAAACTTCCTAACTTTAAAAACACCAAAGTTATGGCATTTCGAATCGTTCAGTTATATGGCAGCTATAGGATATAGTCGGCCGATCCTTATGAAATTTGGTAGGTCGGATTGATTGGCCAAATATAAAAACCATAGAAAATCCCAACTTTCTAACTTTACAAACACCAAAGTTATGGCATTTCCGATCAATCAGTTATATGGCAGCTATAGGATATAGTCGGCCGATCCTTATGAAATTTGGTACGTCGGATTGATTGGCCAAATATAATACCCATAGAGAGTCCCAACTTCCTAACTTAACAAACAGCAGAGTTATGGCATTTCCGATCAATCAGTTATATGGTAGCTATAGGATATAGTTGGCCGATCCCGGCCGTTCCGACTTATATACTGCGTGCAAAGGAAAGAACGGTGTGTGCAAAGTTTCAATTCGATAGCTTTAAAACTGAGAGACTAGTTTGCGTAGAAACAGACAGACGGACAGACAGACGGACAGACAGACGGACAGACAGACGGACATACGGACAGACGGACAGACGGACAGACGGACAGACGGACATGGCTATATCATCTCAGGAGGTGATCCTGATCAAGAATATATATACTTTATAGGGTCGGAGATGCCTCCTTCACTGCGTTGCACACTTTTGACCAAAATTATAATACCCTCTGCAAGGGTATAAAAATAAAATAGTCGGAACAACCATTTTTTACCATTTGCATTCCCGTCTCAAGCAAAAACTGAGATATATGAATTTATATCGGTAGCTATTAGCTCAGCCAAATCGTCACAACTTAGTTTCAAGCAAAGTTTTAGATTTAACCCATATACTATGTTCCTAAAAAACATCGGACCTCTCTGATTTTAAAAACGATTTTTTACTACCATACAGTGACGGTTAACACTCCGGATACTTCGGAAAACGTATATAATCTTCTCGGACCGGAAAATTTCAAATAAATTCTAGTCATGCAACTACCATCGACCAAATCACTTTTAAGTGGCTTTAGAACATATTTCCAAGAATTTCGTTCTGCTTGGCTGAATAGCTTAATCGTTTGCCCATTTTTTGCCTATATTTGCCCACTTTTTAATTTTTTTTGCCCAACTTTAGTTTTGAAAAAACATAAAAATTGACTTTTTCAAATTTTTTTTTTTTAATCGCCAGAGAATCGCTGACCCACGTTTGCCCATTTTTTAGAATTTTGAAAATATTAATACTTTTGAAAATATTCTACTTTTAAGTTTTGATCATATTTACCTGCAGAAAAAATTGTTTGCCCATCGCTTAAAAATCGAAATAAAAAAGTAACACACAAAAAATAAATGTTACAAAAAAACATACAACCAAAGAACACAAGCATAAAGTAGAAAATAAACAAGAAAAGAAAGCTAACTTCGGGCGGAGCCGAAGTCTATATACCCTTGCAGAATATTCTATAAATTATATTCTCCAAAATTACTCATATGATGCATTCTTAATACTCATAAAAAAAGTTATGGCATTTTTAATCATTCAGTTAAATGGCAGCTATAGGATTTAGTCGTCCGATCCCAATGAAATTTAGTAGGTCGGATTGATTGAACAAAAATAAAACCCATAGAAAATTCCAACTTTCTAACTTTTCAAACACCAAAGTTATTGCATTTCCGATCAATCTGTTATATTGCGGCTATAGGATATAGTCGGCCGATCCCGGGCGTTCCGACTTATATACTGCGTGCAAAGGATCGAAGGTGTGTGCAAAGTTTCAATTCGATATCTTTAAAACGGAAAGACTAGTTCGCGTAGAAACAGACAGACGGACAGGCGGACAGACAGACGGACAGACGGACAGACGGACATGTTTATATCAACTCAGGACGCGATCCTGATCAAGAATATATATACTTTATAGGGTCGTAGATGTATCCTTCACTGCGTTGCACACTGTTGACCAAAATTATAATAAAAAATAAAAAAACTATTTTTATGTCATTATTACAGCAGTATATAGTAAAATTAAAAAACTGTCGTTCCCGAAAAATAAATTAATAGATTCGCTTGTTTTTCTTCTGCATAGTGGTGATAGGTTGACCCAACAGCAGGTAGCCAATTTGGATTATCAGCGTTGATTTCATAATTAATTTTACCATAAATACTTTATGAAAACATTTAATAGTCAAATTTGCATATATAATGTATTTTTTCTTTAGAATGAAACAATGCAAAAAAAATTTCAGTAATATAGGCTTTGATTTTTATCCCGTTTCCGTTTTTATTTATTTCAGAGCCAATATTAGAGAAAGCCAATAGACTAAAAATACACCGTTTTTTTACCAACAATTTTTCTTTTTATTTCAAGAAAGCATCTACTCATCATCTACTATGCCTATAAATCATGAGATTAAGCCATATTATTGGGTAAATCTTAAACTTAAACTATTTATCTTTTAAATAGATATGCATGTACATACATATGTATGTAAGTCAGTGGAAATTGAGATTGATATTTAACTGGTTAAAAAAAAATGAATCAAACCACTATTTTTTTAGGAAAGTTCAATTCTGAACTTAGACAACAAAGAAAAGTTTAAGCCTAAAGGTAAAAAAATTTTTTTTAATGAAACTACTTCTTTTTTTTATTATTTGATCAATCTTATTTTAAAAATAAAAACGAAATAATCGATTTAATTAATAAAATATCATTGACTCTTCTGAGGCAAACCTTTTTTTTATAAAAAAATAAAGTTTAAATATCAAATGATTCATAAATTTAGGAAAAATCGACGAGTAAATGGTATTGTCCAATCGTATTTGGTTTCCTATTTTAGGAAAATTTCGGGTGAAAATTTGTATGAGTGTACGAATGCGCAAAGTACAATACTAGTCTATTTACATATTTACTCTTACTTTTAGTTGCACATTTATACATACATCTGCTTGACCTTTCAGTGGATTAAGCCATTCCGGGAATATATGTATGTATCTATTTGGCTGATCTGGTAGAGGATTATCGACTTCTTTCCTGAGCCCAGCCCAGCAGAGCCTACAAGAGTAGGTCGAGGCAGTACACACTCTCTTGCTCTCTCTGTTACCTACCTTAAGTCAGTCGGGCAGAGAGCAGTGGCAGGTAAGCAGGTTACTGAGTGCAGAGAGTGACTTCCGAGCGCCGAGCCGACTACTCTTTCGCCACGAACGAAGACTAAGTAGACGACACTAACCTGAGACGTTGTTTGCCAGATTCATTTTCCAGGGAGACGTCGTCGCGTAGACAAGCTCGAATTCGAAGCGGGCGCCAACAAGTCGATCCGGTAGACAACCTCCAGTTGATCCAGGAGAGTCGAACCAGTCCCAGCTGAATTTTCCGGGCGGAGTGGAAAGCTACTCTACGCGCCCGCAGAGTTGACTGTGTAAAGGGAAAGCCTGGGATCAGAACTCGCGACGCCATATTTGTTTCCAAACGATTGTGTGTGTGTGTCTCAGCTCCGGTGAGTGAGCGCCCGGTTGTGTGTAAGTGCAAAGACCATCGGGAGCCTTTGCACTCCAAGTGTTCCGACATTACCCCATCAGAGTCTACCTAATTACGAACAAAGTTTGGTAAGGGAATACAATTTCCAGAGCCAGCGTCTGTGTATGTGTGTGTGCTGTCACACCGCTATGGACGAGTGTGCGTGCGGACGTGTTGGTGGAACCCGATCGTGAACGCTGGTGTGAGTGCAAGTGGCTTTGAGTGCGCGGCGAAAAATATCCGCTTACCTAAGCGAAAAAGTTCTCTCACAACGGCCTAAGAACCGCACCTGGGCACAGACACAGTCACAGAAATACCTGTGCAAACGAACGTGGCCAGCATACAAAGCGAAACCAGAAAATCCACATTTTTCGACTTGCTCCAAGCTCTCCTCGCGCTCTCGACTGGAACGTCGCTCCCCAGAGCTACACCTCTGTATCTATAGCTCTACGTATTCGTAAGTCCGCTACGTAGCCACAATGAGCGACTCCACTCCCATCTGTCGGTGCCGCGTGCTTTACTTGGGCAGCGCCGTGCCGCGCCAGAGCAAGGACGGACTGCAGGGCATCCAGGAGCCGCTGCGCAGCCTTTATCCTTCGGAGGGGGCCGTGGGCGCCAAGGGCATCGACAGCTGGCTGAGCGTCTGGTCGAACGGCATCCTGCTGGAGAACGTAGACGAAAACCTTAAGCAGATTACGCGCTTCTTCCCGATCGAGTCCCTGCACTACTGTGCCGCCGTGCGGCAGGTGCTCATCCCGGAGCGAGGAAACTCCCACCCGGAGCCAAAGTTCCTGCCGCTGGACTCGCCCTTCGCCCGAATGCCGCGCGCCCAGCACCCACCCATCTTCGCCGCTATCCTGCGGCGCACCACCGGCATCAAAGTGCTTGAGTGCCACGTGTTTATCTGCAAGCGGGAGGCGGCCGCAAACGCGCTAGTCAGGTGCTGCTTTCACGCATACGCTGACAACTCGTATGCCCGCCAGTTGGAGACGGGCGGAGCCGGAGGGGGCGGTAGCGTCTACGGCACCCTGAAGAGCGGTGCCGGCAGCAAGTCAAGTGCCGACTTGACCAGCGTGGGTCTGGGCAACGGAATCGGAAACGGCGGCGGCAGCCACCATCTAGCCCTTTCCGGTCAAGGGGGATGGCGATCGAGAGCGGGCAGCACTACGACGCTAAATAGCCTCGGGCGAGCCTCAAATGGCCACGCCCCTAATGGATCGGCCTTGGGCACTAACGGTGGTAGTACTGGCAGCGCAGCCGAGGGTTACACATCTGTGAAAAACTGTAAGTATCATGCCGTACTGATACTGTAAGTATCAGTTTTAACAAAATCTTCAGATGTTAAGTACTTTGTAGTAATTCGCAATTACCAATTTTAAGCAACATCAAATTTAATTCTATATGAAATTTTCGAAATTATACCGGAAACTTTTAAAATTGTGTGAATATATTTTGATTCATACCTCGTTAAGAGGTGTTTTTATTTTGATATCAGTTTTTGTTTTAAGCTTAAATTATAATACAAAATAATTACACTAGCTTACACACAAAAGGTTGAAAAGGGTCATAGTAGTACAATTGAATCAACTTTTATTTATTCGATGAATTCCATAAACAAAAAAATGTTTATAAATTTTAAATTATTAACAAAATTAAAATTTTGTTTTTTAAATATTCATTCTGCTTATTTTTTTTATTTATTAAGACTTGAATTGTTGTCGTGCTCAAACTATATAGTAAAAATCTGAAAAAAAGATTTGGTACCCTTAAAAATATTTGCCATATTCTGTTTTATCTTTTGGCACAACACAAATTTTAAACACATTTTAGTTTTTATACCCTTGCAGAGGGTATTATAATTTTGTTCAAAAGTGTGCAGCGCAGTGAAGGAGACATCTCTGACCCTAAAAAGTATATATATTCTTAATCAGGATCACCTCCTGAGTTGATATAATCATGTCCGTCTGTCCGTCTGTCTGTTTCTACGCAAACTAGTCTCTCAGTTTTAAATATAAGGATCGGTCGACTATATCCTATAGCCGCGTTACCTGAGGAATTTAGTAAATAAATACTGTGTAAAATCTCAAATAGATCCGTCCGATAGATTTTGCAGGATCGTGTACACCGACTTTGAAATGGCCACTTTTCAGGAGAGCGTTTTGGACACCCAAAAATCGAATACAAAACGAGCTAACTTACCTACGTTCAACTGTCCATAACTTCGGAAGTTTTACTCGGATCGATCTAAAATTTTAACACAATATTCTCAAAATGTTGTGCATTCAGAAAAAAATTTAAAAAAAAATGAAAAAAAAAATTGTAATACTATGGTTGGCCAAAAATAAAATCAATAAAAAATCCGAACTTCCGAACTTTAAAAACACCACATTTCCAATCGTTCAGTTATATGGCAGCTATATGATATAGTCGCCCGATCCGGCTCGTTCCGGCTTATATACTACCTGCAATAGAAAGACAACTTTTGGGAAAGCAGATAGCTTTAAAACTGAGAGACTAGTTTGCGTAGAAACGGACGGACGGACAGACGGGCGGACAGACGGACATGGCTAGATCGACTCTCCTGTTGATGCTGATCAGGAATATATATACTTTATAGGGTCGGAAATGTCTCCTTTACTGCTTTCCAAACTTTTGACTGAAATTATAATACCCTCTGCAAGGGTATAAAGATCTGACATGCGTTGAATTTTGTAATGCTGAATAACTCCCAAAGGCGAATTTGTGTGGAAAAATATGTTATAATCAAAAGCTATGTAATCTTAAAAGCTAAATGGACCCGATACTAGAAAAAACTAAAACGTGAATTTTTGGCTATAATTTTGTAAATATTTAACATATACTATTAATTGTATTAAATCCACTTATTAATTGGAAATTGTATAAGATGGAAAATTTTGTATAAAAAGAGAGTTACAAATTTAACAAGATTTAAAATTATTATTTATCATTTTTAAATTTTAACGTGATTACGAAAATGGGTATTTTGACATATTGAATTTTATTTTTGGTTTATTTTTTTGAAGTTTGTCATAGCATTTTTATATATATATATAAAATTTGTTTTCAAATAATAACGAATAAATGAGTAAGGCACAGTTTCAGCAATAGTCAGCCGCTTTTCTTAATCCCGAGCTTCTTCCGTTTTTTCTGGGTTGTAAAGTAACACATGATTAATGGCTAGAATGTGACGGTTGTTAATTGAGTGTAAAATTTAGGCCGCAGGCAAAAGCACAAAATTGACTGCGACAGGTTATCGGTCGGTTCTTTGAGGTAAATCAAAACCATTTAAACACCTTGGTCGTTGGTGGAAAACTTCAGGCTCCGTCAGACCAAAATTATTTGGGCTCATTGCAGATATTCAATATTAAGAATTTATGTCAGATATTTATATCGGACCCTTGAGCATACAACCGGAAGCACTTTAGCCACTACCGTAGTGGTGAAACAACGACGCGATCAATACAGACTATGGCGGTTGTGACGGTGCTGACGACAAGACATACCGAACACTTTCCCCTCATTTAAATTTCAACGACGGCGACCAGCCAGCAAACAAGACAGAAACCGAGAAGAAGAGACTTAAATCTCACCGTTTTTCGACTCTGCTGCTTCTTCGTCCATCGGTTATAGCGAAGTTATGATAATTACCATGTAAATTACTAACACTGAGGAAAGCAGTTCTGCTTTGTGTCATAAAATGCACGATCTCTAGCCTGGCATTCGAATTAGCCGAATTTCGCTTTTCGAATGATTGAGCTGCTGCCCATCGCCTTCCCATGTGGTTAATATTCATGCATATTGAATTAGCAGACGTATGTACATACATATATCTTAATGTTTGCTGAGAGAAATCAAAAACATCAAGGCGAAGTCTTTTTTATGCTTACTTCGTCCAACTGGAGTTGGAGCTGTATTGTTTATTTTAACTGTTATAATTCATGTGTTTTAATAATATTTAACATCTGTCGGAGACATATAACTATTGCAACGCTACCATATGTATATAAAATGATGACTGTGTGCTTTTTAAGTGTGGAGTCTGTAAACACACACCAATACAAAAACCTTAATTAAAACCAAATCAAATGACTTGCAGCCAGCCGTCTGCTAATTAATAGAGCCCATTCGACTACGAGCAGTTTATTATATGTACATATGTACATATCTAGGCTGTCACTGTCTGCTCTGTTCTCACAGTCTTGTGACCACCTACTTGTTAAGTTTGCCCTTTGGGCTTTGCCACATTCCCATGCCGCCCGCTCAGGCATAATCCCTTCCTACTGAATAGAACGCCAGGCAGAACAGATTGGATGGTACAATAAAGTTCCACCGGGATCAGTGGTCGCGTGGTTACTAAACAGGTCCACCAACGCAATACAAATAAGTGCAAAGAACAAATTGGGAAGTCGGGGACGGGACGGGGCCCAAACATCCATTATAAGCATGCAAGTGCGCGCAGCGAGTGAGTAAATAGAAATGAACGCGTGAGAAAATTTCGGATGGGTCTGCTAATTGTATTGTGATGGCGGACTTCGCTGGCGCTTTCATGTTCCACAAGCTGAGTCGCTGCGAAGTGTGAAATCGCTGTGGAACCGCGGTAAAGAGATAGAAAAGAAATAGTCCCAGAGAGCCTCGCCAGAATACGTCAATGTGAGAGTGCTTCAGTGAAACTCTGTCGCGAAGAGATAAAATCTGGCGCTGAACAAGCTCATTTGAGACTGACTGTGTTTTTGTGAGATTTTTCAAATCATTAACTTTTTTTTTTCCACAGGGTGTAAACATTTTCAAGATTTTGGTTTCTACCGCGATTTAGAGGAGTTTCGTTCCTTCTACTTTAAACAGACAATACTGTTTTTTTTAGCATAAAACCAAAATTTTATTGTCGATTTATATTAACAGGTCTGCCAAAATAGATGCCGAAGCATAATTTATAATTTATTAAAAAGGTTTCTTTTACAGACAGTTTAAAAATGTATAAGCAATTTAGTTCTGAAGTTCCGGCAAGTTTAGTATTCTTATTTAAGTAGTCTAAAGGAAAAAATGTTGAAATTGTAAAAAAAACTAAGCTTGAAATGTTGGAAAATTTTTTTAGGGAAGCTTAAATATTTTTCATAAATTCGAGGAAAATCAGTTTTCTTGCAGTCTTGTTAATATATGTCCAGGCGGTATTGTAACGTGAAATTGACATAATTTCTCGAAGTAAAATAGTTAGTAAACAACAGGTCTATGGTTTTTTGTTGTGCACATCTTTAAGCAATTTTTGGCCCATTGGTCTTAATTTAAGAAATTTGTTTAAAACAAAATTAGAACGCGACACTTTTTAAGATATATTTTAACTGATGTAAGCCTATTTTATTGCTTATAAAGAATTCCTATGTTAGCTAAAACATTTTTCCTGTGGTTTTGGGATAAGCCTTAAGAAAAATAGTGTGGAAGTGATTAACAAATAGGGGTACAAAAAATACGTTAGTCGCGCCGTAACATGATCTCCAGTTGTTCCAAAATAAACTATCAATACGTCAGCGCGGCCAGTTGTCCATGAGAGCAATCTTAGCTGGGGCTTCAAAAATACGATTACGATCACCGTTTGCGTCCATCTCGCAACTCATTGTTGCTGTTGCACTATTATGCAAAGAGGCTGGACAGAATCGAACTGGAGGCAGAGAAAGGCGAGGCAAAAACAAAGACGGCACACATTAACCGAAATCCAGTTGCAGTTTAATGACTCAGTTGCACGCAACAACCGCATGAAACCTTTTTCGCGGGCTCGATGGAGCAATTTCAACGCGGGACGTGATCGTAACGATATAGAAAAAGTTAGCGATCACAAGGAATATGTAAGATTTGGAACTGGCATATGTCAGTATACTAAACTAGTATATTAAAGCTTGTGTAAAAAAATTGTTTAAGTTCAACCATATATTATTTTGGCTTAAATTTATTATATGCCATAAGTAGCTCTATTTTAAAGTTCACTTTCATATACCAGACTCTTTTTGGATACCCTATCAAGACATCTTGTCTCTGTGAGCTCTCTACTGTTTTGTTAGTCATTCTTTTGGCATTCTGGTGTGACATAGTCGGCCTAGATTCCAAACTTCAGCTGCACCTGCGTCCCTCTAACGTTGGTTTCCAAAGCTTGGCAAAGGCAATGATAAAAATCAGCAAGAAAACTGCATTCCATGCGATTGATTTTGTTTTTTTGGTAACTTAAAATACAAGCAGCAAAAAAGAGTTAAAATAACCCCCATTTGAAAATGATGGGTGAAGTTTTTGCTTTGCCGTTTCGTTTTTTGCCACTCCTCTTCCGCTGAAATTTGTGTGGCCCCGAAAAACGGATAAATGCCAGCAGGGTGCTTAGCCAAGCCTTGGATACGTGGTATTTCTACTAAACCCACCTTTCCCGGCACCTTGCATGAATGATACTGGCTTCGAGTCGACGGTTAAGCTTCCATACTATCTTCTTCCATTTTCATTTTCACGCACGCATGCGCATCTCGCTGTCCCTCGGAAAGTAAGTGAGAGTATCAATTTTACTTTTGGATGGTCGTATATCAATTTCCTCTGAAAATGACGTAAGCACAAATGACTTGGTGAAACGAAAATCGAGCAAAGTTGTTCAAACACTTTTCCGTAGTTCCGTGATCAAAACAGGAACAGTAAAATTGTGACGTAATTTAAAATCGGTAAACGCTCAAGTTAAATTAGCCATAGCCTCAAATGGAATGTAATTTACTTTCTACAACTATGCCGGACAAATGAAACCAATTAAATGATCGGGAATCTGGACTTCCGCAACCATTTAAGCAAATTACATTCCGTACGGTAGCTGTATATTTGCTAAACGGCCCGACTAAGCTTCCTGCTGAGTTAACTATGTTTCGCTGACCAATATGTATATTAATTCATAAGGAACGTATTTATTTTAATGCACCGGTGTATTATCGCCTGGCAATGTATATTTAATAGTGTCATTTAATGATTACATCTAATAAACAAAAGAATTTCAAATGGTGGAACTTTGTGTCGAAAACGCTAACTTTCTACGCAACACGTATACTTTTTAAAAGGAAATTAAGATAAATGAAAGTGGCAAAAGAAACAGATTATCTCAGTTAGCAATGTAGTTGGTGAAGAAGAGTATTCCTCCCGATGCATTTGAAATTTGGTCATGACTATACATATTGTGCTGCTAATTAGGCAGGCTTCCTACAATAATATTTTGTTGTTTCGTAAGTTCAAAAGTTTTGTGTCGCATAATACCATAACAAGAGCTACTACGGCTCTTATTTTCAAAGCCCTATAACTCTGGAGGTCAATAGTCCCGAGGCCGAGCAGGTTTCTAGCTAGCGCTTGAGGCAGCCACGCCCAGGAAAGAGCCCCCGGTTAGAATAACAAACGAAAACTAAAAACACTAGCTACATAGCTGCGTTAAAAAAATTGGAATGGCAAGATAGTGAAGTGGCCACAGAAGACATTTGCAAAGTAACTCATCGCGTTGTCGCTGGTCTAACTGAGCCAACTTGGGCCGGGTCTTCAACATGACTGAGAGTTGGACGGGAACCGGACAGTCGGACTCGACTTTCGGGCTGGTGGCGTCTAGGTCTATGACCGGACTGAACGGGGTGAGGGGAACTGCGGGTCTGTGGTTTGGCGACAGTTGCAGGTGTAGCCACGCTCAGGTTATTAAATTACTGTTATTTATTACGAAACCGTTGCCTCTATGGCCCAAATGTGCTGCAGTGTGAGTAAATGTTTGTGGGTTTGGATTAGAGTCCGCTGACTGACTGACTAAGCGATCCAGGAGAGGCCAGTCGGACCAACTCGATCGGAATCGCTGACCAGTTTATTTGAATGCGTTTGCCGTCGCGAGACCAATGGTCTTGGCCTATTTTCGTTCATAAGAGCGGATTAGACGCGCTTAGTCGATGGTCAGCGTTTTGGCTAATTTGTATTCGAGTGCTTTGTCCAGCTCTAGCCGCCACTTGCCCGTCGTCGTCTTTGGTGAGTCAGCACTTCGCCTTCGTCAGCAGATCGAAAGGCAAAACAAGTGCGCAATGGATATCGATAGCCAGCGGACAGCATCCGACCATGAAGGTCAGGGGAAATCTTACAAAGCCTACTCTCAGTCGTCTTTTAAGTGCATTAAATTAATATTTTATCTGAAGATCTATACGTTCCTCGTTTTCAGTTATTTTGTCTAGACTGCCACGTACTGACGAATAGCTGTTCGTTGTTTTTTATACCGTTGTTATAGTTATAATTTCAGTCAAATGTTTGCATCGCAGTGAAGGAGACATTTCCGACCCTATAAATTATATATATTCTTGATCAGCATCACCAGGAGAGTCGATTTAGCCATGTCCGTCTGTCCGCCCGTCCCTCCTTTTCTCCGCGTACTAGTCCCTCATTTTTAAAGCTATCTGCTTGAAAGTTTCCCAAAAGTTGTCTTTCTATTGCAGGTAGTATATAAGTCGGAAAGAACCGGATCGGGCGACTTTATCATATAGCTCCTATAGGAACAATCAAAAAAAAAATGCAAAACAACTATAACTTTGTTGTTTTTAATTTTTTTGACATGGCTTCATTGTTATACCCTTGCAGAGGGTATTATAATTTTGGTCAAAAGTGTGCAACGCAGTGAAGGAGACATCTCCGACCCTATAAAGTATATATATTCTTGATCAGGATCACCTCCTGAGTTGATATAGCCATGTCCGTCTGTCTGTTTCTACGCGAACTAGTCTCTCAGTTTTAAAGATATCGAATTCAAACTTTGCACACACCCTTCTTTCCTTTGCACGCAGTATATAAGTCGGAACGGCCGGGATCGGCCGACTATATCCTATAGCTGCCATATAACTGATTAATCGGAAATGCCATAACTCTGCTGTTTGTTAAGTTAGGAAGTTGGGACTTTCTATGGGTTTTATATTTGGCCAATCAATACGACGTACCAAATTTCATAAGGATCGGCCGACTATATCCTATAGCTGCTATATAACTGATTGATCGGAAATGCCATAACTTTGGTGTTTGTAAATTTAGAAAGTTGGGATTTTCTATGGGTTTTATATTTGGCCAATTAATCCGACCTACCAAATTTCATAAGGATTGGCCGACTATATCTTATAGCTGCCATATAACTGATTGATCGGGAATGCCATAACTTTGGTGTTTGTTAAGTTAGGAAGTTGGGACTTTCTATGGGTTTTATTTTTGCCCAATCAATCCGACATATCAAATTTCATAAGGATCGGCCGACTATATTCTATAACTGTCATATAACTGAACGATTGGAAATGCCATAACTTTGGTGTTTTTAAAGTTAGGAAGTTGGGATTTTTTATGAGTATTAAGAATGCATCATATGAATAATTTTGGAGAATATAATTTGCAGAATATTCTGCAAGGGTATTTCAACATCGGCTCCGCCCGAAGTTAGCTTTCCTTTCTTGTTTTTTTTATCAATTTGTTATACCCTTGCAAAGGGTATTATAATGTTGGTAAAAAGTGTGCTATAAATATATAAATAAATATAAATATTCTTGATATATTCTTGATCAGGATCGCGTCCTGAGTTGATATAAGCATGTCCGTCTATCCGTCAGTCTGTTTCTACGCGAACTAGTCTCTCAGTTTTAAAGATATCGAATTGAAACTTTGCACACACCCTTCGTTCCTTTGAACGCAGTATATACATAAGTCGGAACGCCCGGGATCGGCCGACTATATGCTATAGCTGCCATATAACTGAACGATTGGAAATGCCATAACTTTGGTGTTTTTAAAGTTATGAAGTTGGGATTTTTTATGAGTATTAAGAATGCATCATATGAATAATTTTGGAGAATATAATTTACAGAATATTCTGCAAGGGTATATCAACTTCAGCTCCGCCCGAAGTTAGCTTTTCTTTCTTGTTTAATTTATTTTCGGTCAAGCTTAAGATTTCTTTTTAAAATGCAAAAATTATTGCAAAAAAATTTTATAAAAAAATTAAAAAAATACTAATAATTCTGACAGCACGTGTCATTCTTTTATATTCTTTTGATTTATTTTCCGACTTTTTTCGACAAATAAGTTAACACGTGTATCCGGATATTTGAAGTTTTAACACAAATTTTGAAGCCACATTTTTTTGTTCAAAAAATCAAATGCGAATACATACGAATAATAAAAAAGATTACACACTAGAAGAACACACTATTTGCTAAAAGTTACGCTCATAAGCGTATTTATTAAAAAGCACCGTTATTTTGCATTATCTTAAAACTAAATTATATTACTTGGCTTCACCTTTTTAATAAATTTAACTTTATCTTTTAAAGTCTATGGCAGCAGTGCTGACCTCAACGTGACCGTTGATGACGGAGATGCGTCGTACAATGGCGACGAGAACCACAAGGTCTGGAGTGGGTCGCAGGACCAGCTCGATAGCATTGGGCCTGTAGAGAGTCCCTACGAACTGTTTGCTGGAAACACTTCCACCTTGGGGAGGCCCCTTCGGGCGCGGCAAATCAGCACGCCCATCGACGTACCGCCGCCTCCTGTTAAGGAGGAGCGCAAGTCGAAGCGGGACAAAAAGTCGTCGAAGTCGAGCGGTAGCCAGAGCCTCTCCGGTACTCTAATTCGCCCGAAACCCGTGCATGCGGCAGCTTTGCATCGCTCCGGCTTCCAGGGGACGCCGGGACCTGGCAGCATGATCTACGGACACGTACCCGGACAAGGACCCCACGCCGCCCGGTACCACACGATAAGCCACCGCGGCTTTCCCCCGGGTCCACACAGCCACCTGGCTCATCACCCGCCACCACATTCCCCACAGCACCAGGTTAATATGATGCACCACCCCCACATCGTTGGCATGCCGCCTATGCAGATTCCCGTGATGATGCCGCAGCAGTACGCCACGCTTCAGCCGTCTCGCTCCACAAGCAAGAAGAAGAAAAAGGATAAAAGGAATGGCGCGGCTGGAGGTGGCGGAGTACCCGTGGGCATGCCCATTGTTCCGCCTATCTACGCCTACCATCAACAGCAGGTCATCGGAAGCGTTCCGTCCCCCCAGCTGGCCCAGTCCCTCATCGGGGAGAGCCGTGGGTTGGGCCACTCTAACCGCAAGCTGGCGGCATCTATGGGCAACGGACTGGACGACTCCGGAAACTCGGGGGCCGAGTCGCCATCGCCAGGCGGCACTGGGATATACAAGGTGGGTGCGCTTCGCTCAAATTAAGCTGGGCAAATGGAAACCATAGGAAGAATGAGCTGAATAATATTTGAATTTGTACCAACAACAAAAAATTACATATATAGTAGAGTACGGTTATAACGACTCCGCTTATAGTGTCCGTCCGGTTATTGCGACGAAAGCTCGATGGCTTGGCTTTTCCGAAAGGTCAGAATAATACTTCACCGCGACGTCTTACATTTTTATACCCTTGCAGAGGGTATCATAATTTTTGAT
The DNA here is from genome assembly GCF_018152115.1 of Drosophila rhopaloa. NCBI lineage: Eukaryota > Metazoa > Arthropoda > Insecta > Diptera > Drosophilidae > Drosophila > Drosophila rhopaloa. The sequence goes on along the minus strand of NW_025335034.1, from coordinate 11,382,714 downwards.
ATAAGCATTTCCTTCTGTCCGTCTGTCCGTCTTTCTGTTTCTACACGAACTAGACTCTTAGTTTTAAATATATCGAATTGAAACTTTGCACACACCCTTCGTTCCTTTGCACGCAGTATATAAGTCGGAACGGCCGGCATATATCCTATATATCCGAATATATCCGCCATATAACTGATTGATCGGAAATGCAATAACATTGGTGTTTGTAAGGTTAGAAAGTTGGAATTTTCTATGGGTTTTATTTTTGACCAATCAATCCGACCTACCAAATTGTAATGATCAACAGGAGAGTTATTCTAGCCATTTTCGCCTGTCCTTTTCTATGCGAACAAGTGTAATGTTCTTTCTATTTCTGAAATCGGACGACTAAGTAATAAGCAGCCATAACTGCATTGTATTTAAACATGTACGCAAATTCTCCGAGATAAAGTTATTTTTATTTTTTTTTTAAATTAGACGACTTTATTATGTACCGGCCATAGGAATGATCGAAGAGTTTATCAACAAATCAACATAGCTTCATTACATATACGTTTCAAAGACCATTTAACTTGTATAGCTGCAATGGAATATAAACATCGTCTTGCCGATGTTTGCTTTGTTTCTTCTTCTTTATTTGTGATAGATTATTGATCACTTAAACGATAAAATTAATTAATTTTTAAAGCTCAATGTTTGAATTAGCCTAGCTTTTCAATTTATATTGAAAATATTTGTATAAATATCCACATAGCATGAATCTAGTGCAACACTAAATCTAAAAGATTCTGTGGCTCGGCACATCAGATCAGGTCAGACAGGGTAGGCCATGATCGAAAACACTCAAATCGAATCGGTAAGAACTACTAAGGTCGACTTGAGAAAAAGTTTTATTGGTTTTGAAAAAGACTACAAATGAAATAAAAAAATAATTTAAAAAAGCTTAAGATTGTTTTTCTTAATTTGCTTAAATTAATAAGTAAACATTTATTTTTATTCATAGACAATTTTTTATTAATTACTTAAAATTTTAAGTGATGAAAAACTTTTACCTTGATATGATCTTCAATCGAGTCGGGGAAAGAACAACTCCTAGGCTAACGATCTGGCCATTTAGTCAATCAAAAAGTAGACATAGGATTGTTCGACCGAAAATTGTTAAAGGCAGTTAAAAAAACTAATGTATTTAAACGGAAACTTTTTTACTTTTCTGGGTGTAGATTGATCGATTGATCTTTAGTTAATCAATGCAAATTATAGAATTCCAAAAAAACAAGAGTTAATAATTTCCCTTCAAAACTCAAAGCTCTAGAAAAACATAAGTTATTAATATTCGTGTTTTTTTCAGCGCAAAGGACACTTGAACGAGCGAGCCTTCAGTTACTCTATACGCCAGGAGCATCGCAGCCGTAGCCACGGATCATTGGCCAGCTTGCAGTTTAACCCGCCAGACATAAAAAAGGAACGTGAGATCGCCCAGATGGTAGCAGGTCTTGACCTTAACGAAGGCGAGCGACCTATGGGCCCGAACTCACTGCAGCGCAAGCAGGCGGCCATATCAATGCAAAATGGCGGAGGACAGGGTCCAGGACCCGGCCAGCATCCTCACGCTCACCCTCCGCATCCACATGCCATCTACGGCCCACTTGGGCCAGCCAGCAGCTTCGGGAAGCCGCGAAGATAAGAGCTTATATGTCTATAAGATAACTTCTTGGTTAGTCTGCCAAGAGGAACCGCGAAGTTAATGCATACATAGATAGATTTACACAACGTTTAGCGATGCTGGTCAAAATAAAATGGGTACGATCGAAAGCGGCGAGTGAAACCTTGTAGTACACCAGATTGAAAAGATGGTCTAGCGAAGGTCTGGGAGAGGACTCCCACACGGAAACCAATTCTACTTAAATGAATATGTGTGCCTTATTAGGTTTATACTAAAAGAACGTGCGCTGGCTAGTAACCGTGAATCCACGAGATACCATATATTAACCGTATAATACGTAGTGTAGAATATTATAATACGATTACCTTGTCCGTGTCGGAGACGATGTTCAAATGTTCTATCGCTTCGGGGAACACATCCCGATCTGCCGAATTGATAAGCCGTAAATTACCTATATGCAATTTTATATATATAATAAATACCTACAATAAACTGTTTACAGAGTACGATCCTATGCCAAAGCGAATGTTTTTTAAATTCCAGGTGTCCAGCTGTCATGCTGCCGCTCCAAATGATTAGCATGCTGGCTCCAGTACGGAAAGTTATCAGCTCTTCAACATACTTCAGTTAAGGTGGGCTGATTGACACAACGACCCTCCCATAGAAATACTCAGCGGAATGCTGTTTTTACTAAGCCTTGCCAAAGTTGTCCAACTATTGCAGACGGGTGCCCCGCATTCGAAGAGAAAAAGCCGTAAGCCTCGGCTGCGAGAGCAACCTATCGGACCGATTTGCATACGAATGAGCCGCGACTTGAATGTGGTTGCTTTGTGGGACTTTCTGGCGAGGCATAGCCTTGGTGCCGGCTCAACTCGACAGCCCAGCGCATCCAGTGAGACGGGCGATTTTTGAATTTTGAGTTAAATGTGTATATAGGTATAGGTGATATATACATACATATGTATTATATGTGGCGGGCAGGTGATAATACCTGAGTTCCCCTGCAGGCGTTTCAAAAGAGTCGATTTCACTTCCAGTTTCACATGCATTGTGAAAAGCAAGAAATATAGGGCTTTTCGCAGGTTTATCCAGTGTTGGCCGTAATTGCACGTGTACTAGTCAGCAGATGGGATGTTTTTAATTTTACGAAGATCACCTTAAAAAAGGTTTGACATGTGTAGTACCTACTGCCAGTGCGTGTACCTACATACGTGTTCGGGTTTTTGATTTTAGTTTGCTGTTTTGGCTGCAATTCATTGGGCCGAATCTAAGGCGTTGCGTAATATATGTGCAAGACTGCAGTTTTTGCCGCCGCATCGGTGTCAGCGGCACACAATTTAAGAAACAGGAAAATTCAGCAATTCCTGACCAGTTTTACTTGTATATGAACAATCACGCCGAAGCCTTGTCGTTAATGGAATAGTACTGTACTGGATATAGTACTGTACCACGTTTATAAAAAAACCTTTGTTTTCGCCTTACAATCTAGAAAAAGTACCTTTTATTTGTTAACAAGTGTTAATTCTTTCTTAACAAGAAAGAAAGCAAACTTCGGCAAGCCGAAGTTTATATACCCTTGCAGTTATTACAAATCGACTACATTTCGATTTCTAAGCCTGTATTACTAAAAACAATGAAGCTGTGTCGAATTTGCGCTGCATTTTGCCATCGTTTTTATGGCAGCTATACGATATTGTTGATTTTAATTTAGTTAAAACCGTAATTCCATAATATTTAAATATTACCAAATCCCAAAGAACAAAAAAAACTATTTTAAAACAACAAAGTTATAATTTTAAAAAAATGTTTTCCCATTGTTAATATGGGAACTATGTGATATAGTCGTCCAAACTGGCTCGTTCCGACTTATATACTACATGCAATAGAAAGACAACTTTTAGAAAATTTTAAGCAGATAGCTTTAAAACTGAGGGATTTGTTTGCGTAGAAACGGGTAGACGGACGGACAGGCGGACATGGCTAGATCGACTCTCCTGGTGATGCTGATCAAGAATATATATATTTTATAGGGTCGGAAATTTCTCCTTCACTGCGTTCCAAACTTTTGACTGAAATTATAATAGGGTATAAGGGTACAAAAACTAGTTCTTATAACAAGAAATATCATTTCTTAATACAAAAACCATTAATTTTTAGAAAAATGCATTTAAAACAAGAAATTAAAAAATTAAAATTTTTTCATAATTTAATTAAAACCAAGGAAACAACAAACAATTTTTTATTTTTTTATATCTATTGTTGAACTCGTCACAGAAGGATGGAACTTGTTTTCTTAAAACTAACAAGAATGAAAGCAAACATCGCCAGGCCAAAGTTTATATACCATATATTGCAGACACTACAAAAATAACACTTCTAAAAACGTAGTAATGTCGTGTTGTCTTTTTAAAAAATATAATTTAATTAATAATCCAGCAATGCAGTAAAATATACTTTATGAAGGCCGAAGGATTTAACTTTTCATGTCATTTCTTTTCCATTAATGTTAGTATTATATACTAGTTTTAATTTGACAAAATAAAATAAATAAAATATATATTATGTAAAAATAAAATTTTAAATGTTAACTATACAATAATTTTACATTTAAGGTCTTAAAAGGTCGATAGCCTCTAATGTATTCCTGCTTTGTTATACCCTTGCAGAGGGTATTATAATTTTGGTCAAAAGTGTGCAACGCAGTAAAGGAGACATCTCCGACCCTATAAAGTATATATATTCTTGATCAGGATCACCTCTTGAGTTGATATAAGCATGTCCGTCTGTCCGTCTGTCTGTTTCTACGCGAACTAGTCTCTCAGTTTTAAAGCTATCGAATTGAAACTTTGCACACACCCTTCTTTCCTTTGCACGCAGTATATAAGTCGGAACGGCCGGGATCGGCCGACTATATCCTATAGCTGCCATATAACTGAACGATCGGAAATGCCATAACTTTGGTGTTTGTAATGTTAGGAAGTTGGGATTTTCTATGGGTTTTATATTTGGCCAATCAATCCGACCTACCAAATTTCATAAGGATCGGCCGACTATATCTTATAGCTGCCATATAACTGATTGAGCGGAAATGCCATAACTTTGGTGTTTGTAAAGTTAGGAAGCTGGGATTTTCTATGGATTTTATATTTGGCCAATTAATCTGACCCACCAAATTTCAAAAGGATCGGCCGACTATATCCTATAGCCGCCATATAACTGATTGATCGGAAATGCCATAACTTTGGTGTTTTTAAAGTTAGGAAGTTGGGACTTTTATGAGTGTTAAGAATGCATCATATGAATAATTTTGGAGAATATAATTTACAAAATATTCTGCAAGGGTATTTCAACTTCGGCTCCGCCCGAAGTTAGCTTTCCTTTCTTGTTTTTGCAGTATTTTTATACCCTTGCAGAGGGTATTATAATTTTGGTCAAAAGTGTGCAACGCAGTGAAGGAGACATCTCCGACCCTATAAAGTATATATATTCTTGATCAGGATCGCGTCCTGAGTTGATATAAGCATGTCCATCTGTCTGTCCGTCTGTCTGTCCGTCTGTCTGTTTCTACGCGAACTAGTCTCTCAGTTTTAAAGATATCGAATTGTAACTTTGCACACCCCATTCTTTCCTTTCCTCGCAGTATAGCTGCCATATAACTGAACGATCGGAAATGCCATAACTTTGGTGTTTCAAATTTCATAAATATCAGCCGACTATATCCTAAAGCCGCCATATAACTGATTGATCGGAAATGCCAAAACTTTCGTGTTTTTAAACTTAGGAAGTTGGGATTTTTTATGAGTATTAAGAATGCATTATATGAATAATTTTGTAGAATATAATTTACAGAATATTCTGCAAGGGTATATAAACTTTGGCTCCGCCCGAAGTTAGCTTTCCTTTCTTGTTTTTATAACAATCCTGGAAAGAATTGAGTTAATATATGCAGTGCTCTACGAAAAATGTCTGCCATTTTATTTAAACGACAGTTTTGTCGTACGTACACCTACATATTTTATTCATTTTTTTAAGCCTCGGATGAGTTTTCCACATCCAAGTGGAAGGGTAGATGCGACAACGATCTGGGCCTTATCATAGCCTTATATAAAAATCTATACAGAGGTTGAGTTTGCCCTTTCCAAACAATTGCTTGAGCTTCGCGCATGTTAGGGGTGATGAGAAACCGAAAAATGATTTGTCATAATCTCCGTAAATGGTTTGGCTCAAAAATTATGATTTTTGCAAAAAAATAACTGAAATAGGCTTTAAAACCCAAAAATGTTTATCAATTCTTTTGCTATTTTGAGAAAAGGGTGGTGGTAAGAAAAATAAAAGACTTAAAAATAAAATATTTTTGAGCTAATTACGACGCCCACGAAAGCTTCCAAGCGCACTAAATTCAAAATGGAATAAGATCCATTATAAGCGTTCAGAATAAGAAACTTGATCACAAAATCAACAATTAACCTTAGAATTGAAAGTTTGCATTTGGACGATCTAATAATTTTCGTGCCTATTTCATTTTGGTCTCGAGTTGTGGTAAACAGGATTTGGTCATTGAAATCCCATTTTGTTATCACTTTTTAATAAGTAGCTATACATGGGTCACGTTTTATAAATGTTTCGATTAGTGCAAAGAGCAAGCAGACCTCAGAACGCTCTTATAAACTAAATTAGACATCGAAATAACATTTTTAAACATTTTTTCAATAGAAAATTAATTTCTTAATCTACCGACAAAGTAATTTAGAGTGCGTTTTTTTGCGAACCCAGCATTTTTTTTTTCTGGTTGCATCGCCAGGCTTGCAAGTCGGGTGTCAAGTGCCTGGCCACTCCTTTTGTGGGCTACATTACCCAGTTTTGCCGAGCGGCTGTGCAAAGAATTTTATTTGCTGACCGGATTGTCCGCATTCCACAGATTCAATCACACAGTCTCTACACATAGAGGCGCAATACAACTCATTTTAATAGCGGGGCACAGAAGACCAAATTAACAGCTATAGAGAAAAATATCTACGAAATTATCAATAAAGAGAAGACTAGGATACTACTATACATTTATTCCCGGGAATCAAACTCATATACCAAAACAACCGCAGAGAGCTCTACAACCAGTCGTGGCAGTTCGCTTTAAAGCCAAGTGCTCAATGGCTTAGTAAGAGAAGTCAGCTAAGAGCACGTTGTTTCCGAGATTTGCAGGAGAGCCACTTTAAATTGTTCGCTTTACACCAAGAAAAATGATAGCCCTAAAATTGTGAGAAATTGTCCAAAATAACAATATTTTTAGGTAAAATCTTTAATCTTATTTTATGCAAATAAAAATTATTTTAAAGTTTACAAAAGTTATTTGCTTTTTTTTCTTCAACAAGAATCACCAGTTATAAATAATATTATTAATTTAAAAATCATGGAGCATCGTCATTGGTGTATTTATCCTTTTCTTTATTGTACAGCTATTCAAAAATTAAGGAAAATGGTAAATTATTCATTTTAAAACTCCTCACGCATTAGATTTAATAATTTTTAAACTTCACACGCACTAAAATTATAAATTTTTAAACACATAAGAATAGCGGTGAATGCCCTATGCCCTCCGGAACTAGGGGCCTTAATCCCAACATCCTAACTTTACAAACACCTAAGTTATGGCATTTCCGATCAGTCAGTTATATGGCGGCCATAGAATATAGTCGGCCTATCCCGGCCGTTTTGACCTATATACTGCGTGCAAAGGAACGAAGGGTGTGTTCAAAGTTTCAATTCGATATCTTTAAAACAGAGAGACTAGTTGGCGTAGAACGCGATCCTGATCAAGAATATATATACTTTATAGGGTCGGAGATGTCTCCTTTACTGCGTTGCACACTTTTGACCAAAATTATAATACCGTCTGCAAGGGTATAAAAATTATAACTTTGTTGTTTTTAATTTTTTTTTGTTCTTTGGGATTTAGTAATACTTAAATATTTTGGAATTACGGTTTTAATTAAATAAAAATCGGACAACAATTTCATATAGCTGCCATACAAACGATGGCAAAATGCAGCGCAAAATCGACATAGCTTCATTGTTATACCCGTTACTCGAAGAGTAAAAGGGTATATTGTATTCGTGCAGAAGTATGTAACAGTTAGAAGGAAGCGTTTCCGACCCTATAAAGTATATATATTCTTGTTCAGGATCACTAGCCGAGTCGATATAGCCATGTCCGTCTGTCCGTCCGTATGAACGCTGAGATCTCGGAAACTATAAAAGCTAGAAGATTGGCATTTTGCATGTAGATTTGAGGAGTTCCTACGCAGCGCAAGTTTCTTTCAAAATGGTGCCACGCCCCCTTTAACGCCCACAATCGCTTATATACGATTTTAAAAATTTAAATATTTCTGAAAAGTAAAAATTCAGTTTTATTGTGTTTATCAATACCTATCGAAATGTAGAAGAAATTTTTCAAATCGGACCATTCGTTAAAAAGTTATGCGTGATCAAAATTTCTATCTCCATCTCCCTCGCACTCCCTTTACCTGAGTAACGGGTATCTGATAGTCGGGGCACCCGACTATAGCGTTCTCTCTTGTTTTAGTTATGGTTTTGTGTTGGATTGGAGAAGGAAAGGGCTTTAAGTTTTGATCTAGTCATTACAGGGGTTTGATCATTTTTATACCCGTTATTCGTAGAGTAAAAGGGTATATTGTATTCGTGCAGAAGTATGTAACAGGTAGAAGGAAGCGTTTCCGACCCTATAAAGTATATATATTCTTGTTCAGGATCACTAGCCGAGTCGATCTAGCCATGTCCGTCTGTCTGTCCGTATGAACGCTGAGATCTCGGAAACTATAAAAGCTAGAAGATTGGCATTTTGCATGTAGATTTTAGGAGTTCCTACGCAGTGCAAGTTTGTTTCACGCCCCCTCTGACGCCCACAAGCCACAAGCTGTGGCCACAGTTTTAATGCTATTATGAACATTTTAATTGATATGTATTTGTTTCGTCAATACCTATTGATTGCTGAGTAACGGGTATTTAATAGTCGAGGCACTCGACTATAGCGTTCTCTCTTTTAGTAATATAGGCATAGAAATCGAAATGTAGTCGATTTGTAACAATATAAACTTCGGCTTGCCGAAGTTTGCTTTCTTTCTTGTTAAGAACCGGACATCCTGCCAACAGCAGCGAGTGACCCAGAGCATTAAGACTTCTTTTCAAAATCCTTCTCTTTTACATTTTCCTGACGAGGAAGGCCATGAAATGTTTCTATTTTCAGATTTTGGCGGAGGATAAACGAGGGTGGTCCGATAAGTACTTAGCCTCCAAAAGAAAAACGAAAATTTTGTAAAAGTGGAGATTTATTTCTCAACATAATCTCCTTTTAGCTCAATACACTTGACCCAGCGATGCTCCAACTTCTTTAACACGTCTGAAAAATACGTTTTCTCGAGGTCTGCAAAATAGGCCTCTGTGGCGGCGACGACCTCCTCATTCGACGCAAGATTTCTGTCCCGCAAGTGACTTTTTCAAGTTTGGAAACAAAAATAAGTCCCACGGGGCCAAATCTGAAGAATATGGTTGATGGGGTAGCAGTTCGTAGCCAAATTCGACCAATTTAGACGTGGCGAGGGCGGAAGTGTGAACCGGTGCGTTGTCATGATGGAAGAGCACTTTTTTCTTAGCCAAATGGGGCCGTATTTTCTGCAATTCGGCGGCGAATCGGCCCAATAATTCGGCGTAGTACAGCCCTGTGACCGTTTTGCCCTTCTCCAGGTAGTCGATGTAGATCACACCTTGTGAATCCCAAAATCACCTTTCTTCGGAGCAGGTTCGCAGGGTGAAGTCCACAGTTTCGACTGTTCCTTGGTCTCTGGTGTGTACCAGTGGATCCATGTTTCGTCGACGGTCACGAAACGACGCAGAAACTTCGTATTCACGGTTGCGTTCGTTGTCCGGAGTGATTTTTGTCACGTTATCCTCCTTTTTGTCACGTTATCCACCTGGCGTTAAACCAATTTTTGACGGTCGCCATAAAAGGAGAAGAGTCACCGTACACAGCATCCAAGCGCTCTTTGATGTCGCTGCGCGATTTCCCTTCCAAAAACAAGAATCAAATCACAGACCGATATTACTCTTTCTCCATTTTTCTTAAATCCGCGGACACGTCCGATTCCACACGCAGTCAAAACAAAACTACGAGTCCGATTCGGCTGAAATTTCGACAGTAGCCGTCTACGAGAATGTACTACACGACAGTAAATTTCTCTTGCGATAGTGACGCCATCATGCGGTGAGGCTAAGTACTTATCGGACTGCCCTCGTATATGGCACAGCAAGCATGTTGAACTTTAAGGCTATTTCTTTATAGTGAATAACATTTTTTTTAGATATAATCATTAGTTTACTGTTAAATACATGTGGCTTCATTAATTTATCTTTTATAAATAATTTTTTAAAAATAAAAAACCAAAAAATGGATTAAATTTCTCTAAACAAAATTATTGGCACATTTTGTTAAGAACATTCATCCAACAACCTGCAAAAAGTCCCTGCATGATGTTTTCAACAAACGACTTGCTCCTAAAAAAATTAAAAACTACTCAAATAAAACTTCATACCTATTATTTTATAAATATATCCAAAAATGAAAATGTCTTTAAAAACAGCGAAATAATAATCTGACATAATCGTTTCTGCTGCAGCTATGGGATAGGAATTTAGCATACAACAAGTATTACTAACAATTTATATTGTTATGCATGTTGTAATCATATCAGTATATATTAATAATTAATTAATTAAACCAACACGTTTGTTTTTACATACATTTTGATTAATATTTAATTTTAACTTATAGAGTACACTGAATTTCACTGAAATAATATATACAGTTGCTCACAGCTTATTTCGTGCAGACGTAAACTTTAAATGCAAACTCAAATAGCTTGCAAACTATACTGAATGTAAAAAAGAAGTAAATGCAGTTATGTTTGGTAGTATTTTGGCATTTATTAAGGCACTTCATTATTTTTAAACACCATTAGACTAAGAAAAGCTAAAATTAAGGAACTTATTGTTGTACATATATATTGACTATTAGATAACTTAATACTTTGTGTGGCCTCCCCTACTTCAATCGAGTTTGCATCGAAGAAACCATTTTTTCTATGGTCTGCTTTGGTATCTTGTCCCATTCTTCCAAGAGGTCCTTTCTAAGATAATTTTGAATACCCTTCCAGAGGGTATTATAATTTCAGTCAAAAGTTTGCAACGCAGTGAAGGAGACATATCCGACCCTATATATATAAATTGTTGATCAGCATCACCAGGAGAGTCGATCTAGCCATGTCCGACCGTCCGTCCGTCCGTCCGTTTCTACGCAAACTAGTCCCTCAGTTTTTAAGCTTCTGCTTGCAACTTTCCCAAAAGTGGTCTTTTTATTGCAGGTATTAAATAAGTCGGAACGAGCCGGATCAGGCGACTATTTCTTTAAGCTCTCATAAAAACAACCGGAAAAAAATTGAAACAATTTATAACCTTTTTGTTTTTAATTTTTTTTGTTCTTTGGGATTTGGATTTGGATTTCAAAAGAAGAGTGTGCTTCTTTGTCCCTAATACGGACCTAGAAAACAAACACCTAACAAGAAAGAAAAGCTGTCTTCGGGCGGAGCCGAAGTTGATATACCCTTGCAGAATACTCTGTAAATTATATTTTCCAAAATTATTCATATATATATTCATATGATATATGGCGGCTATAGGATATAGTCAGCCGATCCTTATGAAATTTAGTAGGTCGGATTTATTGGCCAAATATAAAACCCTTTCAATATCCCAACTTCCTAACTTTGCAAACACCAAAGTTATAGCATTTCCGATCAATCAGTTATAGGGCGGCTATAGGATATAGTCAGCCGATCCTTATGAAATTTAGTAGGTCGGATTTATTGGCCAACTATAAAACAAAATCCCAACTTTCTAACTTTGCAAACAAAGTTATGGCATTTCCGATCGTTCAGTTATATTACAGCTGTAGGATATAGTTGATATAGTTCCTTATGAAATTTGGTAGGACGGATTGATTGGCCAAAAAAAAAACCCATAGAAAATCCCAACTTCCTTACTTAGCAAACACAAAAGTTATGACATTTCCGATCAATCAGTTATATGGCGGCTCTAGGATATAGTCGGCCGATCCCTGCCGTTCCGACTTATATACTGCGTGCAAAAGAACGAAGGGTGTGTTTGCAAAGTTTTAATTCGATATCTTTCAAAGTAAGAGACTAGTTCGCGTAGAAACAGACAGTCGGAGAGACAGACGGACGGACAGACGGACATGCTTATATCAACTCAGGAGGCGGTCCTGATCAAGAATATTTATACTTTATAGGGTCCGAGATGTCTCCTTCACTGCGTTTCACACTTTTGACCAAAATTATAATACCCTCTGCAAGGGTATAAAAACTAAGGCCAAGCATGGCGGGGGTCATGTTATTGTTTAGGCCTGTATGGCAATATTTATTTATTTATTTATTGTACACTGTAGCCAAAAGTTTAAACTTAGGGAACAGGAAAAGAATCGGCCATAGTTGCAATGACTTTCGGCCGGATATCAGGATATCTTTATAGTTAACTTATTGTCTATTCTTTACTTGCTGGGGAGAGAGGTTTCAATTTAAATTAGTTGAAGTAGGTTGGTTGATTTTAGAAAGTTAAGGATTTGTTGGATATTTTCAAATGAAGGGTTTATTAATAGGTCAGTTAGTTTTATATTTGGGTTGCTAGGTCTTTGTGTTTGAAAAGCGGTGCATTCGTAGATAATGTGTGAGATCGATATGGCGTCGGTGGTGCAGAATCCGCAATGGCTGTTTATTGGTTGGGAGAATCGGTATTCATGGGTCAGTCTTGTGTGTCCTAGGCGAAGCCTGATGATCTTGGTTAGCTCTCTTCTTGGTAAGTTGCTAGTTTGTGAATTTTTGGTGTAGTCGTTGATGTTTTTCATTGTTAGGCTTATGTTTTGGTACCAAGAAGATTTGACTGATTTTTAAAAAGATTGGTTTTTATGATTTTATTGATGTCGGTGCTGTTTACATTCAGGATGGTGATTAGGGGTGACACTGTTGCTTCTTTAGCTGCTGCATCGGCGCATTCATTTCCTCTTAATCCCAATGTGACTGGGGACCCATAACAGTTTGATTTTTGGCGTGTTTCTTATGAGTAAGTCTCGGATCGTTGAAATGTAGAATGACTCCTTGTTAATGTTTAGAATAGCTTCCAGTGTTGAAAGTAAATCTGAGCAAATGCAGGTTTCCCCTTTTTTTTGTGGCTATTTTGATAGCTTCCAGGATTGCAATTGCCTCTGCTGTAAATACCGACGAGTAATTTGGTAGAATGGCTTTTTTAATAACCTCCTCTTCAGAGGTAACTGCAAGGCCAATAATTTCTTGGCTCTTGGATCCATCAGTATATAGGAAGCTAAAGTTTCTGTTACTCAGGTTATTCTTGATTTTTAGGAATTTTTTTGTGTAAGTTTCCTTAATTGTGGACGAATTGTTGGCACTGCTTAATTGGATGTCTATTAAGCTTGTGTCCATAAGCCAGGGAGGATTGGATGGTTTGAGCTTGAGAGGAGCTAAGATAGGGATATCTAAATGCTGACAGCTATTTATGCATTGGTTGATTGTAGATTTTATGTATTTTTATTTTTCTTCTTGGAGATCCGTTGTATGATTTGATTCAGAGGGGTGTCTTTGGCCTGTAAAATGGTGTGAATGGATTTTGTTTTTAAGTACTTAGTTCTGTTTTCTATTGTTTGGATGTTTGCTTCAAGGTAAAGGTTGTATGTGGGCGTAGAGCAAAAGGCTCCTCGTGCTGTTCGTAGGGATGAGTTGAGTAGAGTTTTAATCGGTTTTATTGTAGCTTTGGTTGAGGTCCCGTATATGGGCAGAGCGTAGTCTATTTTGGAGATGCATAGGCTTTTGACGATTTGAATTAAAGTATGAGGGGTGGCTATTGTATTTTCTGCTCGATAGACATTTTATTATGTTTATTGATTTGTCTATTGATTTTTGTAATTTCTTAACGTGGGGCTTGAATTTGTATCTGGAGTCGCCCACTCTAACGCCCAAAAACCCATTAAACGCTTAAGCCTGGCTAGCGCCTACATTTCCGCCTTTCAATAGCGCCATCTAACGGATGACTTTGGAACAGCTGGCCAAGGTGCTAATTCGACCGGCGAAAAACAAGAAGGCATATTTATATTAAGTTGTTTAGCTGAGTAACGGGTATCTAATAGTCGAGGCACTCGACTATAGCGTTCTCTCTTGTTTAATAGTCTTTTGGTTCTATTTGAGGTGTTTAGTGGTACGATTGTGGTTTTTCTTTTTGTTGTATGGTTCTGATCTTGTTGGGGTTGGTTGGGGTCTTGTATTTCTGAGCCGAATGACATGTGTTCATCTGGTACAAAGTTAGACGCATTCGGAAGGGTAAACTGATCTGATTCGTAGCTTATGGTTCTCCGTTGGGTAGGTGCTGCTGTATTTTTGGGTGGTTGGATTTGACTTGGGTGAGAGGAGGAAGATTTGGCTGCAGAGGAGTATAGTGAGCCATCGTGGTGACTTTTGTAGATGGACCAGGCTGTCCTTCATTTAAGGTCTTAATTGCTTGAACTTCCTTGTGTGATAAGAAGACTGGGCAGTTTCTGTCGCGAACGTGATGATCTGTGTTAGGTAGTTTTTTCTCGGTGCAGTTGATACAGTTTGTTTTGTTTAAGCATATTTGTCCTTCCTCTGTGTGAGCTGCAAGGCCGCAGTTTGAGCAGATTAATTTGTCTTTGCAAAAGCTTGCGAGGTGTCCAATTCTCGAACATGTTTTGCAGCGCATTAGAGGTGGAGTATGGGGACGAACTTGAACTCTTTCGTATCCAATGTATATATGTTTTGGGAGATTGGTTAATTTAAATGTTAGTTTAATAAGACCTGTTTCGTTGCTTGCCGTTTCTTGTGTGATTTGACCAGGGGTATATCTGTAAATTTTTTCAAGTTCTTCCACCTTTTGAGATCTAAGATTTTCTAATATAACTTCTTAATCGATTCCACGTAGATCGTTTTTTTAATGATGAATGGTGAGAGTTCATCAAGAGGCTTTGGATCGTCATCTGTCGTAGTCGCTACTAGGAATAGTCCGTCTGGCGGATGCTTCCTCCAGATGTCTGGAGGGTCAGGCATGGTTTGGTCAGCAAAGTCGCACTGTTCGAAAATAGATAAGGGATCACTATCTCTGCGTTTGTTTTGATTGTTTGTTGCGGTACTTTTACGTTTCGCGGAAGAATACGTCCGATGGCTTAGGCTGTCGAGTGTGAACTGATGGCACTATTTAACATTGAGTTCCTTGCACGAAATATGCTGTGACATCAATAAAGTTAGTATTTTTAGTTTTTCTTAATTTTAAATGTTATCTAATGGAGTTTAAAAATAATGAAGTGCCTCAATAAATGCCAAAAAATACGAAGCATACCTGCATTTAAATCTTTTTCATATTCAGTACAGTTTGCCAGCTATATAGCTATATGTGTTTGAATTTTACGTCTGCACGAAATAATCTGCGGGCCACAGTAGAATGGCCTCAGCTCAAGACTTTGATAATATCAAAACTCTGTGAAGGATTTGCTAAACAAAATCTATTAATCCCTTTACGACAGCATTATTCATATAAATATAAATAATTTAATTATATAACAAGAAAGAAAAGCTTACTTCCGACGCAGCCGAAGTTGATATACCCTTGCAGAATATTCTGTAAATGATATTCTCCAAAACTATTCATATGATGCATTCTTAATAGTCATAAAAAATCCCAACTTCCTAACTTTAAAAACACCAAAGTTATGGCATTTCCAATCGTTCAGTTATATCGCAGCTGTAGGATATAGTCGGCCGATTCTTATGAAATTTGGTAGGTCGAATTGATTGGCCAAAAATAAAACCAATAGAAAATCCCTACTTCCTAACGTTCAGTTATATCGCAGCTGTAGGATATACCTTTATTGATGTCACAGCATATTTCGTGCAAGGAACTCAATGTTAAATATTGCCATAAACAATAACATGACCCCAGCTGTTGAACATTTATATATTTTTAGTTTAAATTTAAACATATAACAGACGATCAGTGTTGAAGAATGCATTTATAATTTAGCTCTTTTAAAATACGAATTTTTGTAAAAACCGAATTGGCAACGCCGACCACTTGCGAAATAAAGTGTCTATGTGAACGACGTACAAATCTGAGACGCGCATAAATTTGGTCTTTCGATCGGATATTAATAATACAACTTCAGGTAAACCCTCAACATGGTCCTTCGATGTCAACTGAACAGCAAATGGATTGAAAAATAGTTTTCGCAACCTCAGTTTTCGCTTCCTCAGGACTTCACATACACGCTCACATAGACGACGACTTGAGTTGTGTGTGTGTATTCGCGAAAGCTTGCAATATATCGTAATATTGTGAAATTCGGAATCTACGACGCAATAAATGATTTCTCTACGATCTCTGTGAGGTGAAAACAAGACGCAGACAGCAATCATGGCACCAACAGGACATAAAAAGAAATCGCAAGGAAATCAACAACAAAAAACTTCAAACACAAAACAAATTAAAGCGGATAGACCTGACGACACACCGCGACCCGATCTTTCGACCACAAGGGACACAATTCTAGAAAATCGCAACCAAACACTGGTTGCATCTACACCGGCGATTATAAACGCAGTGAATGAATCCGTACATCCGCATGGAAACCGCATACACTTCTGAGGAAGTCAATCCTCCCGCAGTTCAGCCAAGGTGCAACGACTTCAGGTACAGCTTGAGTACTCTAAGAAACAACAGGAGCTACGTGATCAACTGGCAAAACAGGAACAAGAGCGAGCACGGCTACAATTTCAACAGGAACAATTGGATCTCGAGCAGCAATTATATTTGGCCCAATTGGGATCCGATGCAGGCAGCCAAATAGATGACAACAATCTGGACAATCTGGCCAATCTGGAACAATATGACGACGACAACAAAGATTTCCGTACGCGTGAGTGGGTCAATGGAGCTCAACGTAAGCTTAAGTTTCAAAACGATACTATGTCTGAAAACAAATTATCTAACCATAACGATATCGAAACATTCATGGCCAGGCAGACGATCAAACAAGATCTTCCATCGTTTTCAGGGGACCCATTAGAGTGGCCCATATTCTATGCAGAGTTTGAAAATAGTACTAAAATTTGTAATTTCAATGACTATGAAAACTTAAGTAGACTCAGAAAAGCTTTAGGAGGACGTGCCAAAGAATGTGTTCAGGCACTTTTAATTTTACCAGAAAATGTCGACACCATTATTGAAATCCTTAAAGAGCGTTTTGGAGACCCATGTTACATAATAAGATTGCTCCTTGACAAAATCAAACAGTTCCCAGTTATTAGAGACGACAAATACGACAAACTTTTTGCATTCTATGACATAATCACCAATCTGGTTCACACTTTGCTGAATATCGGTGATATAGATCAAATACGAAACCCTTTAATTTTCGATGAGATTTTAGACAAGCTTCCCATGCATCAACGTATTGACTTCGTAAAATACTATCAAAAGTTAAAAGATAAAATTGACCCAAAAATAATCATTTTTCATTCGTGGCTAGGTGAGACTATCAAAGCTGCCACCACTTTAGGATTTGGCCACATTATCAGCAAGTCTAGAGACACCACTTTGACGGTTTCGGGTATTCGGGATGGCACAGGCAAAGCTCAGGTGAAAGGTTTTTGCAATTTTTGCAAACTGACTGATCACTACGTGAATACTTGCACTAAATTTAAAGATTTAAATGTTGACAAACGCTGGGAGCATGTAACTCAAAATAACTCATAATAAATCCATTTACTTAAAGACTGCAATCGTAAAAGGCAATGTAACAGAAATAATTGTAGTTACAGTCATAATAGTCTTCTACATAAAGACAAATCGCAAAACATACAATCAGGCAAGTCTGAGGGTAGTGAACAGACAGTCTCAAGTAACACAGAAAAGAATTGCAACGTTAACTGGAATACAAACAAAGTTTTGTTAAAAGTGGTACATGTCACTCTTATGGGACCACAAAATACGATTGAAACATATGCTCTTCTTGATGAAGCGTCCACCATTTCCTTAGTTGATGAAAAGTTAGCTAACGATTTAGGTCTTGACGGTCCAACAAAGCCTTTGAAAATGCAATGGACTAACAATGAAACATATGAACAAGATAACTCTAAAGTAGTCAACGTACGCATCAAAGGCAGTGGTTCTAATACTAAGACACACACGATGAGAAGGGTAAGGACTGTTTCTAGTCTCAATTTGCCGCTGCAAACCTTAAACATAGACGACATGACAGACAACTTTCAGTTTTTAAAGAACTTTACCCATTGCTCTTACGATCGGGCACATCCTAGAATTCTAATAGGACAAGACAACTGGTCTCTTATTGTATCACGCAAGTTGAAGTACGAATCCTTTGACGGTCCGGTTGCTAGCAGCACATGGTTAGGTTGGGTCGTGCATGGTTTAACACAACCTGAAAGACAGTCGAACGAGACAAATCATACACTACATGTAACCAACCATTTTACAGAAACTGACGATTTGGATGAGCTTCATAACCTAGTAAAGTCTTACTGGTCAATCGAAAACGAACTCTCAACTCAAAAAGACTTTCCAATGTCTGTAGACGACAAAAGATGCATAAGTATTGTTGACAATACTTTAAAGCGAGTAGGTGACAGGTTTGAGTGCGGACTTTTCTGGAAAAAAGATAACCTACAGCTTCCTGAAAGCTATAATAACGCTATGTCTAGGTTACTATCATGCGAACGTAAAATTGACAAGAAATCCGACTATGGACAAAAATATTCCGAAGTAATGGAATCTTATATTTCAAAAGGGTATTTAAAAAAGCTAAGCTCGACAGAAGCTAACATTAAAACACCACTGACTTACTATCTTCCGCATTTTGGTGTACAAAACATCAACAAACCAGGAAAACTGCGAATAGTGTTTGATGCCGCTTCTAAAAGCCACAACTATTGCTTGAATGATTTTTTACTACCTGGACCTGACCTCTATAATCAATTATCTTCCGTTCTTATGAACTTCAGAGAAAAGAAAATAGTTTTCGTAGGAGACATTAAAGAAATGTTTCTGCAAATCCAAGTACCTGAGACAGATAGACATGCTCAAAGAATTCTATGGAGAGGGGATAGAAGACAGGGCCCTCCGGACGTTTATGAAATCCAAGTTATCTTTTTCGGAGCCAAATGAAGTCCGAGTATAGCTCAACAAGTAAGAAATTACAACGCGAATGATTTCCAACAGAAGTATCCCAAGGCCTGTCAAGACATTATAACCAAGCATTATATGGACGATTACTTAGGCGGAGCAGATGACATTGACAGTGCTGTTCAACTGATCAAAGACATTTCATTTGTACATCAAAAAGGTGTAATTGGATATCAAATTCAGCAGAGGTTCTGAATCAAATAAATACTGTCAATGGTCAAAATAATGCTCAGGCTTCTCATAAAATCAAAACACTTACAGAAGAACGTGTGCTAGGGCTGATGTGGAATTACGAAACCGACACATTCGCCTATAATCTTCAATTTACAAAAGCACATCATGAAATAATTAATATGTCCAGGCGACCCACCAAGCGAGAGATTCTAAAGATTACAATGTCGATTTTTGATCCATTGGGTTTTCTCTCAAATATTCTCATAACTAACAAAATACTTTTGCAAGCTATATGGGATAGCGGTATTGGCTGGGACGACCAAATCATTGACGAACATTTTGCGATTTGGAAAACACTCTGCGATTCTTTTCGAAAAATCCGAAACTTTGCAATTCCCAGACTTATGACAACATTGCCAATCACAGAATGCGACATTCAGTTGCACATATTTACTGACGCATCAAAATTTGCATATGCAGCATGCGCTTACATTCGATTTGAAAAAAATGAGACAATCGATTGCATTTTGATAACAGCGAAGTCACGAGTCGCTCCTCTTAAGCCTATGTCGATCCCAAGATTGGAATTACAGGGTGCTTTATTAGGTGCAAGAATGAGCAAAGCACTACTAGAAACATTAAATTTGAAAATAAATAAAATATATTTGTGGACTGACTCTCAAATTATTTTGTACTGGCTAAGGTCTAGCAGTAAGAGATTTAAAACCTTCGTATCCCAGCGGTTAGGTGAAATTCAAGAACTAACCAACGTTCGTGATTGGAGATATGTTCCGTCAAAAATCAATCCCGCTGATGAAGCCACAAGGGTCGCAAAGGTAGATTTGGAAAAGAACAATTCGTGGATAAAAGGCCCAGAATTCTTGTATACCAATATTAAAAAGTGGCCAACAAGTCAAATAACCTTTGAAGATGACGACACAAACGAATACGTAAATGTAATATCTGAAGCAAAACGTACATTTGTTTTACCTGATGTAAGCAGATTCTCCAGTTGGACAAGGTTTTTACGAACAACCGCTTGGCTACTTCGATTTGTGAAAAATCTCAGGAGCAACAAAGAACTTCGCCTTTATGGCGAACTTACAGCTAATGAGTTAGTTGATGCCGAAAATATAATTCACAGAAAAATTCAATCGGATTCCTTTCAAGCTGAAATTCAAAGTCTACAAAAAGGAGAGTCAATAGGGAACTCAAGTCGCTTAAAAGCTTTACCATTATATTTTACAACCGACGGACTACTCAGATTAAAAGGGAGATTGGACAATTTGAATGACGTGGACTATAACATGAACGCAAAGAATCCGATACTTCTTAGTAACGACCATCCAATCACTGCGCTGCTGATCTTTTTTTACCATAAACAAAATTGTCATATTTTTACTGAGACGGTAATTTCTAATCTTAGAATGAAATATTGGATAATTAGATGTAGAAATACGGTGAAGAAAATAATTCGTGAGTGTCAATTTTGTAAGAATAGACGTGCTAAGCTACAGACAGCTCTAATGGGACAGCTTCCTAAATGCAGAATTGAACCAACAGAAAGAGCTTTCCTAAAAGTTGGAATAGATTACTTCGGTCCCATCGAGGTATTGGTCATGTAAAAAGGTATGGTGTAATTTTTACTTGTATGACCACTCGTGCAGTTCATTTAGAAATAGCAGAGGACTTGTCTTGTAATGCATTTATGCATGTGTTTCGTCAGTTTGGTTGCCGTCGTGGCTTTCCAATAGAATTATACTCAGACAATGGGACCAATTTTAAACGAGCAAGTAAGGATCTTAAGTTAATAATTGACAATTGGTCAAATGACGAAATGACAGAGTTCTTGGCACAAAAAAATTGCACATGGTCGTTTAATCCCCCGTTGTCGCCTCATATGGGAGGAGCCTGGGAGAGATTAATTCAATCTATTAAAAAATATTTATGTTTTTTACTTAAAGAACGGTTCCCAAAAGAGTACACACTTAAAACTTTGTTTTGCGAAATTGAATTCATGATGAAAAGTCGTCCACTCTTGTTTGTGTCATCTGATTTACCAGATGAAGAGCCTTTTACGCCAAATAATATATTAATTGGTCCAAATTTTTGAGAATCTTTCCATTCTGATGTGTCGGATGGAGACCTAAAATTGTTAAATATGTGGAAGGCTTCTCAGAGACTGGCTGATATTTTTTGGGTCAAGTGGAGAAAAGAATACAGGCAATATATTCTGTATAGCCGTAAATGGGTTAAAAAATTTTATAATTTAAAGGAAGGAGATATTGTGCTGGTTATGGATGCAGATTTACCAAGAAACGTTTGGCCAAAAGGTATTATTGTAAAAACCTATCCTGCCAAAGATAACACTGTTCGAATTGTAGACGTTAAGATAAAAGGAAACATCTACAAGAGACCCATTGTTAAGTTAATTAAATTAGATGTTAAGAAAACAATGTAAGAGCTTAAGTATTGCCAACTTAATTATAATGCAATACTTGGGAGGAGAATGTTGAACATTTATATATTTTTAGTTTAAATTTAAACATATAACAGACGATCAGTGTTTCCGACTTATATACTGAGTGCAAGGGAAAGAAGGGTGTGTGCAAAGTTTTAATTCGATACCTTTAAAACTGAGAGACTAGTTTGCGTAGAAACAGACAAACGGACAGACGGACGGACAGACGGACATGCTTATATCAACTCAGGAGGCGGTCCTGATCAAGAATATTTATACTTTATAGGGTCCGAGATGATTGGCCAAAAATAAAACCCATAGAAAATCCCAACTTCCTAACTCAACAAACACCAAAGTTATGGCATTTCCGATTAATCAGTTATATGGCGGCTATAGGATATAGTCGGCCGATCCTTTTGAAATTTGGTAGGTCAGATTGATTGGCCAAATATAAAACCCATAGAAAATCCCAACTTCCTAACTTTACAAACACCAAAGTTATGGCATTTTCGATCAATCAGTTATATGGCAGCTATAGGATATAGTCGGCCGATCCCGGCCGTTCCGACTTATATACTGCGTGCAAAGGAAAGAAGGGTGTATGCAAAGTTTCAATTCGATATCTTTAAAACTGAGAGACTAGTTCGCGTAGAAACAGACAGACGGACAGACAGACGGACAGACAGACGGACAGACGGACATGGCTATATCAACTCAGGAGGTGATCCTGATCAAGAATATATATACTTTATAGGGTTGGAGATGTCTCCTTCACTGCGTTGCACACTTTTGACCAAAATTATAATACCCTCTGCAAGGGTATAACAAGAAAGGAAAGCTAACTTCGGGCGGAGCCGAAGTTAATATACCCTTGCAGTATACTCTGTAAATTATATTCTCCAAAATTATTCATATGATGCATTCTTAATACTCATAAAAAATCCCAACTTCCTAACTTTAAAAACACCAAAGTTATAGCATTTCCAATCGTTCAGTTATATGGCAGCTATAAGATATAGTCGGCCGATCCTTATGAACTTTGGTAGGTCGGATTGATTGGCCAAAAATAAAACCCATAGAAAATCCCAACTTCCTTACTTAACAAACACCAAAGTTATGGCATTTCAGATCAATCAGTTATATGGCGGCTATAGGATATAGTCGGCCGATCCTTATGAAATTTGGTAGGTCGGATTGATTGGCCAAATATAAGACCCATAGAAAATTCCAATCCTATATGGCAGCTATAGGATATAGTCGGCCGATCCCGGCCGTTCCGACATATATACTGCGTGCAAAGGAAAGAAGGCTGTGTGCAAAGTTTCAACTCGATAGCTCTAAAACTGAGAGACTAGTTTGCGTAGAAACAGACAGACGGACAGACGGACGGACGGACGGACGGACAGACGGACAGACGGACATGGCTATATCAACTCAGGAGGTGATCCTGATCAAGAATATATATACTTTATAGGGTTGGAGATGTCTCCTTCACTGCGTTGCACACTTTTGACCAAAATTATAATACCCTCTGCAAGGGTATAATAAGCAAATAAGTTTTAATTTATTAACAAATATTGTATTGGATTTAACGACTTTAAATGGAGGGGATACGAATAGCCTCAGTAAAATTTTTGTTTGTTTTAACATGTGATAAAGCAACATTTAAGTGAGTGAGATATAGGCTATCTCCGGCGGCACGTCGAAAAAATGTGATTTGCAGTGTACATCGTAACTAATCACAGAAACATCTGAAATGAAAAAATCAAATTACATTATTTAAAAAATAAATTTCAGGAGAGCACTTTAATGTTTTGGACACCCAAAAATCGAATATAGAACGCGCTAACTTACCTATGTTCAACTGCCCTTAAGTTCGGAAGTTTTTCTCGGATCAATCTAAAATTTTATCACAATATTCTTGAAATGTTGTGCATTCAGAAAAAATGAATACTGTACCCCCTTAAATGAAGACATTAATTGAAGTTTTCGTTTAAACTCGAGGCCACGTTGGTTATATTTCATATAATATTTCTAATATAACACAACGATTGGTCAGACACAAAAAAATTGGTCAGAAGTTTCTAAAGCCTAGTATCCAGATCGACGAAAACCGTACGCCAGTCATGAGAGAGAGCGAGAGGCAAACAGCTGGCGTTCACTTTTCGTCGGGCATTTTTTTCACGTCGGTCCCCTGATCGACGAAAAAAATACCAGAAAATTCCATAGCCAGTTGCGGAAATGAACTTTGGGTGAACCCTAGCGAAAAGATTAAAAAATTTAATCTTTTGGCGTGCGCTTCTCACTGAACATTATAAGAAATGGAGGGAAAAACTCAAAAAACTCACAAAAGTCGATTGCAGGTGTTTACATGTGAGGACAAAATAACATTAATACTATCTGGGGTGCCTCTTGTCAGAGCAAAATGTTTTTTAGGTCCAGAATGTACAAAAAAACACAATAAAAGTCCAGCTATGAACTTTAAATTAGCAAATAATTATCAGTAAATTAAAAAAAACAACTGTTAAATTTAAATTGTATTGTTTTTTAATTTCTTTGTACAGCGGCAGACTTGTCTTGCCAAGGTATTTGATAATATCTTTTAAAGGCTCTTTCCCGCAAATACGATATTTGAATTTTAACTGCTTGTCAACAAACCCAGCTGATTGACAGTACGACCGTAGTACGCTTAAATCTGATGAACTCTCAAACTTTTGGTCACACTGGAAAGATTAAAGTTTTTACGCTGGCGTAATCGTTTGTCGATCTGGATACTAGGCTTAAACCTGGCTAGCGCCTACATTTCCGCCTTTCATGGCCCGTGGTACCACGGTAGCCCCATCTAACGGATGACTTTGGAAAAGCTGGCCAAGGTGCTTATTCGAGCGGCGAAAAACATACAAGAAGGCATATTTATATTAAGTTGTTTAGCTGAGTAACGGGTATCTAATAGTCGAGGCACTCGACTATAGCGTTCTCTCTTTTTTTTTGTAAAATGGAGCAAAAACGAGCAAAAAAGGTTTATGTTGTTAATAAATGCAAGAACAAAACCTCGTTAATAGTTTTTTATAATCCTGCACAATCCAACCTACTTTTGTTCCACGAAACACGAAAAATGATAGGTTAAAATTGTTAAACATACAACTCTACAAATGCACATATACACAAAGACAAATCACATTAAACAAATATTGCATTAAACACTTATTTTTTATATACCTCCACTAAAATTTTCCATTTTACTTTGTTTTAAAATGTTAAGTAGAACTTTTGCAATCTTACTTTAAAGTGTGCTTTTATTTAGCGCGCCAAAAAGTCAAAATTTCTGATCAACGAACAGCTGACTTTCAGGGCTACCAAATTTAACAGGGCTGCAATTTCAGTAACGAAATTGCGATTTTTATATGCAGCGTATATTATTCTAAAGCCTAGTATCCAGATCGACAAACGATTACGCTAGCGTAAAAACTGTCGTACTGTCAATCAGCTGGGTTTGTTGACAAGCAGTTAAAATTCAAATATCGTATTTGCGGGAAAGAGCCTTTAAAAGATATTATCAAATACCTTGGCAAGACAAGTCTGCCGCTGTACAAAGAAATTAAAAACAATACAATTTAAATTTAACAGTTGTTTTTTCTAATTTACTGATAATTATTTGCTAATTTAAAGTTCATAGCTGCACTTTTATTGTGTTTTTTCGTACATTCTGGACCTAAAAAATATTTTGCTCTGACAAGAGGCACCCCAGATAGTATTAATGTTATTTTGTCCTCACATGTAAACACCTGCAATCGACTTTTGTGAGTTTTTTGAGTTTTTCCCTCCATTTCTTATAATCTTCAGTGAGAAGCGCACGCCAAAAGAATAAATTTTTTAATGTTTTCGCTAGGGCTCACCCAAAGTTAATTTCCGTAGACTGGCAACGCTCAGGAATTTTCTGGTATTTTTTTCGTCGATCAGGGGACCAACGTGAAAATAAGGCCTGACGAAAAGTGAACGCCAGCTGTTTGCCTCTCGCTCTCTCTCATGACTGGCGTACGGTTTTCGTCGATCTGGATACTAGGCTTAAGGAGATAAAAAGTTTTTTTTTTCATAACCTCAAAAAAAACGAGAAAGGAAAGCTAACTTCGGGCGGAGCCGAAGTTGATATACCCTTGCAGAATATTATGTATATTATATTCTCCAAAATTATTCATATGATGCATTCTTAATACTCATAAAAAATCCCAAATTCCTAACTTTAAAAACACCAAAGTTATGGCATTTCCAATCGTTCAGTTATATGGCAGCTATAGGATATAGTCGGCCGATCCTTATGAAATTTGGTAGGTCGGATTGATTAGACAAATATAAAACCCATAGAAAATCCCAACTTTCTAACTTTACAAACACCAAAGTTATGGCATTTCCGATCAATCAGTTATATGGCAGCTATAGGATATAGTCGGCCGATCCCGGCCGTTCCGACTTATATACTGCGTGCAAAGGAAAGAAGGGTGTGTCCAAAGTTTAAATTCGATAGCTTTAAAACTGAAATATTAGTTTGCGTAGAAACAGACAGACGGAGAGACGGACAGACGGACATGGCTATATCAACTCAGGAGGTGATCCTGATCAAGAATATATATACTTTATAGGGTCGGAGATGTCTCCTTCACTGCGTTGCACACTTTTGACCAAAATTATAATACCCTCTGCAAGGGTATAAAAATGGGTTTTTGCAAAAATATTGGGCTTTGGGACCAGTGTGCAGTGGTGGAAAAAATAGTAGAAACGCTCTGGTTGCGTTTGTTTACTTCAAATATTTCATAAGAAACTGAGCAGATAGTTTTTATTATTTATTTTTAAACATATATGTACATATACATATAGAGCATGTTTTAAAATAGGGAAACAAATGTTTTTCAAATTGTGCAAGAACTTTTCAAATTAATTTCATTTTTTTCCCCTGGAAAAAATATTAGAAGCAAAACACTTGGATTTTTTCCAAATTTAAAAAAAAAAGTAACTATTCAACTAATATATAGTTTGGATTTAAACACTGGAGTGCATCGGAGCGGCAATTCTTTCTCAGCATATGGCTCTCAGGGATATTACGGTACTCTTCAGCAAAAATTGCTTTCTTTATCCAGAAGAAAAGCATCCCCAGAAAATGATATTCCCGCCGCCATGCTTAACAGCTTCGGATCGAAAGAAGTATTTTTTGGGCGCCTTACATATGTTTTCCCATCTGATCCGAACATATTTATTTTATTTGCATCATCAAATTATTTCAATTTTGGCGGTCTAGGTGTCGCATTGCAAAAATAATAATTATACCCTTGCAGAGGGTATTATAATTTTGGTCAGAAGTTTGTAACGCAGTGAAGGAGACGTTTCCGACCCTATAAAGTATATATATTGTTGATCAGGATCAATAGGGGAGTCGATATAGCCATGTCCGCCTGTCCGTCTGTTTCAATACCGTTTGCGAGCTCAGTTTAAAAGCTAGCGATCTGAAACTTTCACACTCGGCCTAAAACATGTGTACGCAGATCAAGTTGGAAAATCGCCCCGATCGGACGTCTATATCCTATGGCTCCCATAGGAACAATCGGATATATCTTGCAAGAATTGATGATATTTCGCGCAGTGTAAAAGCTATTGACATGAATCTTTCCAAATCGTATTTTTTTATGCATACCTTGATCAGGGTAAAAGCGCGTGGCGATCGGACGTCTATATCCTATAGCTCCCATAGGAACAATAGGGTAAAATCGGTCCAAATTTTATGTTTTTCAGAATATTTCGCGCTGTGTAAAAGCTATTGCTATAAATTGTTTCAAATCTTTTTTTTTTATGCATTCCTTCATCAAGGTAAAAGCGCGTGCTGATCGGACGTCTATATCCTATAGCTCCCATTGGAACAATCGGATATAACTTTCAAGAATGGAAGATATTTCGCGCAGTGTAAAAGCTATTAACATAAATCTTTCCAAATCTTATTTTTTTTATGCATACCTTGATCAGGGTAAAAGCGCTTGGCGATCGGACGTCTATATCCTATAGCTCCCATAGGAACAATACGGTGAAATCGGTTAAAATTTAATGATATTTAGGATATTTTGCACAGTATATAAGCAATTGACATGAATCTTTCCAAATCGTATTTTATGCATACCTTGATTAGGGTAAAAGCACGTGACGATCGGACGTCTATATCCTACAGCTCCCATAGGAACAACAGGGTGAAATCGGTCCAAATTTGTTGGTTTTCTGAATTTTTCGCGTAGTGTGTAAGCTACTGACATACATTTTTCCAAGTCTTATTTATTTACGCATATCTTGATTAGGGTAAAGGCGCTTGCCGATCGGACGTCTATTTCTTATAGCTTCCGTAGGAAAAATAGTTAAAGGCTGCGAAAGTATCCCTTTTTTCCCATTTTTATATGACATTTTTGCAGTATAAAAGCAATTGACATCAAACGACGCAAATCTAGTTTATTTATGTATACCTTATTCCTTTCGCTACTTTTTCAGTTTTAGCAATTTCGGCAAAGTCTGCAAGGGTATTAAAACTTCGGCTTGCCGAAGTTAGCTTCCGTCCTCGTTTTTTAATATTTTTTTATTGTCCGAGTAGTAACTGATGCCCGCATTAAATTTTTGAGTTCGTTCGATTTAAGAAATTGGTCCTTCTCTGATGTCCGAATCAACATGTCGTCAAACTTGTGGGTGGTAGCTCTCTACCTCGGTTTTCCTTTGTTTATGTGAAATGAATCGCAGAGAATACATTTTTCTTTGAGCAATTCATTAATTGAGATATTTCGCTTATTGTTTTCCTTCATCTTTCAGTTTTTATACCCTTGCAGAGGGTATTATAATTTTGGTCAAAAGTGTGCAACGCAGTGAAGGAGACATCTCCGACCCTATAAAGTATATATATTCTTGATCAGGATCACCTCCTGAGTTGATATAGCCATGTCCGTCTGTCCGTCTCTCCGTCTGTCTGTTTCTACGCAAACAAGTCTCTCAGTTTTAAAGCTATCGAGTTGAAACTTTGCACACACCCTTCTTTTCTTTGCACGCAGTATATATGTCGGAACGGCCGGGATCGGCAGACTATATCCTATAGCTGCCATATAACTGATTGATCGGAAATGCCATAACTTTGGTGTTTGTTAAGTTAGAAAGTTGGGATTTTCTATAGGTTTTATTTTTGGCCAATTAATCCGACCTACCGTATTTCATGAGAATCGGCCGACTATATCCTATAGCTGCCATATAACTGATTGATCGGAAATGCCATAACTTTGGTGTTTGTAAAGTTAGAAAGTTGGGATTTCCTATGGGTTTTATTTTTGGCCAATTAATCCGACCTACCAAATTTCATATGGATCGGCCGACTATATCCTAAAGCTGCCATATAACTGAACGATTGGAAATGCCATAACTTTGGTGTTTTTAAAGTTAGGAAGTTGGGATTTTTTATGGGTTTTATTTTTGGCCAACCAATATAATTTTCAGAATATTCTGCAAGGGTATATCAACTTCGGCAAAGTTTGCATTCGATAGCTGAGAGTCTACTTCACGTAGAAACAGACAGACAGAAGGACATGCTTATATCAACTCAGGACACGATCCTGATCATCCCTAAAGATTATAAAATGAAAGACCGATTTTTAAGGGGATACGGCCACAGCCCAAACCGTAAGAGCAAGAGCAGCCAAATTTTTTCACAGTATTCCATTAAGGGCGTGGGCGCCGACTAAGATCCGATATGTCCCCCCAGTGGCCCCAAACAGCTCCAACATCCATTATTCTGAGCAAAAAAAGGTGATGTATTTAAGCTTAACTTCTAAAGTGGTTGGAATTTCGATATTTGGTTTTTTCCGAATTTTAGGTTTTGAAAAGGCCTAATTAGAAATCTAAACGAAATTTCGATATCCCCCATAATTTGGGGGCTACATTTAAAATTAACTTTTCGATTTAAAAAATCTAAACCGCTGCTCCGATCAAGATGATTTTTCGCTCAATAGTTATTCTATGGCCCAAATGCTTAAGTTTAATTTTTCAAGTTTTTAACATTTTTTTAAGTATTTTTAACGAATTTATTTAGATTTTCTAAGTTATTGCGTTGCATTTTGCGGGAGCCTGTCGAGAGAACGAAACCCAGAGAGCGGATGCCAAGAGAGCGACGGCCGAGAGAGCAACAGCCAAGAAAACTGATTAGGGGGAGGGGTAGTGCTGCAGGGAAAGGGGAGGGGAAAGAGGCAATTTAAGTTAAATTTGTTTTGGATTTTAAAAACTTAAACTGCTGCTCCGATCAATATGATTTTCGATCAATAAAGAGCCTTATTTAATTTCCACCATGGAAGAAAATAGAAAATTACTACAAATTCTGTAAGCAAAGCCAAAATGTTTCCAAGTTAAATATTAATCTTAAGATTCGAACTTTTGACCAAATACGTATTTACATATGTATATTTGGATATGTTTTGATTTGTTTATATGTACAATTTATGTACATACTTACAATGTGTGTGTATGTTTCTATTCGAAAGTAGATAATGTGCTTAAATACAAATAAAATGATTTATTATACCCGTTTATCGATCAAATGTGGAATCTGAAAATAATACGTTACTTTGCTGTTTTTGTATTGGATGCCAATCTTTTACTGTGTGTACAAAGGTTTTCGTTTCATTCAAAACAAGAAATTTGAAAATAACAAATTCCAATTTACAAACAAGTATACATATTTGTACGCAAATTAAAATTGCATTGATAACATTGTAACTGATAAAAAGTATACAAGCTCACGACTTTTACTTGGATCACTTTCATTTATTATATAGCTCTGCCAGTATCCTTCTGATTCTCTCTCTTGAAGGATCTTCTACAAAGGTTTTTAACACAAAGGTTTTCAAAAAACGCGCAAATAAGAAATAAGAAAGTCCTGACAACCCAATTTCCTAACTCCAAACTAATATTAAGCGAACGAGCAAAAAGTCGTATACAATACAATTTTACAAAGCGTTGGGGCTGAGATGGGTGAAATATTTTTTTTGGATGCACCTGGAGGGACAGGTATAACCTTCTTGACAAACTTATTGTTGGCAAAAGTTGGAAGTTAAAAAAAAATAGCCCTAGCTGTAGCATCTTCCGGTATAGCTGCTACCCTGCTCAATGGAGGTCGAACTGCTCATTCTACATTTAAACTTCCTTTGGATTTAGTTAATTTAGAAACACCTCATTGCTCTATTTCAAAACAATGTAGTATGGCTGCGGTGTTTAAAGATTGTAAGTTAATTGTTTGGGATGAGTGCACAATGTCACATAAAGGTGGGCTTGAAGCCATAAATACAACCACTAACCATACAACATATAGACTGGTCATTTCATACAACGAATTTGGTCACAAAATTTTTCAATCGGGAGGCCCCAGTGCTGGAATCAGCAGGCCCCGGACACTTCGTGTGCCTTCGGGTTTTTTCGCTCTCGTTCTAATTCTTATTTTGACGCTCGCGCTCGAGTTCGGTCGTTCAGTCGCAGTAGAGCTGCGAAAAAATCGATTCTCTGTGCATCGATTCTTTTCGATCTTTTCAGAAAAAAATCGATTAAATCGATTAAATCGAATTTTTTTTTCAAAAAATTAATATTTTTTTTTATATTGAGATAATTTACTTCATTCATATATCATATCATATAACTTAAAACTAAGAAACAAAAAAATAAAAAATATTCATAATAAAAACAAAAATTTTTAAGCTTCTAAAAGCCATTGATTTCTGCCCACAAAAATCAGTCTATTAACCGTATCCGGTTTGAGAGCTGCTCGTCTGTCTGAAATTATGTAGTCGGCTGTGCTGAAAATTCGCTCAGACTCCGTCGAGCAAGCTGGGAACACAAATACCGATAGGCACACTCCTTTAAAAACTCCATTTCAGTGGCGTGAGTCTGACGAAAAAGAAAACGTAGTTATGATCTTAGCAGTGAAATAAGAAAAAATAAATGAACAAACCTTCCAATAGTCCAGGACACTAATATTGGGACTAGCCTTTTTTGTGTCTAGTAGGACTTGAGAAACAGCGTCTTTTATTTTCAGGATCCTGCTCACCATTTTGTAGCAACTATTCCAGCGTGTTGGAACTTCTTGTGTCAATCCATAACAGGAATCGGGTCCCTGAGAAGTTTTTAGCTTTGAATAAGCTATCGAGCTACTTTTAAAAAAGGTTACAATACGTTTACACTTGGAAACGATCGGTTTTATGTGTTCCAACAAAAGGGTGTCCTGCATAATCAAATTTAGCGTGTGAGCAAAACACGGCATATGCCCCTTTTGTAGAATGGAACAGGCTTTGATCATGGACGCAGCATTATCTGTAACAATGGCAGATACTTTGTTTGTCAATTCCCATTTGGACAAAACCTTATTTATAGAGCTGGCGATATTTTCGCTTGTCTGATCCTGATCGCTTAAAAGTTTGTTTGTCGACAAAACTGCGGTTCTGATCTCAAAGTCGTCTAAAAGGAAATGACATGTGACCGTCAAATAGTGGTCATTTGCCCTTGATGTCCAGCCATCCGTTGTCAATGCACAGTGCCTTACATTCCTTAGTACGTCCGTTAGTTTTTCCTCCATGTCATTGAACATATTTGTTAAAACAAGAAA
Source organism: Drosophila rhopaloa (assembly GCF_018152115.1). NCBI lineage: Eukaryota > Metazoa > Arthropoda > Insecta > Diptera > Drosophilidae > Drosophila > Drosophila rhopaloa. The sequence goes on along the minus strand of NW_025335034.1, from coordinate 11,350,425 downwards.
GGAAAGCTAACTTCGGACGGAGCCGAAGTTGATATACCCTTGCAGAATACTCTGTAAATTATATTCTCCAAAATTATTCATATGATGCATTCTTAATACCCATAAAAAATCCCAAATTCCTAACTTTAAAAATACCAAAGTTATGCCATTTCCATCCGTTCAGTTATATGGCAGCTATAGGATATAGTCGGCCGATCCTTATGAAATTTGGTAGGTCGGATTGATTAGCCAAATATAAAACCCATAGAAAAGCCCAACTTTCTAACTTTACAAACACCAAAGTTATGGCATTTCCGATCAATCAGTTATATGGCAGCTATAGGATATAGTCGGCCGATCCTTATGAAATTTGGTAGGTCGAATGGATTGGCCAAATATAAAACCCATAGAAAATCCCAACTTCCTAACTTTACAAACACGAAAGTTATGGCATTTCCGATCAATCAGTTATATGGTAGCTATAGGATATAGTCGGCCGATCCCGGCCGTTCCGACTTATATACTGCGTGCAAAGGAAAGAAGGGTGTGTGCAAAGTTTCAATTCGATAGCTTTAAAACTGAGTGACTAGTTTGCGTAGAAACAGACAGACGGACAGACGGACAGACAGACGGACAGACGGACAGACGGACATGGCTATATCAACTCAGGAGGTGATCCTGATCAAGAATATATATACTTTATAGGGTCGGAGACGTCTCCTTCACTGCGTTGCACACTTTTGACCAAAATTATAATACCCTCTGCAAGGGTATAAAAACATCATTTAGTGTTCTACGACTTGGTAATGAATACTGCGGATCTAGGCAGTGGACAAAATAGCGAAAGCCAATGTCATCAACGATTCGGAATGGCTGAAAGTCAGTTGCGATCATTCTTATCAAAGCCTTATCAAGCGCAGCTTTCCGGGACGAGCCACTTTCGTATTTTCTTGGCTGTGTGGAGTCGTAAAACCTCTCTAGAGTCCTCACCGCTTTTGGCTTGCTTAGCAATGTGGGATGCGCTCGGGTCATGTGGTTGAAAAGATTAGTGGTGTTGCCACAGGTCTTGTACACCTTCCCACAGGTTAGGCATTGGGCCGCTCCACTTTGTAATCCTTTAAAATAATTCCAGACATTGGACCTGTGACATTTTCTTTTACGCTCCACTCCGCTGTTTAACTCCTCATCTGTTTCCTTGTTGTTTCCTAATCAATTATAATAAAAAGTTATACATATTAATAACAAATTGCAAATACAACAATAAAGCATTTAAAAATTATATGTAACTTGCTTTTTTTCAATTTCCAAGAAACAGCTATTTCTTGGAACTTAAAAAAAAAATTCTAAAGTGGCAACACCAGACTGCCAGGCTCATACCGAATTAATTACCTTTTACTTCCAAAAATTTGTCCATTCTGTCCAATCCTCCGATCCACCAACACACGAAATTATTCTATGGGAATAAAAAACAAGAAAGGAAAGCTAACTTCGGGCGGAGCCGAAGTTGATATACCCTTGCAGAACATTTTATAAATTATATTGTCCAAAATTATTCATATGATGTATTCTTAATACTCATAAAATGTCCCAACTTCCTAACTTTAAAAACACCAAAGTTATGTCATTTCCAATCGTTCAGTTATATGGCAGCTATAAGATATAGTCGGCCGATCCTTATGAAATTTGGTAGGTCGGATTGATTGGCCAAAAATAAAACCCATAGAAAATCCCAACTTCCTAACTTTACAAACACCAAAGCTATGGCATTTCCGATCAATCAGTTATATGGCGGCTATAGGATATAGTCGTCCGATCCTTATGAAATTTGGTAGGTCGGATTGATTAGCCAAAAATAAAACCCATAGAAAATCCCAACTTCCTAACTTTAAAAACACCAAAGTTATGGCTTTTCCGATCGTTCAGTTATATGGCAGCTATATGATATAGTGGCCCGATCCGGCTCGTTCCGACTTATATACTACCTGCAATAGAAAGACAACTTTTGGGAAAGTTTCAAGCAGATAGCTTTAAAACTGAGGGACTAGTTTGCGTAGAAACGGACGGACAGACGGACAGACGGACGGACAGACGGACATGGCTAGATCGACTCTTCTGGTGATGCTGATCAAGAATATATATACTTTATAGGGTCGGAAATGTCTCCTTCACTGCGTTGCAAACTTTTGACTGAAATTATAATACCCTCTGCAAGGGTATAATAATAAGTAAGGATTTTGGAACACTTAAAACCCATGCTTGAATTGGGCTTTGTATGTATGCGTGTTCATGCATTCTCATACAAGGGTGCATGTGTGCGATCATTTCATTTCGATACATATAATAATTTTATAATTTTAATCTTGGAAAATTACAAATTGTTTAACCACTATAAAGTACAGACAAAAAATATTCGAAGTGATTTTCTTAAATTTATATTACTATTTTAAATCAAGAATTAAACAATTAATAAAAAAAATTATAAAATTATTTATCATTAAACATAACATTCAAAACAAGTGTCCTAAAAAACGTTCTGGTTTCTGTCCCCACCCCTAAAATTTCCGCTCGCAGAACAACAACCAAAGCTGATTTGGTTTGAAGATTTCTGAACCACTAAGCGCAGACACCGACTGCGATGCTGTTCCTATCTCATTAGATTGATTTATATTATTTGGAATACATATGTACATAAATGCAAAACATTCTTCTGCTACCACTGATATGAATTTGTAAACCAAGATGAAATATATGCTTAAATATTATTAAATATACTGTAACATATAATATTCTTATTTTTATCATTAACCCAATAGTGAATACGCCCATATTGTTAGGGTACCAAGTCTGAAAGGTAGCAAAAGACAAAATATTCTTGCTGCATCGAAATGAAATGATCGCACACATGCATCCATGTTTGAGAATGCATGAACACGCATACATACAAAGCCCAATTCAAGCGCAGGCCAACCTTCTTCAAAATGCGCGTCTCTGCGACTGAACGACCGAACTCGAGCGCGAGCGTCAAAATAAGAATTAGAACGAGAGCGAAAAAAACCCGAAGGCACACGAAGTGTCCGGGGCCTGCTAATTCCAGCACTGGGGCCTCCCGATTGAAAAATTTTGTGACCAAATTCGTTGTATGAAATGACCAGTCTATATGTTGTATGGTTAGTGATACAACCCTGCAAGATAATAATGAGAATACTATGTTGATGGGTGGTATTACAGTCCTGCTAGCTGGAGACTTTCGCCAAACCCTTCATGTTGTGCCAAGAGGTACAAGAGCTGGCGAAATAAAGGCCTGTTTAAAATCTTCATTTTTATGGCCACAGATAAACAAACTAGCGCTCACGAAAAATATGCGAGTGCACTTAAAAGGAGACAGTTCTGCAGGAATTTTTGCCGAAACTCTTTTAAAAATTGGGAATGGCGTCCATCCAACAGTTGATGGAAAAATAGTTATAACATCACGCTTAGGAAATGTAGTCAAAAACGTTCAAGACCTTACATCCAAAATATTTCCTGACATTTCGAACATATCATGTAAAAGCTTAGATTGGCTATCTGAGCGCGCCATTTTGATAACGAAATAATTATTAAATACTATTAATAATTTATTGGTAAACTCATTTGATGGTTTAGAAGTCTCCTATAATCGGTCGACTCTGTTCCTGATGCTGATAATGCTGTTCATTACCCTGTTGAATTTTTAAATTCTTTGAATCCTCCAGGAATTCCTCAGCATAATCTGTCTCTTAGGATTGGAGCACCCGTAATGTTATTGCGAAATTTAAGTCCCCCAAAGTTATGCAATGTGACACGATTGCAGATAAAACGTCTTTATAAGAATGTAATCGAAGCAACAGTATTTACGGGGTGCGCGAAGGGGGAAACAGTGTTTATACACAGGATCCCATTAATACCATCCAGTCTGCCGTTTAAGTTTAAAAGGCTTCAATTCCCTCTAAAAGTTTGCTTTACAATAACTATAAATAAATCGCAGGGGCAGACTTTGAAGCTGGCTGGACCAGATCTTAGAGAGGATTGCTTCTCTCATGGACAATTTTATGTCGCATGCTCTAGAGTTAGCTCTGCCAGTAGCCTTATTATTCTCGCTCCTGAGGGATCTTCTAAAAATGTTGTTTACACAGAGGTTTTAAAGTAATCATATTAATTAACATTATTAAACCTAGAAAGTTTCAGTGGAATAGGTCTAATTGGAGATACCACATTAAAAAAAACGCGCCAATTTCTCTATATCAGGGGTGGTGTGGAAATGGGAAAGTCTTGACAACCGTACTCAAAACTAATTTTAAGCGAACGAAGTCGCGCCGGGTACAGCTAGTAAATATATATGCTTTATAGGGTCGGAGATGTGTCCTTCACTGCGTTGCACACTTTTGACCAAAATAATAATACCCTCTGCAAGGGTATAAAAAAAAAACAAACAAAGCATGTAGAACGAGTGTTTTAGCTGTAACGCTTGTCCCAGCAAAACAAGCTGAGAGTCCCGCCCTCTATGAGAGAAAAACACGAGGTTGCAGGCGCCATCTAGGAGAGAGATTTTCGAAGTCGAGGTCGCCGGTCAAATTAGAAGGGTTACTTAACATGGCCGAATGTCAGGCTTTCTCCGGAGGGAAAATTCACCTTTGGGAGAGCGACATGGGTTCCCGCTTAATTTGGGGCGTCCATTCGCTCTGTTCCCTTTTGGCGGCCGGATGATCCAGTAAAGTCAGCTCAGTAATTTAAAAATTAGAACAAGAGTGAAGAAAGACTTGCGTTTAAATAAAAATCTAAAAAAAGCTAAAAGTCAGCCATTTCGCGAGTGATCCCTCAGTTGGCCCGGGAAGTGAGTTGTTTTAAAATTTGTGTTGCCGAGCCCTCAGAAAAGGTGAGACATTAAATGGGAAAAAAAACCAGTAAGTTTAGTCAGTAACAAATAGCGTTTTGTTGCCATTGGGGTTCGGCTAAACTGTTCATCGACAGCGGCGGAGGAATTCGCAACAGTTCGCTGGCGGCAGAAGAAGTGCGTAAAATTCGCCTGCGCGAAGGGTTGCCGGCCAATGCCAGGTCTTGGTTTTGAGGCCGTAAACGCAGAAGTCCCACCCAGATAAATTAGCCGCAGGAGTCAACAAAAAGGATGAATATCTAAGCCGAATTTTCGTCCACCGTCTATATAGGCCAATAAGAAAAGCCTTACAATTGCCTTTTATTCGTTGTGTTCCAAGGAGCCGCACTACGCAAAACGGATGGCGAAAATACTCGCAAGTTGGTTTGTCTGCGCATATATACGCAATAAAATAAGCAAGACAGAAAGGCGCCGAGAAAAATATATAAAAAACAAGAAAGGAAAGCTAACTTCGGGCGGAGCCGAAGTTGATATACCCTTGCTGAATATTCTATAAATTATATTCTCCAAAATTATTCATATGATGCATTCTTAATACTCATAAAAAGTCCCAACTTCCTAACTTTACAAACACCAAAGCTATGGCATTTCCGATCAAACAGTTATATGGCGGCTATAGGATATAGTCGTCCGATCCTTATGAAATTTGGTAGGTCGGATTGATTAGCCAAAAATAAAACCCATAGAAAATCCCAACTTCCTAACTTTAAAACCAAAGAAGTTATGGTATTTCCGATCGTTCAGTTATATGGCAGCTATATGATATAGTGGCCCGATCCGGCTCGTTCCGACTTATATACTACCTGCAATAGAAAGACAAATTTTGGGAAAGTTTCAAGCAGATAGCTTTAAAACTGAGGGACTAGTTTGCGTAGAAACGGACGGACAGACGGACGGACAGACGGACGGACGGACGGACAGACGGACGGACAGACGGACGGACAGACGGACATGGCTAGATCGACTCTCCTGGTGATGCTGATCAAGAATATATATACTTTATAGGGTCGGAAATGTCTCCTTCACTGCGTTGACTGAAATTATAATACCCTCTGCAAGGGTATACAAATGTTTAAAGTAATTTAAGATTGGAATAGTTTTTTTTTGTTTTATATCTAAGTAAACTAAGTGAAAGTGCGAGAGAAGTCGTTGGAAAACAAAAGAGAAAAATAATAGTCCGTCAAAGAGCAAAGAAAATGTAAAAGAAAAAAATGCGCACGGATCTTGGCGAATTTCAAAAAAATAAAAATTTGGTGTTAGCCATACATTTAGAGAATTTTTTTATATAAAATTTTAACTCCCACAGCTTCGATCTTCACGGCCAAAGCGCTTTCTCCGTTGGACGTCTATGAATTGTTCGGGTGAGTGACTCGGTGGCTTAAATTAAAATTTACCTTACTTTCTTTACCTAAATATTGAAATTAAATGAAAATGCACACAAAAGAAAAGTTCTTCTAATCGCGTAATCCAAAAAAATCTAAATTAAAACAAAACATATTAAAAATCAAAAGAAAAGACAGCAACAAAACTTGCCGATCTTTTTCTATGATCCGTTTGTATTACACTTTTACTAAATGTCCCTTGCTTGACGAAACATAACGCGATTTTCAATTCTCTTGTGTCGTACAAAAATTTTATGTCCAATTTGTTCACTTTCATATTTATTATTTCTTTGTTACACACATAAATCCATTGCACGCACATTATATTTAATTTATTTACATTATGTTTAGTTTAAACCATTTTGTTAGTCACTAAGGAATAAAATAATTATAATCTTTTAAGCCCGAGTAGTTTTGCCTTCGGCTAGTGCGATCGCCCTGTGAAACCTAAAGGGGCCATTCACCAACAAAAAAACAAAAAAAATTTAAAAATTCCATTTGATTATGGGAATGCAGAGAATGGCCAAGGCAGGGAGGGGCATCAGTAATCCCACAACATCTGGGATTAAATAGTTGTCCGATCGTGCCTGTCCAATAGACTAGTTTCAATGTGTTTGTGTTGTGTTGTGGTCCTCCCGATGTAGCTTGTCGTAGCACGCAAAATATCGAGTATAATAATGTAAAAATTAGGTACCTCAGGGAAAGGACGGCAAAAATACCACCCCATTAGCCGACGAGCAAGTAGCCGGAGAATTATGCGTGCGCCTGTCTCTTCCCACCCCAACACCAACCTAAGTAATTCGTTACATAGATCTTTGGCCGGTATGGCCGCCAGTATTCCGGTGCAAGCCTTATGAATGGCCTCTACGTCTGCATAACAAGGTCAAATAATCGGTCACAAGCGTCGATCGATGAGACGATATTCGGGCCGAACACGTCGAATACAGCGCACCAACCGCTTCAAAACTCCAAGGGCGAATACCGCATTAACGTTTGGTCGGGAGGAACAAATTCTTTGTGGTCAATACCCTTGAATTAATAAAAACGAATCAGTTTTTCGTTTCGGGATCATATTGGAAAAACCACGTTTCGTCACCAGTCACAATATTGTAAAGGAAGTTGTTGTCCTTTTTGGTCGTGAGTCAATTTGTGTGGAACAATCCGACACACATCGTTAGCTCAATTGTTCGGTCAAAGTGGGATAAATCGATGTTTTGGAGATGTTCAATTCCATTTCCATGAATTTCAATGATGATTTCGGCTGATTTTTGATGAATTCACGTTCAGTTTTGATGGAATTTTGATCACAAATTTTGATTGGCCAACATGTTGTCATTTATGTCCTCACAACCACTTTGAAACCACTCGTGCACTCTGCTACGGGATAGGCGATAAAAGTTTTACCAATTTCAAAACAAAGTTTAATGTTGGCTCTTTGTTCGAAGCTTATTTTCAAACCGATAACACAAAAAAACTTAAAACGCATTAACGCATCGTTCTCACTGGACGATCGATAAAGAAAGCAGACTCTAACGCACCAATCGACATTTAGACGGCGCCACCAGTGGGCGCTAGATTCAAAAAGTCCTGCTTACTTTGGAACGCACCTTGTATGTGTACACTGATCATGTTAAAGTTTAACAGTTAAACAATTCTGCCGATAAAACGACTATATCATATAGCTGTCATTGGATCTATCAGGTCGAAATTGTTAATTTGTTAGGAGTCCCACGGCCCACTTACCCGCCCAACCGACAGAGGGGCGCAGCCGTGTATCGTACGGCACGATTCGCGATAAAATAGACGCGAGATAGGAAAATAAAGGTAAAGATCCGGGGAAAAAAGTAATAGTTTGACCTATCTTGTGCCAATGAAGCTAGTATTAATCGTTTTAGGAGCGGCAGAGAGTCAAGATTTGATAATACAGGAAAAAGTCTATTATAGTCAGAACATAATACTCTGAAAGGCTGGCTCATGCAAGGCATAGATAGATCTACAATGATTTAAAGTAAGGGGAATATAATTTCTAGTTAATCTACTTGGCACAGAAAAGTTTAGCCGACTTAACAAGTCGGGGCAGTCAATATCACCATGTATAAGGTTATAAATAAAGATAGTACCAAGCATCGTTCTACGGTTGGCTAGGGATGGTAAATTAATCAAAAGAAGTCTACTAGAATAAGAAGGTAAGATAAGATTTGCATCCCAGTTTAGGCGCCGTAAAGCAAAAAGAAAGAAGTTTTTTTGTACAGATTCAATACGACCAATATGTATTCCGTATTGTGGACTCCAGACGGAAGACCTATACTCCAGAATCGGACGGACTAGCGAAATAAATAAAGTTTTAGTCAAATAAGGATCATCGAATTCTTTTGACCACCTTTTAATAACTCCTCTGGCTTTATTAACCATGGACGAAATGTGATTAGAAAATTTTAGTTTAGGGTCCAAGAGAACGCCAAGATCGTTTACAAGTGTTATTCTATTCAAAGAGCTGCCACTTAATGTGTAAGTCGCGTATATCGGATTGGCCCGATAAAAAGTTATCAGCTTGCACTTGGAATCGTTTAAATTTAGTAAATTATCTCGGCACCAGTTTTGAAAATTATCTAGATCGGAATGCAAGTCTAAATGGCAGGAAATGTCCCTATACTGCAGGCACAACTTAACATCATCTGCGTACATAAGTACGCGAGAATGACTTATAATTGAGGGAAGATCGTTAATAAATAATGTAAAAAGTAACGGACCCAGATGGCTTCCTTGTGGGACACCGGAGGTAAAACGGAGAATTTCAGAAATTGAATTTTTAAAAAGGACCCTTTGTGACCTGCCATTCAGATAACTTGAAATCCATTTAAGCAGATCAACTGGAAAACCTAACAGGTCAAGTTTTTTAATAAGAAGTAAGTGATTTACAGAGTCAAATGCTTTACTAAAGTCAGTGTAAATGACGTCTGTTTGAAAACTACTATTGAAGCCTTTTATCACAAATGTAGTGAGCTCTAGAAGGTTTGTGATTGTGGGTCTACGTTTAATAAATCCGTGTTGACACGAAGAAATGATTGATCTGCAAAGGTGCTGCAAATGAGGAGTAATAATTTTTTCAAAAAGCTTAGGAATAGCTGACAACTTAGAAACACCTCTGTAGTTACTGGCTTCTAACTTGTTACCTTTTTTGAAAAGAGGAATAACAAATGATTCCTTCCAAATATTTGGGAATTGGGAAGTTTCTAGAGATAAGGTACACAACTTGTAAAGAGGTTTGCACAGGGCCTTAGCGCAATTCCTAAGCACACACCCAGGAATACCATCGGGCCCTGGCGAATAAACAGGCTTAATACGAAGAAGATCCAAAAGAAAAGAGCTTTCTGTTAAAGTGGGACAGAATATGAGGTTTGACTTGGACATGGTGTAAGAATAAGGCTGTGATGAATAATCTAAAGTAGAGTAAGTCGTTTGAAATAATTGGGCAAATAAATCGGCTATTGCCTGATCTGTGGTTGCCGTCATGTTTTCGAACGACAGCGAGGAAGGAAAAGAATAAGATTTACGCTTGGTGTTAACAAAATTATAAAACAGTTTCGGGTCCTGAGAGAACTGGACCTTACAACGGTTTAAGTAACTATTATAATACTGAGCATTAAGCACGGTAAATCTTGACCGAGCACTTAAATATCTAGTAAAAACAGATTGAGAACCGGTATTTTTATATTTCCTAAAAAGTCTGGACTTTACATTTCTTAAGTGTGTGAACTCTTTGCTAAACCAAGGTGATTTATTGGAAGTTGACGGATAGTACCACGGAACACAGGAATTAAAAAATGAGTTTATTGCAGTGTAAAAAACATTAACTGCATCGGACATATTATTGCATAAGTAAAGATCAGACCAATTAAAGCCAGAAATAAAATTATTTAGCCTCAGAAAGTCTGCCTTGCAAAAACAATGTATTCGTTTGGATTTTTCTGATTTTTCTTCTATAACTCTACCCGTATCAAATGAAAGTTCGATTGTTGGGTGATATGGATCTTCAGGTTGAGTGAGTGGTGCTACTCTGGACAGAAACACACCTTCAGGCCATCAATAAAATCATGCTGTGCTTTAGGTAGTAAGACATTCGATCCATCCTCAGTGGACCAAGTAACTCCAGGTATATTAAAATCACCTAGAACTATCAACTGATCCCTATCGGAAAGCTTATTTGCAACGGACTTAATAACGGATAGGTGATTTAAATAATCAGGAAGTTCAGACAACGGCGGAATATATGAGCAAGTTATGTATATAAAGTTACCAGGAAGCGATAACTTTACACAAATAAATTCAATGGTATTGAATTCATCAAAAAATAACTCCTCAGACGGGAAGTTTGAATCAACTCCAATTAAGACTCCACCTCCCCGTCTAGAGGGACGGTCATACCTATATATTGTGTACTTACCAGGAAAAACTTCGGAGCTAAAGATCTCCGGCTTTAACCAGGTTTCTGTGAACACAATAATATGAGATGCAAAGGAAAGGCTATCGGAATACAATTTAGTGAGTTTGCTACGCAAACCTCTTGCATTCTGATAGGAAAGAAGGAGGTTAGAAGCTAGTTTTTTGAAATTGGTACACTGGTTTGGCCTCGACTAGGAAGTTTTACTCCCACGGGCCCCTTCTTCTTTATCTTAGCCTCGAACTCTTTTACAACCATATTATCCGGCCAAAAGTCGCCCGAGCATATGGCTTCAAAAAGCTCGTTAGGGACAGTTATCTTGAAAGATGAAATGTCTCTAGCATAAGAAAACTTAAACTTTTCCACCTTTACACTATTACAATCGGCTTTAGTTTTGTCTTGTATATAAGACAATACATCAGAAGATGTTTGATCAGGGGAAAGCCGAGAAACAAAAATTTGTTTCTTTAGTGGAACCACTGAAAGGGATTTTGGTGGAGCAGACATTGTTTCTGCAAAACCAACTAGAGCCGGTTGTCCGGACTCAGTAGTCCCTTGTGGTGGTGATGCTACATTCTGAGAGATTGGTGGATCCACTAATTGTGAAACCACTACGGACAAATCGGAATTCTTAGAAGTCCCTGGTTGCATGCATTCTGTAACGGATTGTTCGGATACCGAATCTTTTTTAGCTGCTGATCTTAGCAACATTTGAGGTTTGCTGAAATCAGCTGCTGATCCGCCGGAATGCTCTGTTGTTCTTTCGATTTCGGTTGCGGGTTGTTCCCCTTTTGCTCCTTACCACCAGCGGCCTTTTTGCGCTTAATAGTTTACGACTATTAAACTGCGCGTCCAGCGCAGAGAGGAGATCATCAGCTCGGCGAAAACTATCTCTAGCAACTCCGAAACAGCTAATCAGCCCCATTAGGCCGCCTTTAGTTTGGCGCATGAACGATTTCATCTCGTTCGCAACCTCGACACAAGCGTCACAACAAAACTGCAAATTGGGCCCCTTTGAAAGGTCATCACTTGTCCGGCCAGTAAAACCGGCGCACTTGGAGTGCACCATATTTTCACACAGCCAGCAAGTCATATTAGACTGGTCAGCCCTGATTACGAGGTTGCATTTTTTGCAGAAGCAGACTAAATTTTTATTATTCATTTTATTTATTGGGACCACTGTACCAAGAAAGCGACTTGAAATTTATAAGCGAGCAGTTATAAGTACCGCAAGAGCGCAGAAACTGCATGCTTAGAACTTTCAAAGCAAAGAGAGCAAGAGAGCGGGAGCTTAAATAAGTTAAAGTGCATGCACAAAAGAGAAACGGTGGGGATATAAAGAAAGAAAACACAGATAAGAATTACGAAAACTAAAACAATTTTTAGTATTAATACAAAAGTGCACTCGCGAAGCGAACAGAGTTTAAATTTATGTTTAAATAACCGGAAAAAAATTAAAATTGTTTTGATAAAACCCACCGATGGAATAAACGAAAACAAAATACAAAATTCGAAGCGCAGAAAAAAAAAACGTCAAAGTGTTTTGATTAATATGAGACACCCGGTATAAACATGTCGACTAACGTTCTTATGTTACAGATGCTGGAGGAAAAACGAGAAGCTGAGCAGAGATTTCAGCGATGTCGCCAAACAAAAATATTGAACAAAAATATAATATTATAATATAATTTATAATATAATATACGCACCAACATGATTCCAACGTGACATGGACACCCACAACAATGAGCCCCAGCAGCGTTCAATTATCAGCTCGACAAATACTACCAGCTGATTTACCTAGTACATTTAACGGAAATCCAGACGAGTGGGCCACCTTTATAAGCGCCTTTGAAAACAGCACTTCTGCTGCCAGCTTTTTAAATGTCGAAAATATGCTTCGACTTCAAAAATGTTTTAAAGGGAAAGCGTACGATCAAAGACCAATATAATCTATATATAGAGATATTATTGGTCTTTGGTACGATCTAGTCCGAGAAAAGCTTTTGTTGCCAACCATGGTTACCGAGGTTATAAGAACATTAAAAACATTCGTTAGTCGTCCAGATCAAATTCTGGATCGCCTAATTGAGAAAGTTAAAAGAATTTCGGTAAAAAAGGACAGGCTGGATTCACTTATCGACTACGCCCTTGCTGTTCGCAACATGTGTACTACCATTGAGGCCTGCCAACAAAATCCACATATGAACAACCCTAAGTTTGTTCGTGAGTTGGTTGACAAACTTCCAAATCAATATAAACTGAACTGGGCAATGCAACCAAAAGATGGATCCATAGCAAATGTAAAAGCATTAACCGATTGGTTGTATAAGATCCCATAAGCAGCCTCCACAGTCGTTTCAACCTCATACTCAAGGACGAATAATGTACACACTCATACCAGCTACAATGATGTACAGCCGCAATCGGAGGAGCACCCACATATAGCCTACCGATCCGAAAACTCACCTTGCTTCGTATGCCAAAGCCCACAGCATCAAGTCGCTCAATGTGAACAATTTAAAAATCTCACTTACTAAGGAAGACAACAAGTTGTTCGCGACATCTTTTTTAAGTGCCTGAAAGTTCATGGCCGTAGTTGCTTTTGTACTAATGCATGCGGTGTTGGAGGATGTGAGTCAAGGCAACATCCCTTACTTCATAAAGGCAAGCAAAATATCAACGTTATCACGTCTCACCAAGTCAAATCAGCTGAAGTTGAACAATGTTATTATTTATTTATTATATTGTGCCAATACAGATCCACGGCAACAATATTGAAATTGACGCCTTTGCTTTCCTGGACGAAGGCTCTTCGGTCACACTGATAGACGAATCCTTCTTTAAATGTTTAAGCATACGTGTCACCCCCGACCCGATCTGTATGCAGTGGACCAATGAAACCACCAGAAGGAAGGGCAATTCCGTTTGCTGTAATATTCGAGTTGCTGGAGTAGGCGCCACAAAAACATATTGGCTAAATAATGTTCACACTGTGAAAAACCTAGGCTTGCCAAAACAGACGGTAAACGTACATGAATTGCGCATCAAGTTTCCACATCTAGATAGAATAACCCAACAATCTTATTCGAATGCCGAACCAATGATTCTCATTGGAACCAACAACTGGAAGCTCGCTGTACCACGAAGGCTCAGAGAAGGAAAATGGAATGATCCCATTGCGTCTAAGTGTATGCTCGGTTGAGGTCTGCAAGGATACACAAGCTCCAAAACTGCATTTTTCATGCACCACTGCCAGAGCAATTGGGACGAGATTGAAAAGAGTATTAAAGAGAGTTTTTGCGTTGAAACTGTTACTCCAAAAATGTTTCGTTCCGTGGATGACGAGAAGGCCGGAAAATATTGGATAAAACTTGTTCAAAAAATGAAGGCCATTATCAAGTAGGACTTCTTTGGCGCGAGAATAATCCAGTTCTTCCGGAAAGCTACAACAACGCAATAAAGAGGGTAAAATGTCTAATCCCCCTGTATAACTGTCCAATCCCGAAATTGTTGTTTCCAATGTTTATAACCCACAATCCAAATAAACCTCAAAAGGTCCGACTCGTCTGGTATGCGGCTGTTAAATCTCATGGGAGGTCACTTAACGATCTCATGTATACCGGCCGCGATCTACTACATCCACTTACCGAAGTATTAATTGCGTTTCGAGTCGGTAAAATAGCTGTTTGTGGCGACATCGCTGAAATGGAACCAAATTCGAATCCTGGAAGCAGATGCGCACGCTCAAGGTTTTGTATGGTACAACAAGGAAACGCCGGCTATCAGAACTTTTGTAATGAGAACTATAATTAACCCGAAGTCTTGAAACATTTACAGGGTGATTCCCTCGAGTTACAATCGCCAAAGGAACTTGGAGATCCAGAAAAAGTGCTCGATATGTTTTGGGAACCAACAACTGACATGTTTAAATATGTTTTCAGATTTGCACGAATGAAAAGAAACGTCCTTTCGGAAGAAGCCGTGCCAACCTATCGCGAGGTACTGCAAGTGTTGATGTCCATATTTGACCCATTAGGATTCCTATCCTGCTACACTATTGGCCTCAAAATGCTTCCTCAGGAAATTTGGCGCACAGGCATAGGCTGGGACGACATCTTACCAGGACCTCAGCTGGGATTGTGGACGAAATGCAAAGACTTGCTACCCCAAGCTCAAGTACCGCGTCATTACTCGCCCTTACTTCATATGGCAGATTTCATTGAACTACATACTTTCGTGGACGCCAGTGAGTACGGATATGCCGCCGTGTGCTACTTTCGGATAGAAAAAGGGGATTATATCACTGTGTCACTGATCGCAGCAAAAAGTAAAGTGGCTTCCCTCAAGCCACTTTCCATACCCCGCATGGATCTACTTGCTGGTGTATTCAGTGCACGTCTATTCTACAAAGTGCGGAGCATTCGCAACATAAGCGTCGATCAACACACTTATTGGACCGATTCAAGGACAATTTTACTCTTTCGTAATGCACCGTGTAGGGGAAATTCTGGAGACCACAAACGCTGGCCAATAGCATTGGTTACCAACAAAGATTAAGTACCATTAAACGTTGCGCGCTTTTCTGATCGGATGCGTTTATACCGGGCAACGGCAACTTTTCTGTAATACTTCGACATTCTTCAAGCTAGATGCAAAGCTGAAAAAATCCAAAAAAAATGGAAACGCTCGAACAACTGACGTCGGTCAAAAACCTACTCTTCAAGTAAGCACAACAAGACAATTTATAATCGTAACTTAAAACTCTTCAATCAAACAGATTCATAAGTATACCTATCGTATTGATTGGAGTGAATATTTACGTAGATAGTGTTGGAATAATGCGTACTCAAAGCCGTTTCAGACACCATAAATCAAATCCGAGGCCAAATTGTCTTGCCAAAGCGTCACCACATCACTCAATTTATACTAAAGGAATTTCATGAAACAAATCATCACATTAATCTAATCCGCAGCGTATATTTTGTTCCTCAGTTACGTGTTGTTTACAAATCCGGAACCACCTATGATGGCACCACTACATACACCGGAGTGGATTTCTTCGGTGCGATTCTTGTTAACGTTGGCCGACACAAAGAAAAACGTTGGGGTGTACTTTTTACTCTGCGCGCAGTTCATATAGAGATAGCCCACAGCCTTGACACTAGCGATCTCTGACAGTTGGCGTCGTAGTGGACGAAAATCTGCCCAGGAGCCTTTGGCCCAAAGGACGAATTACAGAGGTCGTCACAGCCAAAGATGGCCAAGTTCGATCTGCTTCCATTAAGACTCCACACGGTATTATGGTACGGCCGGCAACCAAAATAGCTGTACTGGACGTTGCTTCTAAGTAAATGTAAACACCCCATAGCTGTTTACGTAGGGGGGAATGTTACGTCAATTAATTTACATAAATTCGTCGGTTGGACCCGACACTAATCGAGACATCTCACCAAAAATGGAGCGACCAGACAGTTGCAGTGCGATCCTCAATTAAAATTTTTTGTTTGCCTTTATGTGTATTATTATTTTTTTTTCTAAATGCACAACATTTGAAAAATATTGCGTTAAAAAATTTAGATTAATCCGAGTAAAACTTCTAAAGTTATGGGCAGTTGAACGTAGGTGAGATAGCTCGTTTTGCATGCGATTTTTGGGTGTCCAAAACTTTAAACCGCTCCCCTGAAAAGTTAAAATTTCAAAGTCGATGAACACGATCCTGCAAAATCTACTGAACGAATCGTTTTTAAATTTTGCACACTATTTCTGTACCCAAATCCGCAGATACTGGCGTCGAGTGTTTTTTTATACCCTTGCAGAGGGTATTATAATTTCGGTCAAAAGTGTGCAACGCAGTGAAGGAGACATCTCCGACCCTATAAAGTATATATATTCTTGATCAGGATCACCTCCTGAGTTGATATAAGCATGTACGTCTGTCTGTCCGTTTGTCTGTCCGTCTGTCTTTCCGTCTGTCTGTCGTCTGTCTGTCCGTCTGTCTGTTTCTACGCGAACTAGTCTCTCAGTTTTAAAGATATCGAATTAAAACTTTGCACACATCCTTCTTTCCTTTGCACGCAGTATATAAGTCGGAACAGCCGACTATATAATATAGCTGCCATATAACTGATTGATCGGAAATGCCATAACTTTGGTGTTTGTAAGGTTAGGAAGTTGGAATTTTCTATGTGTTTTATTTGGCCAATCAATCCGACCTACTTAATTTCATGGGGATCGACCGACTATATCCTATAGCTGTCATATAACTGATCGATCTAAAATGCCATAACTTTAGTGTTTGTAAAGTAAGGAAGTTAGGATTTTCTATGGGTTTTATATTTGGCCAATCAATCCGACCTACCAAATGTCATAAGAATCATAATAACTAATAAATCTCCGCAAGCGTACCCCAAGGCAGTGTACTATATCTCTATAATCGATATATACTTCAGATATGCCAGATTCCTGTGAATGTACAGAAGTTGACGATGATAACATGCTCATTGCGACGACACTGCGGTAATGGTCAGGAGTACCAGCATAGACATTGCAACAACAGGATTACAAGAGTATGTGACGCGATTCGAAAAGTGGACCACTTAATGGAACATTGGCATTAATTGCAGAAAATGTGCTTGTGTCACATTCGCGAAAAGACCTTTGGACTGTTCAGGAATCACTATGCTTGGCACTACTCTTCGTCACGAGACTTTTTATAAGTACATTGGATCTAGGACAGAGGACTTACATTTCAGAGACACAAAACAATGATCAAGCAGTCAGTGCTTTCATAGGCAGCCAAGATGTCGTGGCTCCTGCCTCCGAGAAATAAGCTCTTACTGGCAAAAAAAGTTTGCATTTAAAAATCCATCTTGAGCCCAATCGGTAAGTACGGGGTACAAGTCTACGGTATAACGGCTAAATCGAACCTCAACAAAATTCGAGTTGGACAAAGTAAAATCGTTAGATTACTTTGAAATGCCCCCTGGTACATGAGAACTAGAGGCATCGAAAGAGATTTTAATATTCCAAAGATAGACGATGTATGTAGGACAAACGCGGAAAATTTCATCAGACGACTTGGCTCTCATCCTAACTCCCTGGCCAGAAGAGTTACTCGTAGACCAACAAAAAAAAGACTAAAAAGATTCCACCAACGCGATCTTCCATCGAGATACATATAAATATAAATTTATATTATTACTTCCAAACTAAAAAAATACTCTTAAACGAGAAATGTAAACTAATGTTTATTTTGTTATACCTATGCTAGCAATATGATATTTACAACTTGGTCAAGCTGCCACATGGGTAGCAGAAAACTTCTTAAACTTTAAATAATAATACTTTTTAATTAAAAAACAAGAAAGGAAAGCTAACTTCGGGCGGAGCCGAAGTTGATATACCCTTGCAGAATACAGACGGACAGACGGACGGACAGACGGACATGCTTACATCAACTCAGGAGGTGATCCTGATCATAAATATATATACTTTATAGGGTCGGAGATGTCTCCTTCACTGCGTTGCACACTTTTGACCAAAATTATAATACCCTCTGCAAGGGTATAAAAATATATATATACTAGCAGGGTGCCCGCAGCTTCGCTTGCGATGGATGACCCGGATATCCTACTTTTCTTATGTAATATGTTTGCAGTAGAACTATCTAATTTTGCATTTTAGATGTTACTTTAAATATATTTGTAGTTTTGGCTGAAACTTTAATTAACCCTCATTTCCACAACACCCGGAGGTAGAGGATACGGCGCGTTTTTTATACCCGTTACTCTTAGAGTAAAAGGGTATATTGTATTCGTGCAAAAGTATGTAACAGCTAGAAGGAAGCGTTTCCGACCCTATAAAATATTTATATTCTTGTTCAGGATCACTAGCCGAGTCGATATAGCCATGTCCGTCTGTCCGTCTGTCTGTCTGTCTGTCCGTATGAACGCTGAGATCTGGGAAACTATAAAAGCTAGAAGATTGGCATTTTGCATTCAGATTCTAGGAGTTCCGCCCCCTTTAACGCCCACAATCGCTTATATACGATTTTAAAAATTTAAATATTTCGGAAAAGTAAAAATGCAGTTTTATTGTGTTTATCAATGCCTATCGAAATGTAGAAGAAATTTTTCAAATCGGACCATTCGTTAAAAAGTTATGCGTGATCAAAGTTTCTATCTCCATCTCCCTCGCACTCCCTTTACCTGAGTAACGGGTATCTGATAGTCGGGGCACCCGACTATAGCGTTCTCTCTTGTTATACCCTTGCAGAGGGTATTATAATTTTGGTCAAAAGTGTGCAACGCAGTGAAGGAGACATCTCCGACCCTATAAAGTATATATATTCTTGATCAGGATCACCTCCTGAGTTGATATAGCCATGTCCGTCTGTCCGTCTGTCTGTCCGTCTGTCTGTCCGTCTGTCTGTTTCTACGCGAACTAGTCTCTCAGTTTTAAAAATATCGAATTGAAACTTTGCACACACCCTTCTTTCCTTTGCACGCAGTATATAAGTCGGAACGGCCGGGATCGGACGACTATATCCTACAGCTGTCATATAACTGAACGATCGGAAATGCCATAACTTTGGTGTTTATAAAGTTAGGAAGTTGAGATTTTCTATAGGTTTTATTTTTGGCCAATCAATCTGACCTACCGAATTTCATGAGAATCGGCCGACTATAGCTGCCATATAACTGAACGATCGGAAATGCCATAACTTTGGTGTTTGTTAAGTTAGGAAGTTGGGATTTTCTATGGGTTTTATTTTTAGCCAATCAATCCGACCTATCAAATTTCATAAGGATCGGCCGACTATATCCTATAGCTGCCATATAACTGAACGATTGGAAATGCCATAACTTTGGTGTTTTTAAAGTTAGGAAGTTGGGATTTTTGATGAGTATTAAGAATGCATCATATGAATAATTTTGGAGAATATAATTTACAGAGTATTCTGCAAGGGTATATCAACTTCGGCTCCGCCCGAAGTTAGCTTTCCTTTCTTGTTTTTAATGTGGTTTCCCACAAATAGGCCTAGTCCACAATATAAGTTCAAATATTTTTAAACGTTATTTCAAAACCTCTCTGTAAACAACCTTTTTTGTTTGGCCATCAGAAGATAGGATGATTAAGCTCTTTGCTGAGCTAGCTCTTGAACAGGCCACATAAAATTGTCCATGTGAAAAACAATCGTCCCTAAGATCTAAGCTACTTTCAAAGTCTGCCACTTAAATTCGATATTAGATCGACTTTTTGCTTAGTTTCTTTGTTTAGAAGATAGCTAGAGCTTTGAAACCATCAAATGAATCGTTAAAGCTTAAGGAAAAACTTTACCGAAGGAATTTTTGATACTCAGCTTAGAAGTGCCATTTTTCGACGTTTGGAGAGATTTTTGTCTAAATTGTAATTTAAGAACGTGTGTTGAAAATAGTAAAAAGCCTTAAAACCGCTTAGATGGTCAAATTTTTTAAACATTTACAATGTCTTAAACTATTTTTTGGCGAAAACACGGATTCGATTTAGCGTCCAGAATTTTTGAAAAGAAAATTGACCTTTTTTCCAATTGGAAGCGGATGGGGCCACTTCGGGAACCCCAATAAATCTTAGCAATTCACTTTAAAGTTATTAGAATGTAATAAAAATACATATTAATATTGTTAACCAGTGGTTTTGGCTCTGCGTGGGTTGCCAGTTTTCTTACTGATAGCTTTATATATAGAGATATATATTTTTGTCAATATTCAGTTCAATTCAGTTTTCGTGAGTCACTTACACTCACTCGCGGATATCTAACAATATGTTTTTTGAATTCTTGAAACACAAACTACCTTAGCGGAAAACCAGTTTGAAAACACTAAACTTTCTACGCCCATATTTCTCTCTTATAAGAGAGATTTATCTCGATCTGCGAAAACGGAGCTGTGATGATAGATAGCTTAAAAACACAAAGTTTAAAATAAAACCTTTCATTAAAAATGAAGGTAGGGATATGCATTCCGATTCTTAAACAAATTTTTAAATTTGGTAACTTTTTTCAAATTTGGTGAGGTCTAACTTATGAAAGTATGTAACAGTTCGAAGGAGCAACTCTACACTCATAGCAAAATTAATCCTAAATTTTACAAATTCGCCAAAAACTTTATTTTTTCTAAATACAAGAAATGATTTATATTATATTTTCAATAAATTTTTTTTTAAAAACAAAGAAATTTTTCTTTATTAAGAAAGTGTTTCTCAAATGCAGAAATTTTCGCCATAAACTAAAATTGCCCTAAATCCAAGAAAAAAGTTCTATATTTTAATTAAAATGGTACTTGTTTTTAGAATTTTTTTTCTTAAAATAAGGATAATGTGCCCTAAAATAATACAATTTTTTTATTTTGATTTTTTAATTTTTCTATGGGAGCTATATGATATAGACGTCCGATTTTACTTTAATTAAAATTACCAAAAAAAATTAAAAACATCAAAGTTATACTTTTCTTAATTTTTTCTTTCCGATTGTTTCTTTGGGAGCTATATGATATAGTCCCCCGATCCGGCTCGCTTCGACTTATTTACTACCTGCAATAAAAAGACAACTTTTGACTTATCTTATAATACCATCTGCAAGGGTATACAAATTAGATAGCCTTAAAAAATATAAACATTTTCTATGATATAAAAATAAATTTTCTTAAATATAGAAATATTTTCTTAAATATAGAAATATTTTCTTAAATATAAAAATATTTTCTTAAATATAGAAATATTTTGAATAACATAAAAAAACATTTTCTAAAATATCACACCCTGACCATAAAATTGTTCTAAAGGTTAAAAGGACTTACCAGAAATCTAAGCACCGATAATTGAATTTCAACTGTCGTCGGGCCATACACTTTTTTCTTTTCTTTTTTTATACTCTTGCAGAGGGTAGTATAATTTTAGTCAAAAGCTTGCAACGCAGTGAAGGATACATTTCCGACCCAATAAAGTAGCCATGTCCTACTGTCCGTCCGTCCGTTCAATATGTTTCAAGAGGCCAAGAGGCATATCCGATTGTTCCAATTGGAGCTATAGGATATAGACGTTCGATCGCAGATCAAACTTGATCTGCGTACACATGTTTTAGGACGACTGTGAAAGTTTCATATCGCTAGATTTTAAACTGAGCTCGCAAACGGTATTAAAACAGACGGACATGGCTCTATCGTCTTTAGCTTCGGGCGGAGCCGAAGTTGATATACCCTTCCGTAAATTATATTTTCCAAAATTATTCATATGATGCATTCTTAATACTCATAAAAAATCCCCACTTCCTAACTTTAAAAACACCAAAGTTATGGCATTTCCAATCGTTCAGTTATATGGCAGCTATAAGATAAAGTCGGCTGATTCTTATGAAATTTGGTAGGTCGGATTGATTGTCCAAATATAAAACCAATACAAATTCCCAACTTCCTAACTTAAAAACACCAAAGTTATGGCCTTTCCGATATAGCAGATATAGGATATAGTCGGCCGATCAGGCTCGTTCCGACTTATATTTTACCTGCAATAGAAAGACAATTTTTGGGAAAGTTTCAAGCAGATAGCTTTAAAACTGAGGGACTAGTTTGCGTAGAAATGGACAGACGGACAGACGGACGGACAGACAGACATGGCTAGATCGACTCTCCTGGTGATGCTGATCAAGAATGTATATACTTTATAAGGTCGGAAATGTCTCCTTCACTGCGTTGCAAACTTTTGACTGAAATTATAATACCCTCTGCAAGGGTATAAAAACCCTACAAAGCAATACATTTTTTGGATGCGAATATTTATTACAATGAATATACTAGTTTATATAGTATGTGTTTTCAATATATTCGTATATATACAATTTATAAAAACAGCCTACTGAAGAACTATTCATCGACAAATGGATGGCTTTGGTTTACCGACCGAAGCGCATGTGGCCGTAGTCATCGAACTGATCATCTCCTCCTCTTTTACCAAACCTCATGTGGCCATAGTCGTCAAAACGTTTAGCTTTTGTTCGATCGTCATCATTATCCATCAGAAGGTCCATTTCGATTGGGATCATAGGGCGGGATATCATTGGCACTCTTCGACCGAAACTAAGAGTTTTCTGGTTCCGCCTGTCTCCAAAGCGCGAGAATGATGATCCAGCTAAATTTGCGTTGGATTGGTCCGTTTCCGCTCCCATTTTGGACTCCAATTCCTGTAGTCGACGTTCTTCTTTTGCGATCTCCAGACTAGATGTCTGGGCTGGGACCGGCACCATCACGAGGAGGCAAAAAGCCAATGCCCAGAGTGGCATAACCAGGGTGACGAAGTGCGTGCAACTCCTGAGTCTCATTCTCTACTTTGCCGTTGGCAGACTAGTGACCAGGAACAACGGCGCTTCCTTTTTATATGATTCGCAATGACGTGAGTCTCCCCTTGCCTGCTTAATATTCCTTTACCGCGACTGCCAAGGATTAAGTGCTTTGAGTTATTCAGGCAACTGAAATTAAATCAACCCTAAGGGACTTGACTTGTGATTGACTTGATTGATTAAATTATTTACCTGGCGCTGCTCTGCAAAATTTTTGAATTCTATAAACACCTTTAAAAATTATGTTGGACGTGATGTGGGTAAATACACATTTAAAGCTGACTTGCAAAAAGAACGTAAACTAACTCTTTAATCTGATATATGAAAACTTATAAGACAATTCTCCAAAACCCTAATTAAAATAATTCTTTAATACCCTATCATTTTTGTTTACTTATACGATTAGGTACGATTTTAATTAATGGAAAATATAAGCATTTGGTTCCACAATACACGTTTTTTATATTATACATACTTAAACCAAATGTAAAACTTTGAACTGCATAAACTTTAATGTATAGATGTGGAGTGGATGATTATAAATTATTACTTTATTTACTTATAAAGATTACTTTTTTGAAAATGAGAATTGTTTTATTGAAATAGTTAACGTCCTAATGAAATAAAAGTATCACAAAAAATGATATGAAAACTTTGCAAATTGTAGAATCGTATTTTGAGCTATTAAATATAGTGGATTATATTGACTCTGCGATGTATGTTGCATAAATGTTTACTTTAACTATCCAAGAATGTGTCCCCAAAATTTCAGAAACAAATTCAAAATATTTTTAAAGTTACAGGATAAATAGTGAGATTGACGTGCGATTTCTCGGTTTTTCATTTTTACGATTTCTCCTAACTGGTAGAAAAATTAATTTAATTTAATTATTTTCTAGTTGAACCTAAACAAGAAAGGAAGCAAGCCGAAGTTTGCATAGAAACGGACAAACGGACGGACAGACGGACGGACAGGCAGACGGACAGACAGACAGACGGACGGACAGAAGGAGAGACGGACATGGCTAGATCGACTCTCCTGGTGATGCTGATCAAGAATATATATACTTTATAGGGTCGGAAATGTTTTCTTCACTGCGTTGAAAACTTTTGACTGAAATTATAATACCTTCTGCAAGGGTATAAAAACCTTAAAACCGTATGAAACCCACTTTTTAAACAATCTGAAATGATTTTTTTTCACTTTTTGTTTAAATTGTTTTGGTTTACCTAGAAGCTATACTATTGATAATAGAACATTTGTTGGATTTTTTTCTGATGAAATTTGCGACCTGCGACATGCACACTCGAGGCGCCTCGGCGATATGCTTATACCAGGCATAATATGACATATATTTTAATGAAACAATTTGAGAAGACTGTTGAAATATATAACAATAAAACCTGAAAGTTTTGTTTCAATCAAATACATCTTTCCTTCCCAAAAAAGTACTCGGCTCCCCCCTCAATACTCCATAAATATTTAAGTAATAATTTGGTAAACTAAAATAAATTGTCGCCGAACAGAAATCGTAATCAATATGAACTTATTTGGGTGTCAGGGTGTTCCTATTGCGACACAAAGTCTATATTAGGAAGATCATCAAATTGACACCTTTGGTAGTGTCAAACTGAAAATTTTGAAATTTTCAATGCAAATTTTTGAATGACAATCTGCCATTATTCATTGTCACTTTTCAATATTAATATGTCACTGATTAAAAAAGTTTCTAGGATCATTATACCATTGCAGAGGTATTTTGGTCAAAAGTGTGCAACGCAGTGAAGGAGACAGTTCCGACCCTATAAAGTATATATATTCTTGATCGCGTCCTGAGTTGATATAAGCATGTCCGTCTGTCTGTCCGACTGTCTGTTTCTACGCGAACTTGTCTCTCACTTTTAAAAATATCGAATTGAAACATTGCACACACCCTTCTTTCCTTTGCACGCAGTATATAAGTCGGAACGGCTGGGATCGGCCGGCTATATCCTATAGCTGCCATATAACTGAACGATCAGAAATGCAATAACTTTGGTGTTTGTAAAGTCAGGAATTTGGGATTTTGTATGAGTATTAAGAATGCATGAATACTTTTGGAGAATATAATTTACAGAATTTCTGCAAGGGTATATCAACTTCGGCTCCGCCCGAAGTTAGCTTTCCTTTCTTGTTAATTTTTTTTTTGTTCTTTCGGATTTGGTAATATTTAAATAGTACGTAATTACGGATTTAAATAAATTGAAATCTATATCACATTGCTGCAATAGGAAAATGAAAAAATTAAAAACATGAAAATTAAAAAAAATATATATATATTTTGCTGTTTTTCTATTTATTAAAATATTTCTTTGAGATATAGTAATTATATAATGAATCAGAATTACGCTTTTAGTTTTATCAAAATCGGACAACAATATCATATATGTATTATATATCAGCTATGAGAGAGCCTGAGAGTCAAAAAGCTGGCGAACGCTTTTCGTCAGGCTCTTGTTTCACCCCAGTACTCAGATCAGTCTTGTAAAATTAGAATTGGGTGAACGTTCTTTTGGGCCGTCTTTTGTCAGAGCAGAGTGTTTCTTAGGTCCAAAATAGGAGGAAAAACACAACAGAAAAATCGCCTGCAAGAATTAAGGGCAGCTCTGATCTTCAAAATTACCAAATAATTACCAGGAATTACAAAAAAAAAAATATTATATTTAAATTATATTGTTTTCTAAAATCTTTGTATAGACATGTCTTGCCAAAGTAGTTGAGAATATCTTTTAAGGGCTCTTTCCCGCATATAAGATTTTTGAATGAGAGAGAGAGAGTCGAAAGGTAAACAGCTGGCAAATGCTTTTCGTCAGGCTCCTTTTTCATCGACGTAAAAACAGAAAATTGCATAGCGTTGCCAAAAAATTACCAGTAATTACAAAAAAAAACAAATATTATATTGTTTTCTAATTTCTTTGTATAGACATGTCTTGCCATAGTAGTTGAGAATATCTTTTAAGGGCTCTTTCCCGCATATAAGATTTTTGAATGAGAGAGAGAGGGAAAGGTAAACAGCTGGCAAATGCTTTTCGTCAGTCTCCTTTTTCATCGACGAAAAAACAGAAAATTTCATAGCGTTGCCAATATACTGAAATAAACTTTGGGTGACGAACAGATTTCGTCGATCTGAGTACTAGACGTATAGCTATAAATAAAGATCCTGACGAAAAGCGCTTGCCAGCTGTTTAAGCCTAGTACTCAGATCGACTAAAACTGTCCACCAGTCATGATAGAGAGCGAGATGCAAACAGCTGGCGTACACTTTTCGCTAGGTTTTTTTCACCTCGGTACTCAGATCGACGAAAAAATAGCAGAAAAATTCATAGCGTTGCCAGTCTGCTGGAATGAACTTTGAGTAAACCGTAGCGAAAAGAATAAAAAATTTAATCACAAAACCCCCAGAGTGTTTCTTAGGTCCAAAATAGGAGGAAAAACACAACAGAAAAATCGCCTGCAAGAATTAAGGGCAGCTCTGATCTTCAAAATTACCAAATAATTACCAGTAATTACAAAAAAAAAACAAATATTATATTTAAATTATATTGTTTTCTAAAATCTTTGTATAGACATGTCTTGCCAAAGTAGTTGAGAATATCTTTTAAGGGCTCTTTCCCGCATATAAGATTTTTGAATGAGAGAGAGAGGGAAAGGTAAACAGCTGGCAAATGCTTTCGTCAGGCTCCTTTTTCATCGACGAAAAAACAGAAAATTTCATAGCGTTGCCAATATACTGAAATAAACTTTGTGTGACGAACAGATTTCGTCGATCTGAGTACTAGACGTATAGCTATAAATAAAGATCCTGACGAGAAGCGCTTGGCAGCTGTTTAAGCCTAGTACTCAGATCGACGAAAACTGTCCACCAGTCATGATAGAGAGCGAGATGGAAACAGCTGGCGTACACTTTTCGCTAGGTTTTTTTTCACCTCGGTACTCAGATCGACGAAAAAAATAGCAGAAAAATTTATAGCGTTGCCAGTCTGCTGGAATGAACTTTGAGTAAACCGTAGCGAAAAGAATAAAAAATTTAATCACAAAACCCGTAAAAGTCGATTGCAGGAGTTTTTTGTGAGGGTGTTAATCTTTTGGGGTGCCTCTTGTCAGAGCAATGTGTTTCTTAGGTCAAAAATGTACGAAAAAACATAATAAAAAATCGCCTGTTGGAACTAAGTGTAGCTATGAACTATAGGTTATCAAATAATTATCAGTAAAGCAAAAAAGAAACAACTTTTAAATTGTATTGTACTCAGATCGACAAACGAGTTCGCTAGCGGAAAAACTTTAATGTTTCCAGTGTGACCAAAATCTAAGGAGTTCATCCGAACTGAGTATACTACGGTCTTACTGTCAATCAGCTGGGTTTGTTGACAAGCAGAAAACCAAACAAGTTTAAATGTCGAGTTCAAAGGACACAAGCGTGAAATTGGTGGTCGGCTTGGCGGCATGAAATGTGGCAATAGAGGAAGAGCCCATATCTGCATTAGACTTCTGCATGAATGTACTCATTTGTAGCATAACAGATCTGTACAGTAGTATGGTGTTCTTAAAAATACTGCACTCATTCTTTACTGTAAAGTATACTCTATAGGCCAGAAGAAGATAGCACAACATTTTCAGTGTACTCACTTCGCGTGAGTGCAGTATATGGTTGTACTCTTCGTGAGTGATTACTACATTTGTCCTTTTTTAAACACGCTGTACAGCTGTCGAGTTGACTGAGTACAACTGTGCAGATGAGTGCAGTATTTTTGAATAAGTGCATAAACATGGATTTTAAGGAAAACAACGCTCGTGCAATGAACTCACTAGATAATGTAAGTTTTTGTCATAATATATATGTTTTGTAACAAAGTATATGTGTTGTTTTATATGTTTGTGATTGTCTTTTATATGTTGAAGGTTATTTAGTGCCAGAGACCCAGGCAAAAACAGTGATTGTTAAATATATGTATGTATTTGTATGTTCATTTGTAGTATACATTTTGTTCACATGTATGTATTAAAAAATTATTAGCTGGTGAGCTAAAGCCTACTGATTCACGTGGTCGGAGCAAAGTGTGGGACACCTTTTCACGGCTGGCAACGGCAAACGGCATAATGACGACTGATGCAGTAGTGTGCAACATATGCAAAAATATTTATAAATTTGAGAAAAGCACATCGAATTTGGTGAAACACAAATGCTACATTATGGCCAATAGCCGAAAGCGCAGTCTTCCAGTCGTAGATGTATCCTCAGAAACCAAAAAAAAATGCACCAATCTGGCAACGGAGTGGACAATAAAGAATGGTAGACCGTTTAATCTAATTGCGGACACTGGCTTAAAAAACTTAGCACAGTTTTTTATTTCTGTTGGTGCGAAACTGGGAGAAAACGTCAATATTGACTCCGTACTGCCGCATCCAACAATTATATCGCGAAACATCGGTGCGCTCTATGATTTTCACTTCAATAAAGTAAGAAGCGAAATTAAAGAGCAAAAATAATATGGATATAGCATAACATTAGATTTCTGGACGGACGACTTCTTTAAAGAATCTTATATTTCTCTGACTATGCATTACGTCAAAGAAGGCATCCTTAAAAACCGGCTGCTAGCAGTGAAATCAATGGGTGGAGTCTCCTGTACCGGTAAGAACTATAAAATGTTATTGGAATGTATAATATTTAATGAGAATATCAAAATTTCTTAGGTAATGAAATAAAAAACAAAATAGTGCGAATTTTAGGTGACTTTGGATGTGATTTACTGATGGACGATCCAATAATTGTTACCGACCGAGGAGCTAATATAAAAGCAGCATTCAACGGACTGAGCGCAATACACTGTGCAAATCACTTGATCCACAATGTAATTGGCAAAGATGTGAAAGAAGTACCAGAATTGGTGGATCTGGTTAATCGCTGCAGCAAGCTTGTTAAGTATTTTAAAAAATCTGGACAAAACTGGAACTTAACAAGCACCCTTAAAAGCTACTGTCCAACTTCGTTGAAGTCGGTTGAGTTAAATTGGATGGAAATTTCGCAGATTTTGGTGGAAAAAAATGAAATATCAAAAATTTCGGATATAAATTTAATTAATATTAGCGGAATGGTGAACCTTCTTGCTCCTTTTGAAAGTTGCTCCAAAAAGCTGGAGGGTAGCAATTATCCAACACTTGACTATTCCACATATTAATAACTTAAAAAAAATATCCACACCAAATGACAATGATATAAAAATAGTTGAAAAATGCAAACATTCGCTTTTAGAGTACTTAGATTCCATAGTTTTAGAAAATTTAAAAAAATATCACAACATTGCACTGTTTTTGTTTCCACCCACTAATAAATTAACTAAATTCACAGAAATAGAAAAGGAACAAACTTTGAAGGACGTAGAAGAAATGATGGTTTATATTCATTTAAATAGCGAAAATCATGATATAGAAAATTTAATTAAACCTACACAAGACTTGGATAATATATTTGCAGATTATTCAGAACCCATTCAGAGCACCAACATTTTTTCCTATATTCAGGATGAACTAAAAACGTATAAAAATGTTAATAAAGCATATACTGAAGATATTGATGTTCTGCAGTGGTGGTCAATTAATAAAGACCGTTTTCCTCTGCTTTATCAAATTAGCTGCAAGATACTAGCAGCTCCCGCGAGCAGTGCAGCATCGGAAAGGGCGTTTTCTGTTGCCATACATACACACGATAACTATATATGTGTGTATGTACCACATGAAATTTCACTCACTGTACAGTATGTCAACTGTACACCAAAACACTGTACAGTGCGTTGACTACTGCACACCAATTTTGCTGTACTCATCAACAGCTGTACAACTATGGAATGAGTCAGAACACTGTCATCCAAAACAGACAATACTACCCTACTCACTCACACCCAAATATACTGTGCAGAAAAAAAAGTGTGCCCACTTCTAGACTAAGTGATTCATTTGTCGTTTTGGATGCATTCATGCAGAAGTCTAATCTGCATTAAGTAATACTGTACAATAATATATTAATATTCGTACACCAAAAAATATTTTCTTTTTATTTTAAAGTTTTAAAACTTGTTGCAGACTCCCTCAATGTTTTTTGAAAACTTTCATATGCCTGAGAAGATTTTTAACACTCTTTTTGGAATGGTGGAGCAGTACCTTGTACTGAAACAGAACACTCGCCCAGATGCTATACCAATAAAAGCCAAGTTGGCCATTGTTTTAGAGTAATTAGATTTTAAATATTTAATGTAATAACAATATATTTATATTTTGTATCCTTTTATTTAGATTTCTTGCTTCTGGAGACCTGCAACGCCATTTGGACTGCTATGCGGGATGAATTCCCCAAGTGGACGAAGGCTAATGGAACTTTCCAAATTGTATTGGAGCAGTCGACGGAAAGCATGTGGCTATAAGAGCTCCGCCGAATAGCGGAACCCTTTTTTATACCCTTGCAGAGGGTATTATAATTTTGGTCAGAAGTTTGTAACGCAGTGAAGGAGACGTTTCCGACCCCATAAAGTATATATATTCTTGATCAGGATCAATAGGGGAGTCGATATAGCCATGTCCATCTGTCCGCCTGTCCTTCTGTCCGTCTGTCCGTCCGTCCGTCTGTCCCTCTGTTTCAATACCGTTTGTGAGCTCAGTTTAAAAGCTAGCGATCTAAAACTTTCACAGTCGTCCTAAAACATGTGTACGCAGATCAAGTTTAAAAACCGCCCCGGATGGGGCTATATCCTATAGCTCACCTAGGAACAATCGGATATAACTTGCAAGAATGGAAGATATTTCGCGCAGTATAAAAGCTAATGACATAAATCTTTCCAAATCTTATTTTTTTATGAATACGTTGATCAGGGTTAAAGCGCGTGCCGATCGGACGTCTATATCCTATAGCTCCCATGGGAACAATAGGGTGAAATCGGTCCAAATTAGATGATTTTCGGAATATTTCGTGCAATGTGTAAGCTATTGACATACATTTTTCCAAGTCTTATTTATTTACGCATATCTTGATCAGGGAAAAAGCGCTTGCCGATCGGACGGTATTTCTTATAGTTTCTGTAGGAAAAATTGTTAAAGGCTGCGGAAATATCCTTTTTTTTCTATTTTTATATAACATTCTTGCAGTATAAAAGCATTTGCCATGAAACTATGCAAATCTAGTTTATTTCTGTATACCTTATTCCTTTTGCTTTTTTTTTAATTTGAGCAATTTCGGCAAAGTCTGCAAAGGTATTAAAACTTCGGCTTGCCGAAGTTAGCTTCCGTCCTCGTTACAACTATAAGTACTTTTTAAATGGCAATAGAATTTAATAACAAAATCGTTTGTAATGTAAGGCTTTCATTGGGTTGTGCTTATGGCAATCTGCGACACTCATAGCTTCACCTACATTGATGTGGAGGCTTTTGGTAGTGAGGGAGACATGAATGCCTTCTCCCACAACGATGTTGGTGAATAGTTGCTCTTAGACCAGCTGCCCTTTCCGGAGGACAATGTGATAAACGGCCATCGAACCCCGGATTACATTGTTGGTGATGATGCATTTTTAACTACAGGCTAAGTCGTGAACGTCGTTGCATTAAGAACGCATTTGGAATTCTCAGTGCTAGGTGGATGGCTGTACAACGAACTTTGTTAAGCAATCCATGCAAAGCTAAAAAAATTATTGTAGTCTGTTAAGCGTTGCAACATTTTTTGATGCGGGAGAGTCCAGCAATTTACGCGATGCAGAAGATACCAAGCACCGTCCTGACCGACTTGAGACCCTGCGGACGAGGTCACTCACAGGACTTCAGTAAGGAGGTTCGAAACAACCTAAAAGAACTCTCAAGTACTCTCAAGTACCTTGGCAAGACGAGTCTGCCGGTGTACAAAGAAATTCAAACAAATTGAACAATTTCGATTTTCATTCGCTCGTAGGATATCGTCTTTTAAAATATTTGCTCCACCTGATGTGTTTAATGTGTTACTTTCTGAAAGCTTTTGGCTTAATGATGATTTAGTAATTAAAGAATTTGTTCTAAATAAACCGAGAACAAAAACAGGCCTTCCACTGTGCCAAAAAACTAAAAAGTTTATCTTGGCGTATCAAAATGTTAGGGGACTAAATATGAAGCTACACAAGCTTTATGCCGACTCCTCTGCATTCACCGAAGATATTTTGGCTTTTACGGAAACTTGGCTAAAACCAGAAATATCTGACTCTGAAGTTCTGTCAAATAACTTTAATACTTATAGGAACGATCGCCCCTCACGGAGGGGGGGCGGTGTACAGATTGCCGTTACATCTAGCCTAACATCCGAAAGAATTCTCACTCATATCCCAAACGAAATTGAATTTGTAAGTGTGAAAGTTTCCTTGCAATCTTTATCTATTTTTGTTACATGTTCTTATATTCCACCTGGCTCTAATCTAGTAATTTAATTTATAAAATCCGTACTATCCCTTCTTTCTAACAGAGACCACGTCACCTCAGACTCATCAGCTATCTACGGGGATGGAAGCAGAGCGTCAGAAACTCCCCAATGTTACGATCAGTGAAGCTTTGGCAATTGTGAGTTGCCAAAGTTCATTGGTTTTAACATAGGTGGAGTTCTTTTTTTAATGAATGCGTTCCTGATAGGTTTCCTTTAAACCTAAACAGGCCTCCTTGGTTTACCAATGCGCTTCAAAGACTTAAAAACCTTAAATCAATACTTATAAAAAGTATACAAAATCGGGTAAGCCATCAGATTTTTCGAAATATGTAGTGGCTCGATCGGATTTTAATGTTCTCAACAGTCATTGCTATTCTACGTATCTAAATCGATGTAAATTTGAATTTTCAAATGATCCGAAACAGTTTTTCAACTTTGTTAATGCCAAGCGTAAGTCATCGGCATTGCCTTCATCGGTACGTCTAAACTCAACGGAGGCATCGACGGAGACTGACATTGCTGATTTATTTGCTGAGTTTTTTCAAACCACTTATAGTTCGACAGCTTGGTCAAATCCCTTAAATAGGGCAAATTGTATTTTTACCCCTTTAATTACTGAAAACTCTCTCTTAATAGATTTAGAAACAACAACGCCGACTTATTCTCCCGGTCCAGATGGACTTCCTGGATGTGTTCTCAAGTTTTGTGCGTCAACCATTTGTAAACCGATTCTTAAACTTTTTAATTTGTCTATTTCATCATCAGTTTTTCCTACTATCTGGAAGGACTCTTTTATTATTCCACTTCATAAAAAGGGTGCGAAGGCTGATGCCAAGAATTATAGAGGTATTTCCAAATTGTCAGGAATTCCTAAAGGAACATTTATGTTCCTCGCTTATATCACCGTGTCAGCATGGTTTTGTTAAGCGAAGATCGACCACCACCAACCTTCTTGAATTGTCATCTATTGTAATAAATGGATTTCAGAAAAAAATGCAGACTGACGTTATATATACAGATTTTAGTAAGGCCTTTGACTCCGTCAACCACTCTCTTCTCTTATTCAAATTAGATCTGCTTGGGTTTCCTGGTAATCTATTAACTTGGATTTTAAGTTACTTGAATGGTAGGACTCAGAGGGTTATATTCAAGAATGCTGTTTCAAAATTGATCTACGTGACATCTGGAGTCCCTCAGGGAAGTCATCTGGGCCCTTTGCTCTTTACTTTGTTTATCAACGATCTTCCCTCTATCATAACACATTCTCGTGTACTAATGTATGCTGATGATGTTAAGCTTTGTTTATCATATAATGATATAGCGTCGGGATTTAACTTACAGTCAGATATTGATTGTTTTCATGAATGGTGTGAGTACAACCTTTTAAAGTTGAACTACCTTAAATGCAACGTTATGACTTTTTATAGGGGACTCCTACGTTTATTAGTTATTTTCTTGAAAATACGTCACTCGACCGTATATATTCAGTTAACGATTTGGGTGTTCTTCTGGACCCTAAACTTAAATTTGACTGCCACATAATGTCCACTGTTAATAAAGCCATGAGTGTTCTTGGCTTTATAAAGCGTTGGTCAAAAGAATTTGATGAGCCTTATACGACCAAATTATTATTTACCTCCCTTGTCCGTCCTATTTTGGAAAATTGTTCGTCGGTTTGGAGTCCACAATATCAAGTGCACATTGACCGTATTGAGTCGGTACAAAAAAAATTTCTTCTTTTTGCCCTTCGTAGTTTGAACTGGGATCAAAACGTAAGGCTACCTTCCTACCAGAGTAGATTACTGTTGCTTAATTTACCTACCCTTGTAAATCGTAGAAAAATGCTTGGTACTATTTTTATGCAAAATCTTATTAGAGGTGATATTGATTCTGCAGAACTTGTAAACCGCCTAACTTTCAATGTTCCTGTTAGACTAACACGAAATTATATCTCCTAAATTTGCCACGATGTTCATCAAATTTTTGTCTGCACGAGCCCTTTCGCGTTCTATGTAATAATTATAACAACCTTTATCATCTAATTTGCATTTCCACTTCTATCCCGTTATTAAAAACTAAATCTTAAAAAAAATAAATATTGCCATGATTAAATTTTTTTTAACCGATTATTTGCTAGCGTCTTTCTTATCCCACAGAAGCTTCGTCATCTTCTCCTCGACTTCAGCAGCACGTTCCGGAAAAAAAAGTATTTAGTATTGATTCCCAGTATGTAAATATGGGCCTTTTTTTTATTTTTTTATTCATAAATTACATACATTGACAAAAATAAATATACATATGATATCCAGACTTGCGGGACTGCCGTGAAGCATTGCTTCGCAAGGCTGGCCTGTTTAGGGCCTCTCGTTAGGTGCCTTATTATCTCTCCCAGTTTCTCAGAATCTTATGGGGTCACGTTTTTAACGGCGTTGGTTTTTTTCATGACCACCTTGTAGGCCCTTCACCACAAGTCGTTTTCTGCTTCATCGCAAAGTTGCAGGAAGCACAGCTTTTTGCTGCTTTTAATTTCTCGCTTTAGGATCTTCCTCTTTTGGGTGAAAACTTCCCTAAGTATATGGAAAGCTTTGGTTCCGCGGGCCCTATGGTAGGCTCTCCTAGCGCTTATGCATTCACGGCGTGCCTCCTCAATCGCTTGGTTCCACCAGTAGACTGGCTTGCGCCCCTTGAAGCTTTTACTGCGCTGCATGCTGGCGACGCAGGCTTCTTTGACCTTGTCCATCAATGCCCGTTCGTTGTCCGCCAATTCCATCCCTTCCAGGGCCGCTCTAAATGCTGGTATGTCAATCGTATTTTCTTTGTAGTGTCCTCGAGTAATTGTCGGTGTGGCGGTTCTTCGCGTTTGGATGGTGCTTATAATTGCATTATGGTCGCTCACCGTGTAGGTCTCGCTAATTTCCCAGGTCGCCGTCGCCGCCGAGCTTGCGCTTACGTAGGTGAGGTCGATTATGGACTCCCGCTCTCCTAAATGTAGGGGTGGAACCCGTGTTTTGAAGGACTACGTCCAGCATCTTCCTCAGGCGTTTGTTGAGGCTGACTCCCACTCCGTTGACCACGCATTGAAGTCCCCAGCATCAATCGCAGGCGAGTGTGCTCTTATGTCGTTTGCCAGGCTGTCTATCGTCTCGCTAAACTCCTCTAGTGTCCAGCTGGGTGGAAAGTAGCAGCTAAAAACCCAAAGGTCTTTTAGCTTCGCCCTTACGTAGCCTTTTGCTGCTTTCACGCATGCTATATGTTGGGCCGGTTGCCCACATGTCCAGATTGCTGCTTTTCCCAATTGATCCGTGGCCCACGTGTTGGATCTAATTGCTTTGTATGGTTCGCTCAGAATTGCCAGGTCTATTTTGAGCTCGGAAATTGTTTGGGTGAGAAGGTCCTGGGCCACACTGCAGTGGTTAAGGAGTAGGAGGAGTAGGATTTGTTGTTGCTCCAGGAAGTTTTATATATATTTATATATATTTTTGTTGCTGGTGATTCCTGCACCTTTCGCTTCTTCGCGGTTTTTTCTTCCTCCACCCTTTGAAAATATAGATATATTTTATGAAAATTATATTATTTAATGGAAATTGGACAACTTACGTAGGAATACAATTCCTCGGGCAGCTCAGACAGCCCGACCTCCAGCTCCGCTTCCGCTTCCAAATAGCTAACTTCAATCGCATGTGCTCCTTCGCTTTTAGAAAAGCAAGATCGGGTTGTTCTGTTAAAAAATATTATATTTGTATAATGTTACTAAATTCTTGGCCCGAACCTACTGCCTCTGCGTCAATAAGTCCGGCAGTAAGGACATGTAGGGGGCGAAATCTGCAACACCCGTTGGCTTCTCCAGTGGTACACCTCCAGCACTTTCACTCTTCGGTCGCTTGCAATTCAGGTGGTATTTATACCTGTCCCGCAGCGACTTCCACGCCAGCCTGCAACTGTAATCTAAACATAAATATTGTATATGTCCTCGTTAACAAATATTTAATAATGTACAAGACTTACTATCTTTATCCATTTCCCCCCACGCTCTTTTTATAAAGGTTGCATTAAAATGCTTTTCATTTGATAAATCCCACAACTCCACGACATCGTATTAATGTAATTTTGTCCTCACAATTAAACTCCTGCAACCGACTTTTGCGCGTTTTTTCATTTTTCCTCCATTTTTTTAAATATTCAGTGAGAACCGCACGCCAAAAGATTAAACTTTTTAAGCCTAGTACTCAGATCGACGAAAACTGTGCGCCAGTCATGAGAGAGAGCGAGAGGCAAACAGCTGGCGTTCACTTTTCTTCGGGCCTTTTTTTCACGTCGGTACTCAGATCGACGAAAAAAATACCAGAAAATTTCAAAGCGTTGCCAGTCTGTTGAAATTAACTTTGGGTGAAAAGAATAAAAAATTTAATCTTTTGGCGTGCGTTTCTCACTGA
The DNA here is from genome assembly GCF_018152115.1 of Drosophila rhopaloa. Taxonomy (NCBI): domain Eukaryota; kingdom Metazoa; phylum Arthropoda; class Insecta; order Diptera; family Drosophilidae; genus Drosophila; species Drosophila rhopaloa. Next base: position 11,313,441 of record NW_025335034.1, on the reverse strand, counting down.
ACATTTTATAAAATGGACGGAAAAAATCAAAAAACCCGCAAAAGTCGATTGCAGGAGATTACATGTGACGACAAAGTAATATTAATACTATCTGGGGTGCCTCTTGTCAAAGAAAAGTGTTTCTTAGGCCAAAAATGTACGAAAAAACACAATAAAAGTGCAGTTAAGAACTTTAAATTAGCAAATAATTATCAGTAAATTAAAAAAAAACAATTGTTAAATTTAAATTGTATTGTTTTTTAATTTCTTTGTACAACGGCAGACTTGTCTTGCCAACTACCTTGATAATATCTTTTAAAGGCTCTTTCCCGCAAATACCATATTTGAATTTTAACTGCTTGTCAACAAACCCAGCTGACTGACAGTACGACCGTAGCACGCATAATTCTGATGAACTCTCAAAATTTTGGTCACACTCGAATGATTAAAGTTTTTACGCTATCATACTCGTTTGTCGATCTGGATACAAGGCTTTAGATTAAACGGTCTACCATTCTTTATTGTCCACTCCGTTGCCAGATTGGTGCATTTGTATACCCTTGCAGAGGGTATTGTAATTTTGGTCAAAAGTGTGCAACGCAGTGAAGGAGACATCTCCGACCCTATAAAGTATATATATTCTTGATCAGGATCACCTCCTGAGTTGATATAGCCATGTCCGTCTGTCCGTCTGTCTGTTTCTACGCGAACTAGTCTCTCAGTTTTAAAAATATCGAATTGAAACTTTGCACACACCCTTCTTTCCTTTGCACGCAGTATATAAGTCGGAACGGCCGGGATCGGACGACTATATCCTATAGCTGTCATATAACTGAACGATCGGAAATGCCATAACTTTGGTGTTTGTTAAGTTAGGAAGTTGGGATTTTCTATGGGTTTTATTTTTAGCCAATCAATCCGACCTATCAAATTTCATAAGGATCTGCCGACTATATCCTATAGCTGCCATATAACTGAACGATTGGAAATGCCATAACTTTGGTGTTTATACCCGTTACTCGTAGAGTAAAAGGGTATATTGTATTCGTGCAAAAGTATGTAACAGCTAGAAGGAAGCGTTTCCGACCCTATAAAGTATATATATTCTTGATCAGGGTCACTAGCCGAGTCGATATAGCCATGTCCGTCTGTCCGTCTGTCTGTCCGTCCGTATGAACGCTGAGATCTCGGAAACTATAAAAGCTAGAAGATTGGCATTTTGCATGCAGATTCTAGGAGTTCCTACGCAGCGCAAGTTTGTTTCAAAAAGGTGCCACGCCCCCTTAAACGCCCACAATCGCTTATATACGATTTTAAAAATTTAAATATTTGGGAAAAGTAAAAATGCAGTTTTATTGTGTTTATCAATACCTATCGAAATGTAGAAGAAATTTTTCAAATCGGACCATTCGATAAAAAGTTATGCGTGATCAAAGTTTCTATCTCCATCTCCCTCGCACTCCCTTTACCTGTGTAACGGGTATCTGATATTCGGGGCACCCGACTATAGCGTTCTCTCTTGTTTTAAAGTTAGGAAGTTGGGATTTTTGATGAGTATTAAGAATGCATCATATGAATAATTTTGGAGAATATAATTTACAGAGTATTCTGCAAGGGTATATCAACTTCGGCTCCGCCCGAAGTTAGCTTTCCTTTCTTGTTTTTTTTGGTTTCTGAGGGTACATCTACGACTGGAAGACTGCGCTTTCGGCTATTGGCCATAATATAGCATTTGTGTTTCACCAAATTCGATGTGCTTTTCTCAAATTTATAAATACTTTTGCATATGTTGCACTCTACTGCATCAGTCGTCACTATGCCGTTTGCCGTTGCCAGCCGTAAAAAGGTGTCCCACACTTTGCTCCGACCACGTGAATGAGTAGGCTTAAGCTCACCAGCTTATAATTTCGATTTCATTGTGGCAGCGTACTCTTTAAAGCCTAGTATCCAGATCGACGAAAACCGTACGCCAGTCATGAGACAGAGCGAGAGGCAAACAGCTGGCGCTCACTTTTTGTCGGGCCTTTTTTTCACGTCGGTCCCCTGATCGACGAAAAAAATACCAGAAAATTCCATAGCGTTGCCAGTCTGCGGAAATGAGTTTTGGGTGAACCCTAGCGAAAAGATTAAAAATTTAATCTTTTGGCGTGCGCTTCTCACTGAACATTATAAGAAATGGAGGGAAAAACTCAAAAAACTCACAAAAGTCGATTGCAGGTGTTTACATGTGAGGACAAAATAACATTAATACTATCTGGGGTGCCTCTTGTCAGAGCAAAATGTTTTTTAGGTCCAGAATGTACGAAAAAACACAATAAAAGTGTAGCTATGAACTTTAAATTAGCCAATAATTATCGGTAAATTAAAAAAAACAACTGTTAAATTTAAATTGTATTGTTTTTCAATTTCTTTGTACAGCGGCAGACTTGTCTTGCCAAGGTATTTGATAATATATTTTAAAAGCTCTTTCCCGCAAATACGATATTTGAATTTTAACTGCTTGTCAACAAACCCAGCTGATTGACAGTACGACCGTAGCACGCTTAAATCTGATGAACTCTCAAAATTTTGGTCACACTCGAAAGATTAAAGTTTTTACGCTGGCGTAATCGTTTGTCGATCTGGATACTAGGCTTAAAGGACGATTCGGTTGTTGTGACCAGCGTCTGATAGCAAACAATTTTGTTTTAATATACATACATGTGAACAAAATTTATACTACAAATGAACATATAAATACATACATATATTTAACAATCACTGTTTTTGCCTGGGTCTCTGGCACTAAATAACCTTCAACATATAAAAGACAATTACAAACATATAAAACAACACTTATACTTTGTTACAAAACATATATATTATGACAAAAACTTACATTATCTAGTGAGTTCATTGCACGAGCGTTGTTTTCCTTAAAATCCATGTTTATGCACTTGTTCAAAAATACTGCACTCATCTGCACAGTTGTACTCAGTCAACTCGACAGCTGTACAGCGTGTTTAAAAAAGGACAAATGTAGTACTCACTCACGAAGAGTACAACCATATACTGCACTCACGCGAAGTGAGTACACTGAAAATGTTGTGCTATCTTCTTCTGGCCTATAGAGTATACTTTACAGTAAAGAATGAGTGCAGTATTTTTAAGAACACCATACTACTGTACAGATCTGTTATGCTACAAATGAGTACATTCATGCAGAAGTCTAATGCAGATATGGGCTCTTCCTCTATTGCCACATTTCATGCCGCCAAGCCGACAACCAATTTCACGCTTGTGTCCTTTGAACTCGACATTTTCGTTTAATTTAAACTTGTTTGGTTTTCTGCTTGTCAACAAACCCAGCTGATTGACAGTAAGACCGTAGTATACTCAGTTCGGATGAACTCCTTAGATTTTGGTCACACTGGAAACATTAAAGTTTTTCCGCTAGCGAACTCGTTTGTCGATCTGAGTACAATACAATTTAACAGTTGTTTCTTTTTTTCTTTACTGATAATTATTTGATAACCTAAAGTTCATAGCTGCACTTAGTTCCAACAGGCTATTTTTTATTATGTTTTTTCGTACATTTTTGACCTAAGAAACACATTGCTCTGACAAGAGGCACCCCAAAAGATTAACACCCTCACAAGAAAACTCCTGCAATCGACTTTTACGGGTTTTGTGATTAAATTTTTTATTCTTTTCGCTACGGTTTACTCAAAGTTCATTCCAGCAGACTGGCAACGCTATGAATTTTTCTGCTATTTTTTTCTTCGATCTGAGTACCGAGGTGAAAAAAAAAACTGGCGAAAAGTGAACGCCAGCTGTTTGCATCTCGCTCTCTATCATGACTGGTAGACAGTTTTCGTCGATCTGAGTACTAGGCTTAAACAGCTGGCAAGCGCTTTTCGTCAGGATCTTTATTTATAGCTATAATTGATCATTTAAAGTTCATAGCTCCACTTTTATTGTGTTTTTTCGTACATTTTTGACCTAAGAAACACTTTGCTCTGACAAGAGGCACCCCAGATGGTATTAATGTTATTTTGTCCTAACATGTAAACTCCTGCAATCGACTTTTGCGGGTTTTTTGATTTTTTCCCTCCATTTTATAAAATGTTCAGTGAGAAACGCACGCCAAAAGATTAAATTTTTAATCTTTTCGCTACGGTTCACCCAAAGTTCATTTCAGCAGACTGGAAACGCTATGAAATTTTCTGTTATTTTTTTCGACGATCTGAGTACCGCGGTGAACAAAAGGCTTGACGAAAAGTGAACGCTAGCTGTTTGCCTCTCGCTCTCTCTCATGACTGGCGCACAGTTTTCGTCGATCTGAGTACTAGGCTTAAATTAAGAAAAGTATCCATTGTGAAATAAAAATTGTATGTTTTTTATACCCTTGCAAAGGGTAATATAATTTCAGTCAAAAGTTGCAACGCAGTGAGACATTTCTCACCCTATAAAGTATATACATACATAAGTAAGATAATTGGATATTATCCTTGTTTTATTTAATATGTTTATGGGTTTAAGTTTACACAGAATTGATTATAATAGGTATTTTGAAACAGTTTGACAATGGATTTGGCGAGACTTTAAAACTTCTTAACAACTTTTCGGCTGATTATTTAAACGACTCCACAACTTTTCTCAGACTTCTTAGTAAAGCCTAGTATCCAGATCGACAAACGATTACGCTAGCGTAAAAACTTTAATCATTCGAGTGTGACCAAAATTTTGAGAGTTCATCAGATTTAAGCGTGCTACAGTCGTACTGTCAATCAGCTGGGTTTGTTGACAAGCAGTTAAAATTCAAATATCGTATTTGCGGGAACGAGCCTTTAAAAGATATTATCAAATACCTTGGCAAGACAAGTCTGCCGCTGTACAAAGAAATTTAAAAACAGAATAATTTAAATTTAACAGTTGTTTTTTTTAATTTACTGATAATTATTTGCTAATTTAAAGTTCATAGCTGGACTTTTATTGTGTTTTTTCGTACATTCTGGACCTAAAAAACATTTTGCTCTGACAAGAGGCACCCGAGATAGTATTAATGTTATTTTGTCCTCACATGTAAGCACCTGCAATCGACTTTTGTGAGTTTTTTGAGTTTTTCCCTCCATTTCTTATAATGTTCAGTTAGAAGCGCACGCCAAAAGATTAAATTTTTTAATCTTTTCGCTAGGGTTCACCCAAAGTTCATTTCCGCAGACTGGCAACGCTATGGAATTTTCTGGTATTTTTTTCGTCGATCTGTGGACCGACGTGAAAAAAGGCCCGACGAAAAGTGAACGCCAGCTGTTTGCCTCTCGCTCTCTCTCATGACTGGCGTACGATTTTCGTCGATCTGGATACTAGGCTTAAAGTACCTTCTCCGATTTTTCGTCAAGACACGATTGTATTCGATATTAGTAGGGCTGCCAACTGATGCCCATAACGCCACCTTACATACCTAAATCTTAATTCAATCTATGTTAAAGAGTTCTGGGGATAGACATTATCATTTCATTCGATCCTTACTCATTCCTGGCCAGTGGGGTGGGTTCTTTACAAGGGCTCCGAATGGTAAAAATGGCTTCTGGGCATCCTTTCCCCAATCTTGACATTTGATTTGCCTGCTAATCCTGCTAATTACATTTTAATTTTTACCTTGTAAACAACTTTTCCTTTATTGTAAGGTATAAAAGAAAAAGTTTTAATTTAATAAAAATCGGACATCTATATCATATAGCTGCCATAGAAACGATGGCAAATTGCAGCTCAAAGTCGACATATGTAGCTTTATTGTTTTTAGTAATATAGCCAAAGAGTTTAAAATGTAGTCGTTTTGTCATAACTTCTTCCATTCTTGTTTAATTTTTTTATGGCTTAAAACTTCTCAAGATACTTGAGAATATCCCCCAAAACAGCTGATTGATTGAACTCTCAAAAATTCGGTCGCACTGGAAAGATACAATTTGTTCGCTGGCGAACTTGATTTTCAATCTGAGTATTAGGCTAGTGGAAAATTTTCCATGTTCAAAGTGATATTTAACTTCATACATGCCTCCGAATGTAGATACTATTTAGCGAGTGCCCGACCCACGTGGCTGTAGATTGTAGAAATAGTTGGTTTCAAACACAGCTGCCAGATGGCGCAAGTGAGTAGTGCTTGTCTGCTTTGTATACACTCATGGACAAAATAATAGCTGTGTTTTTTTTTCTTTTTTAAGTTTCTGTTTCTAATTCATATCTTCTCTAATCTCAAAAAATCAAATTTTGTTCATACTTCTGTTAATTGTCTTTAAAAAAAAAGTAAAAACAGATTCACAAATCCTTTAATATAACACAAAATTAAATATTTTATTAAATCCACCAATTTTGGCTGGACACAATAATATATATACAAAGATAAATGTGTAAATTTAATTAATATTTCACTATGTTTGGTCTTTTTTTTTTTTTATCAAACTAAGTATCTGGCAGCTAATAACCGGTATATCCGTCGTTATTTTGCAAGACTTTCTCTATTCGTCTTGGCATGGAAGACATTAACTTGCGACATGTTCCAATTGGAATGTTGTATCCTGCTTTTTGGACATTATCCCAAAGTTGATTTTTTTTGACAAAAAGTGTTTCCGACGTCCCTTTTGAGTTCACCCCAAAGATTCTCGATGGCATTAAGGTCAAAATTCCCAATCAACTTCGGCTGCGTGCAGACGTGTTTTCTTAACGCTCCGGAAAAAAAATTAGTCAATCAGTCGAAAACGTTCGAAAAATTAATAAACGCGAGGTTTTGCGTTTCGCGATGTAAATCGCATATCGTAAACTAAAGTTTTTAATTAATTAAATAATTAATCTTTACGCACTAACGATAAACAAATGAGTAAGAACGTGGATCAGCGCACTCAACGAAAAAAACAACAAGAAGCCCGTGAAAAATTTCAGAGAGAGCAAGACAAACGTCGTCTTTCCTTGGCCCGTAACAATGCTTATTTTACGGTGACGAGTAATACTCTAGAACCGAAAGTGCTTGAAGGTTCAAGTTTACTGACCGCTGAAAACCAGAGAGCTAGCTCTTGCTCTCCCGCCCTGCTCTTCACCGCTCAAACGCCATGGAGTGAGCAATGCAAGACTCCAACAGAGCTTCTACCGCCTAGCGCAAGCACAACAACGGTCTCTGTCGCCAACAATGCAATAACGACTCCACCCTCTTCTTGTGCTGCAGGTAAAGCAACAACACAACCAAGTGCAAAAATCGGTGCAAACGGCAAAAACAAAGCTACGGTAGAAGAAGTGACAATTCTGCAAGCGGGTTCGGCCATGCAGACAGGCATGGATCGCTATATTAATATCTCCAGGCGCAAGCTAACACCCCCAAAAAACTCGGAAGGCAATAAGCCAAAAATAAATCGTTCCAACAATGGCCCTGAAATTCGCGGGCCAATAGATGAAAATAGATTTTCCATTCTGGCGGAGCCTGAAACAGAGTCGAAACAATTAGCCCCAAGGAAACTAAAGCCCCCACCTATTTTTATTCGGGAGAAGATCTCGAATGCCCTAGTCAACAAAATAGTTGAGCTTGTCGAAAAAGATAACTTTCATGTTATTCCGCTTATGAAAGGGAATATAAGCGAAACTAAACTCCAAACCAAAACCGAAGACGATTTCCGAGCAGTGTCGAAGTACTTAAACGATTCCAAAAAGAATTACTACACGTACCAGCTGAAAAGTTGCAAAGGTTTGCAAGTTGTGCTCAAGGGAATAGAACCCGATGTGACCCCCTCCGAAATTACAGAGGCCTTAAAAGAAAACGGTTTTTCCGCAAAAAATGTTATAAACATTATGAACAAAAACAAGAAGCCGCAACCACTCTTCAAGGTCGAGCTGGAGCCAGACAGCAGAACTTTGAAAAAAAAACGCAGTGCACCCGATCTACATGTTGCAGTACCTTCTGCACCTAAGGATCACAGTGGAAGAGCCGCACAAACGGACCGGGCCAGTGCTATGCACAAATTGCCAGGAATACGGTCATACCAGGGCTTACTGCACCCTCAGGTCAGTATGTGTAGCTTGTGGAAACTGCCACGGCTTCGAACCCTGCCCTGCCAACAAGGAAGACTCTCTCACTAAAAAGTGTGTAAGCTGCCAAGGAAACCACACCGCAAACTACAGAGGCTTTCCAGTCTACAAGATGATGAAAAGTCGGATGCAAGGAGCGACAACGACACGCTCCCTGAACACACAAAACACTTACATGAGATCACAAACGACACCGGAAGTATTCTTCGCAAAAGCAGCCAGATCATCATTTGGCCCTCCAATTACCACCAACGGAATGTCTTACGCCAGTGCTTTAAGATCAGGCACAGCTCACATATAGCCGAAAATTAATAGCATCCAGCATGCCATGGGACAGCCACAAAGTAACATGGAATCTATGATGATTACTTTGCAACAAAATATGATGGAATTTATGTCCTTCATCACCACCATGCAAACCCTTATGCAAAACCAAAATATCTTGTTACAAATGCTTGCAGCTCAGCAGTCCAAATAAACCATGCCTAGCATGATTTCATAAACCTGAAATAACTCAATTTCTGAACGAAAACCACATCGACGTTAAGTTGCTGGCAGAAACGCATCTCACCAGCAAATATAACTTTAAAATACGGGGATACACGGCTTACCTCACCGATCATCCAGATGGTAAAGCGCTTGGCGGAACTGGCATCTTAATAAGAGACCTCGTCAAACACCACTTTCACCAACGGTTTGCAAAAAATCATCTGCAAGCTACTTCGATAAAATTACAGTTGGGCAACTGCAACCTTGCCATTGCCGCTGTCTACTGCCCACCCCGCTTTACAGTCTCCGAAGACCAATTCATGGACTTCTACAATTCGCTTGGAGAGCGATTCATAGCAGCAGGAGATTACAACGCCAAGCACACGACAAAGACAGAGCTTGTACATTTGCTTTACACCTTCGAAATGTTTTTCAGCCAAACCCTGCAACTAATTCATTCGCACTACCGTCGCCGTCAATTCGAATTGAATCTGAGACGGAGCCAATTCTGTTTCAACCAAATGAAATTGCAAAAGTAATCAGCGAGCAATTGAAACCAAAAAAGGCCCCAGGCGGTGATCAAATAACTCCCAAAATGTTAATTGAACTTCCAAACTGTGCAGTTGAGGTTATTTGTAAACTCTTTAACGGGATTACCCGACCTGGCTATATTCCAAAAAAATGGAAAAAATCGGTAATCATAATGATCCCAAAGCCAGGAAAAGACCACACAATACCAGCTTCGTGCAGACCGATAAATTTACTCTCGTGTCTGTCAAAACTGCTCGAAAATGACTTTTGACTCGCATAATCCCATATCTGAAAGAGCACAACGTTATTCCATCACACCAATTTGGCTTTCGAGAAAGCCATGGAACAATAAAGCAAGTCAACAGACTAACAACAGAAATACGGACTGCATTCGAGCTTCGGGAATACTGCAGTGCGGTATTCGTTGACGTTGCACAGGCTTTCGACCGAGTCTGGCTTGATGGCCTTATGCATAAAATCAGAACGATCCTGCCGGGAAACACTCACAGGGTACTTGAATCGTACCTTTACAACAGAGCCTTCGTCGTGAGATGCAACACTACAACATCCGACGACTACGCTATAGAGGCTGGAGTTCCCCAAGGTAGCGCCCTTGGTCCAACTCTATTTCTCCTCTACACCGCAGATATCCCCACGAACGAGCGGCTAACTACTTCTACATTCGCAGACAATACCGCGATCATAAGTCGGTCCAAATGCCCAATTCAGGCAACAGCACTACTAGCTGATCATATCGTTGTAGTGGAGAGGTGGTTATCAGACTGGCGTATAAAAATAAATGCGCAAAAGTGTAAACACATAACGTTTACTCTTAACAGACAAACGTGTCCCCCGCTAACCCTGAATAACACCCCACTTCCACAAGCTGACGATGTAACGTACCTTGGCATCCACCTAGACAGGAGACTTACATGGCGGAGACATATCGAAGCTAAGAAAATTCACCTAAAACTAAAATCAAACAGTCTCGATTGGCTTATAAGCGCGCGCTCCCCCCTCTGCCTGGACTTCAAGGTCCTGCTCTACAATTCAACGCTTAAGCCAGTCTGGACCTACGGCTCCCAATTGTGGGGAAACGCGAGCAGCAGCAACATCGACATCATCCAGCGAGCACCTTGGTATGTTCGGAACGACAACATCCATAGAGATCTTGGCTTTCTACCCGTAAAAGATGAAATATCAAAACAAAAACACCAAGCTAACTTCTCATCCAAACCAGCTCGCCAGGGCCCCAGCCCGGGTTTCCAACCGGACCCGATTGCAACGCAATGACCTTCCAGCTCAGCAATAGTTATTAGAGCCCCTAAATCTCGCGCCAGTCACCTTGACTGTCAGATAGTTTTTATACCCTTGCAGAGGGTATTATAATTTTGGTCAGAAGTTTGTAACGCAGTGAAGGAGACGTTTCCGACCCTATAAAGTATATATATTCTTGATCAGGATCAATAGGGGAGTCGATATAGCCATGTCCGTCTGTCCGTCTGTCCGTCTGTTTCAATACCGTTTGCGAGCTCAGTTTAAAAGCTAGCGATCTGAAACTTTCACACTCGTCCTAAAACATGTGTACGCAGATCAAGTTTGAAAATCGCCCCGATCGGACGTCTATATCCTATAGCTCCCATAGGAACAATCGGATATATCTAGCAAGAATTGATGATATTTTGCGCAGTGTAAAAGCTATTGACATGAATCTTTCCAAATTGTATTTTTTTATGCATACCTTGATCAGGGTAAAAGCGCGTGGCGATCGGACGTCTATATCCTATAGCTCCCATAGGAACAATAGGGTAAAATCGGTCCAAATTTTATGTTTCCAAATCTTTTTTTTTTTATGTATACCTTGATCAGGGTAAAAGCGCGTGGCGATCGGACGTCTATATCCTATAGCTCCCATAGGAACCATAGGGTAAAATCGGTCCAAATTTTATGTTTTTCAGAATATTGCGCGCTGTGTAAAAGCTTTTGCTATACATTTTTTCAAATCGTATTTTTTTATGCATTCCTTCATCAAGGTAAAAGCGCGTGCTGATCGGACGTCTATATCCTATAGCTCCCATAGGAACAATCGGATATAACTTTCAAGAATGGAAGATATTTCGCGCAGTGTAAAAGCTATTAACATAAATCTTTCCAAATCTTATTTTTTTATGCATACCTTCATCAGGGTAAAAGCGCTTGGCGATCGGACGTCTATATCCTATAGCTCCCATAGGAACAATAGGGTGAAATCGGTTAAAATTTAATGATTTTTAGGATATTTCGCACAGTATATAAGCAATTGACATGAATCTTTCTAAATCGTATTTTTTTATGCATACCTTGATTAGGGTAAAAGCACGTGACGATCGGACGTCTATATCCTACAGCTCCGATAGGAACAACAGGGTGAAATCGGTCCAAATTTTATGATTTTCTGAATTTTTCGCGTAGTGTGTAAGCTACTGACATAAATTTTTCCAAGTCTTATTTATTTACGCATATCTTGATTAGGGTAAAAGCGCTTGCCGATCGGACGTCTATTTCTTATAGCTTCCGTAGGAAAAATAGTTAAAGGCTGCGAAAGTATCCCTTTTTTTCTATTTTTATATGACATTTTTGCAGTATAAAAGCAATTGACATTAAACGATGCAAATCTAGTTTATCTATGTATACCTTATTCCTTTCGCTACTTTTTCAGTTTTAGCAATTTCGCCAAAGTCTGCAAGGGTATTAAAACTTCGGCTTGCCGAAGTTAGTTTCCGTCCTCGTTTTAATTTAAGATTCTATATACTTATTGTTAGCCTCAATTCAGAGAAAATCCAATAAATAAAATGCAAAATGTTAAAAAAAAACTTTTATCTTTGTACACCTATTATTGTGTCCAGCCAAATTGGTGTATTTAATAAAATATTTAATTTAGTGTTATATTAAAGGATTTGTGAATCTGTTTTTACTTTTTTTTAAAGACAATTAATAGAAGTATGAAAAAAATTTGATTTTTTGAGATTAGAGAAGATATGAATTAAAAACAGAAAGTTAAACAAGAAAGGAAAGCTAACTTCGGGCGGAGCCGAAGTTGATATACCCTTGCAGAATATTCTGTAAATTATATTTTCTAAAATTATTCATATGATGCATTCTTAATACTCATAAAAAATCCCAACTTCGTAACTTTAAAAACACCAAAGTTATGGCATTTCCAATCGTTCAGTTATATGGCAGCTATAGGATATAGTCGGTCGATCCTTATGAAGTTTGGTAGGTCGAATTGATTGGCCAAAAATAAAACCCATAGAAAATCCCAACTTCCTAACTTTACAAACACCAAAGTTATGGCATTTCCGATCAATCAGTTATATGGCAGCTATAGGATATAGTCGGCCGATCCTTATAAAACTTGGTACGTCAAATTGATTGGCCAAATACAAAACCCATAGAAAATCCCAACTTCCTAACTTTACAAACACCAAAGTTATGGCATTTCCGATCAATCAGTTATATGGCAGCTATAGGATATAGTCGGCCGATCCTTATAAAATTTGGTACGTCAAATTGATTGGCCAAATACAAAACACATAGAAAATCCCAACTTCCTAACTTTACAAACACCAAAGTTGTGGCATTTCCGATCGTTCAGTTATATGGCAGCTATAGGATATAGTCGGCCGATCCCTATAAAATTTGGTACGTCAAATTGATTGGCCAAATGTAAAACCCATAGAAAATACCAACTTCCTAACTTTAAAAACACCAAAGTTATGGCATTTCCGATCGTTCAGTTATATGGCAGCTATAGGATATAGTCGGCCGATCCCGGCCGTTCCGACTTATATACTGCGTGCAAAGGAAAGAAGGGTGTGTGCAAAGTTTCAATTCGATATCTTTAAAACTGAGAGACTAGTTCGCGTAGAAACAGACAGACGGACAGACAGACGGACAGACGGACAGACGGACGGACGGACAGACGGACAGACGGACAGACGGACAGACGGACAGACGGACATGCTTATATCAACTCAGGAGGTGATCCTGATCAAGAATATATATACTTTATATGGTCGGAGATGTCTCCTTCACTGCGTTGCACACTTTTGACCAAAATTATAATACCCTCTGCAAGGGTATAAAAAGAAAAAAACAGTTTCGTAAAGACAAAATAATTTAAAATTTAAATTAAATTTAAATTAAATATCGTATCTACTAAATCTTTTTTGATAACATTTTTGTTACTGTTAAATTAATTTCCCAAGAGAAAGCTATCTACGAATGGTAGTATCCCCAAAGATTGGACTAAAGAACTAAGCGATTTTAACGCTGATGATCCATAGCATTTAACAGCTTAGCTTGTGGTAAGTACACAAAACGGTGGCGACTAACTATTATACTTTATTTTATTTTCCATATGTTGAGGACAGTATACTGTATTTTTATACCCTTGCAGAGGGTATTATAATTTTGGTCAAAAGTGTGCAACGCAGTGAAGGAGACATCTCCGACCATATAAAGTATATATATTCTTGATCAGGATCACCTCCTGAGTTGATATAAGCATGTCCGTCTGTCCGTCTGTCCGTCTGTCCGTCTGTCCGTCCGTCCGTCTGTCCGTCTGTCCGTCTGTCTGTCCGTCTGTCTGTTTCTACGCGAACTAGTCTCTCAGTTTTAAAGATATCGAATTGAAACTTTGCACACACCCTTCTTTCCTTTGCACGCAGTATATAAGTCGGAACGGCCGGGATCGGCCGACTATATCCTATAGCTGCCATATAACTGAACGATCGGAAATGCCATAACTTTGGTGTTTTTAAAGTTAGGAAGTTGGTATTTTCTATGGGTTTTACATTTGGCCAATCAATTTGACGTACCAAATTTTATAGGGATCGGCCGACTATATCCTATAGCTGCCATATAACTGAACGATCGGAAATGCCACAACTTTGGTGTTTGTAAAGTTAGGAAGTTGGGATTTTCTATGTGTTTTGTATTTGGCCAATCAATTTGACGTACCAAATTTTATAAGGATCGGCCGACTATATCCTATAGCTGCCATATAACTGATTGATCGGAAATGCCATAACTTTGGTGTTTGTAAAGTTAGGAAGTTGGGATTTTCTATGGGTTTTGTATTTGGCCAATCAATTTGACGTACCAAGTTTTATAAGGATCGGCCGACTATATCCTATAGCTGCCATATAACTGATTGATCGGAAATGCCATAACTTTGGTGTTTGTAAAGTTAGGAAGTTGGGATTTTCTATGGGTTTTATTTTTGGCCAATCAATTCGACCTACCAAACTTCATAAGGATCGACCGACTATATCCTATAGCTGCCATATAACTGAACGATTGGAAATGCCATAACTTTGGTGTTTTTAAAGTTACGAAGTTGGGATTTTTTATGAGTATTAAGAATGCATCATATGAATAATTTTAGAAAATATAATTTACAGAATATTCTGCAAGGGTATATCAACTTCGGCTCCGCCCGAAGTTAGCTTTCCTTTCTTGTTGTTGTATGCAACAGTATAATAATCTACTCCATACGAGGAAAAAGTAATAAAAGTAGTTAATCGGTAATTGGTTCAGTGTTAGGAAGCGGACTGCACTGTCTGCAAATCGGATCCTGGTTACAAATTTGTGGTTTGAATTTTAGTTGGGGACAGTGGTAGAAAAAATAATAGAAACGACATTTAAACAAATGTTATTGGCTTAAAACTAACAGCATATTGTACACTGTAGTGAGGGTCGTCGGGAGCCACAGCTTTCAATTCCAATTCTTATTTGAATTATACAGAAGTGTTATTTCTCGCTGGGACCTCCCCCGGGCCTCTGACCAATGCGGGCCCCGAGGAAATGACCCGGCTGCCCTCCCCTCTCATTGGGCCTGACTGTAGTCCTTATATTTTTGTGCTCCTTTTTAAGTGGCTTACGATTTTAGTACTTGCGGTGTCCGACTTTTTAATAAGTTAAACCAAACTGACCCATTCTTTTTATTAAATGACGTCTAAAAACATTCACAACATCAGTTTTCAATTCCCTAATAAACAAGAAAGAAAGTCCGGTTTTGACAAAACTAAAAGCGTAATTCTAATATAGTAAATAATTATTTCAAAGGAATATTTTGAAATTTGAAAAACTCCAAAATAATAATAATTTTTTGATTTTCCTATGGGAGCCATATGAAATAGATGTCCGATTTCAACTTTATTAAAATCTTAACTCCATAGTATTTAAATATTACCGACTCCCCAAAGAACAAAATCAAAATAAAAACTAAAAAGCTATGCTTTTTTGCGATTGTTTCTATGATGTAGTCGCCAAAAGCGACTTGTTCCGACTTATATAATACCTGCAATAAAAAACCACTTTTGGGAATGTTTTAAGCAGATAGCTTTAAAACTGAGGGACTAGTTTGTGTGGAAATGGACGGACGGACAGATGGACAGACGGACTCTCCAGGTAATGCTGATCAAGAATATATATACTTTATAGGGTCGGATGCCTCCTTCACTGCCTTGCAAACTTTTGACTGATATTAATACCCAAGGGCATCCTAGGCTAAAAAATTCAATTTATAGGTAATATAAATATCGAGAAGCTACTGGCCACCAAAATAGACATTACGTTTTGTGATCAACAAAACTAAAAATTATTTGTTTGAAGGTGGTAACACGTAAACTAGGCGCTCAAAGAATACTTCCTTCAATGCGAAATATACAAAAAATGTTTTACTTAGGGACAATACCAAGATAGATAGTTAGTTCCAGACTATATTAATATTCCTTAAATCCAAATAAAAGGTTGTATTATGGAAAGAAATAGTAGTTGTTGTTACAATCTGAAAATTTATATACCTCGTTTCGGTCGCACTGGCTTAAAAACTAATTGCTATATCACCAAATATAAAGTTAGCTGCTAGTACAGTTTAAATATTTGTGTTTTTAATAAGTAAGCTTACTGATTATATTATTTTTTCTATTTGCTATACAAGATACGTTAAAATATGAAAGGAAACAAACTTCGGCAATCCGAAGCTTATATACCTTAACAGTTGTTACAAATCTACTACATTTCGATTTCTATGCCTATATTACTAAAAACAATGAAGCTATGTCGATTTTGCGCTCCATTTCGCCACCGTTTCTGTGGCAGCTATATGATATTGTTGTCCAATTTTAATTTAATGGGAGCTATATGATATAGTCGCTCGATCCGGCTCGTTCCGACTTATATACTACCTGCAAAAGAAAGACAACTTTTGGGAAAGTTTCAAGCAAAAAACTGCTAGTCGCTCAGTTTGCGTAGAAACGGATGGACGGACAGACGGCGGACAGACAGACATGGCTAGATCTCTCTGGTGATGCTGATCAAGAATATATATACTTTATAGGGTCGGAAATGATTCCTTCACTGCCTTGCAAACTTTTGACTGAAATTATAATAGCCTCTGCAAGGGTATACAAATATAACATCAAATGTTACTTTTGTCGCTTTCTGTTATTTTTTCCACCACTGTAAAATGATTACAAAATGTAAAGATTAGGTCTGCTGTTTTACGTAATCAAAAAAGCAAGTACTTACAAGCCAAAATCTAGTTGATTTAATGTAGGTACGTTTAGTAACCCTTTTTTTAAATAAGGAGTGTGCCTAAAGCATTTTTTCATGTAAACACTAAAATAAATTAAAACGGTGCAAACGGTGTTTTTTTTACTTTAAATAGAATGAGGTCAACATGAGGAAACATGAATTTTTAACATTCAGATGATCAAAGTACCGAGTTCTGTAGGATTTTATTAGCTTATATCATTCATACTGACCGTACCGTTCGGTGCATTTGCAAAAACTTCCCGGACCATATTTTTTATATCCTTGCAGAGGGTATTATAATTTTGGTCAGAAGTTTGTAACGCAGTGAAGGAGACGTTTCCGACCCCATAAAGTATATATATTCTTGATCAGGATCAATAGGGGAGTCAATATAGCCATGTCCGTCTGTCCGTCTTTTTCAATACCATTTGCGAGCTCAGTTCAAAAGCTAGCGATCTGAAACTTTCACAGTCATCCTAAAACATGTGTACGCAGGTCAAGTTTGAAAATCGAACGTCTATATCCTATAGCTCCCATAGGAACAATCGGATATACCTTGCAAGAATTGATGATATTTCGCGCACTGTAAAAGCTATTGACATGAATCTTTCCAAATCTTTTTATACCCTTGCAGAGGGAATTATAATTTTGGTCAAATGTGTGCAACGCAGTGAAGGAGGCATCTCCGACCCTATAAAGTATATATATTCTTGATCAGGATCACCTCCTGAGTTGATATAGCCATGTCCGTCTGTCCGTCTGTCTGTTTCTACGCAAACTAGTCTCTCAGTTTTAAAGCTATCGAATTGAAACTTTGCACACACCCTTCTTTCCTTTGCACGCAGTATATAAGTCGGAACGGCCGGGATCGGCCGACTATATCCTATAGCTGCCATATAACTGATTGATCGGAAATGCAATAACTTTCGTTTTTGTAAAGTTAGGAAGTTGGGATTTTCTATGGGTTTTATATTTGGCCAATCAATCCGACCTACCAAATTTCATAAGGATCGGCCGACTATATCCTATAGCTGCCATATAACTGATTGATCGGAAATGCCATAACTTTGGTGTTTGTAAAGTTAGGAAGTTGGGATTTTCTATGGGTTTTATTTTTGGCCAATCAATCCGACCTACCAAATTTCATAAGGATCGGCCGACTATATCCTATAGCTGCCATATAACTGATTGATCGGAAATGCCATAACTTTGGTGTTTGTAAAGTTAGGAAGTTTGCATTTTTTATGAGTATTAAGAATGCATCATAGGAATAATTTTGGAGAATATAATTATAGAGTATTCTGCAAGGGTATATCAACTTCGGCTCCGCCCGAAGTTAGCTTTCCTTTCTTGTTTTTTTTTTGCATACCTTAATCAGGGTAAAAGCGCGTGGCGATCGGACGTCTATATCCTATAACTCCCATAGGAACAATAGGGTGAAATCGGTTAGAATTTTATGATTTTCAGGATATTTCGCACTGTATATAAACTATTGACATTAATCTTTCCAAATCGTATTTTTACCTTAATCAAGTTAAAAGCGCGTGTCGATCGGACGTCTTTATCCTATAGCTCCCATAGGAACAATCGGATATACCTTGCAAGAATTGATGATATTTCACGCAGTGTAAAAGCTATTGACATGAATTTTTCTAAGTCTTATTTATTATACCCTTGCAGAGGGTATTATAATTTCAGTCAAAAGTTTGCAACGCAGTGAAGGAGACATTTCCGACCCTATAAAGTATATATATTCTTGATCAGCATCACCAGGAGAGTCGATCTAGCCATGTCCGTCTGTCCGTCCGTCTGTCCGTCCGTCTGTCCGTCCGTCTGTCCGTCCGTCTGTCCGTCCGTCTGTCCGTCCGTCTGTCCGTCCGTTTCTACGCAAACTAGTCCCTCAGTTTTAAAGCTATCTGCTTGAAACTTTCCCAAAAGTTGTCTTTCTATTGCAGGTAGTATATAAGTCGGAACGAGCCGGATCGGGCCACTATATCATATAGCTGCCATATAACTGAACGATCGGAAATGCCATAACTTTGGTGTTTTTAAAGTTAGGAAGTTCGGATTTTCTATGGGTTTTATTTTTGGCTAATCAATCCGACCTACCAAATTTCATAAGGATCGGACGACTATATCCTATAGCCGCCATATAACTGATTGATCGGAAATGCCATAGCTTTGGTGTTTGTAAAGTTAGGAAGTTGGGATTTTCTATGGGTTTTATTTTTGGCCAATCAATCCGACCTACCAAATTTCATAAGGACCGACTATATCTTATAGCTGCCATATAACTGAACGATTGGAAATGATATAACTTTGGTGTTTTTAAAGTTAGGAAGTTGGGACTTTTTATGAGTATTAGGAATGCATCATATGAATAATTTTGGAGAATATAATTTATAGAATATTCTGCAAGGGTATATCAACTTCGGCTCCGCCCGAAGTTAGCTTTCCTTTCTTGTTTACGCATACCTTGATCAAAAATTGTTAAAGGCGGCGAAAATATAGCTTCCGTCCTCGTTGTGTGTGTAAGCTGATCAGATTATAGAGGGAAATGAACCCGGTTATATTCAAATTGTTTACCAAAATTATTACAATCTAATACTCTATTTCAAAACTATTTAGTTTATTTTGTGCAACCACAATTCTATAACCACAAATATATAAACCATTTTTCAAATATGCAATGGCGTCATAATTATACCCGTTACTCGTAGAGTAAAAGGGTATATTGTATTCGTGCAAAAGTATGTAACAGGTAGAAGGAAGCGTTTCCGACCCTATAAAGTATATATATTCTTGTTCAGGATCACTAGCCGAGTCGATCTAGCCATGTCCGTCTGTCCGTCTGTCTGTCCGTCTGTCTGTCCGTATGAACGCTGAGATCTCGGAAACTATAAAAGCTAGAAGATTGGCATTTTGCATGTAGATTTTAGGAGTTCCTACGCAGCGCAAGTTTATTTCAAAATGGTGCCACGACCCCTCTGACGCCCACAAACCACAAGCAGTGGCCACAGTTTTGATGCTATTATGAAAATTTTAATTGATATGTATTTATTTCGTCAATACCTATCGCTTGGCCTAATAAAAGTTTGCCACGCCCACTCTAACGCCCAAAAACCCATTAAACGCTCAAACCTGGCTATCGCCTACATTTCCGCCTTTCATGGCCCGTAGCGCCATCTAACGGATGACTTTGGAACAGCTGGCCAAGGTGCTAATTCGAGCGGCGAAAAACATACAAGAAGGCATATTTATATTAAGTTGTTTAGCTGAGTAACGGGTATCTAATAGTCGAGGCACTCGACTATAGCGTTCTCTCTTGTTATCACTTATTATGTTCAAAGTAATAAATAAAGTACGAAAATTTTGAAATAAACTTGGGCTGCGTAAGAAAACATAGAATCCTAACAATAAAAATTCAAAATCGCTAGTTTTAGTATTTTCCAAAATCTCGACGTTCATACGGACAAACAAACTTATAGTGTCGGAATCGCTGCCATCAGCCTGTTATTTACTTTCCAACGAATATAATGCATTTACTCTACCAGTACCGGGTATAAAGAGGTGAAGTTTGCTTTAATTTAACAAATTACGAAATGCAACAGCAAATTTTAAAAAGTTAATGTCAATCTACACATAAAATGAACTTCAAATTAAATTTACGTATGTGGATTTCAGCTCGGACCCCAGTATGCGTGCTCGGCCCGAACCTCTGACCAAATTTCTGAATGGCTAATGGTTTCACATGTTAGAGCAGCAACTGTTTTAACGGTTTTGAGAAATTAAAAGTTTTACAAGAGTTACAAAAAAAGGTACACTTAATTATTGAATAGCTTATAATTGGTAAAGATATTAATATTTGCAAAAATTTTTGCGCGCCTACCGAAAAAAATGAATTACTCAAAACTTTGCACTAGTTTTTCACTTTTCTTGTAAGTTTTAAATAAATCAACATTGATTCATTATAAGGAAATATAAGCTTAAAATTCATTAATATATCTCTTACCAACCCGCGGTGACAAAAAAAGGTAAAACTTCAAGGAAAACAAGAAAGGAAAGCTTACTTCGGGCGGAGCCAAAGTTGATATACCCTTGCAGAATATTCTGTAAATTATATTCTCCAAAATTATTCATATTATGCATTCTTAATACACATTCTTCTTTTGAATTTGACATATCTACCCTTTTGCAGCCTCTTTTATAATGCAAGGGAGTTCGGTCACTACGAGCAGTAACGGTCATAAAATTAATTATAGGATACTGTCGGCCTTATGAAATTTGGTAGGTCGGATTGATTGGCCAAAAATAAAACCCATAGAAAATCCCAACTTCCTAACTTTACAAACACCAAAGTTATGGTATTTCCGATCATTCAGTTATATGGCGGATATAGGATATAGTCGGTCGACCCCGGCCGTTCCGACTTATATACTGCGCGCAAAAAAACAAAAGTTTCAATTCGAAATCTTTAAAACTGAGAGACTAGTTCGCGTAGAAAGAGACAGACGGACATACAGACAGACGGACATGCTTATATCAACTCAGGACGCGATCCTGATCACTGCAAGGGTATACAAATCAGAAGTATTTGCTATCTATTTGAATCTTGGTCTCTTTAATAGCTGCCGAACGGACTTCGTTGGTCTGAGAAATCTGAAATCGATTGCAAGAATTTTGTGCACTTCAAATAATTATCAGTAAACTAACAAAAACTCTGTTAAACATACATTTTTTTGTTTTTAATTTCTTTGTACGCCGACAAATTTTTCTTGTCAAAGTACCTTAGAATATCCTTAAGGGCCCTTTCTTGCAGAATTTTTACTGTTTGCCAAAAAATTTTAATACAATTGTTTTAAAAAGTAGGGCAATAACATTTTGTCTATTTTGTTAAATTTTGCTCAAATAAACGTAAGTATTAACTTTATAGTTGCACACTATTTTGAAACATACCAAAAAATATGTATACTATCCTTGATTTCAGTGCATCCATATACAAACAACAAGTTGGGTTATTTAAAAAAAAATTTTTTTTTTGCCTGTGAAATCCTTGCGAAGAACACTTGTCTCTGTTTAATGTCAATGTGGGGCAGATAGATCAGGTTACTTAGCCATGAATGATAATCAAAAACAGGGAAACTCAAACATTTGAAGTGGCTTTTGATAAACCATTAAATAAAACTCAATATCACGAGGATAACAAGGACCAAAAGTTGGTGAGACTTTGGGGTGGTGGGCATTTCGAAATCAAACAAGAAACTGTCAAATTTAATTGAAAACGCCAATTCATCATAAGGGAGGACTGCTTATTCACAGTGGTCAGCCTCCTTCCTCTTTTATGTAATTGAATACCTGCTCTATTCAAGGATAATCGCATCAGAATAAGAAGCTAACGAAATTAGCAAAAAAAAAACATACCGAGTTCTGGAGTATTTTTGACGCGTGCACCCGCCACAAGCATCATTATATACTAATTACTCGAGTATTATTGAAACGCATTCAATCGAAATGGAATAACGAGTAGCAGTTTCTGCCCGGTCCACTGCATTTGCACACCGCACTTGGTCCTGAATTGGTTACTCAAATCTGACCGCAATTCACCGAGTACGAACCCTTACCCGCTTCCCCTTTCGAGCTGGTCTTTCACTTTTGGCTTGACTTTCCGGCGCCCGCGGCATTAAGAGCCACTGAAATGGCAATAAAAAGATTATAGCCTGAAGGTGTGAAGTGTAGTGCAGTACAGGCATCGCGTCGAGCCAGAGTCCCGGCCGAGCACCGCACAAAAGACACAAAAGACCCAAATAACACCCCCAACGGCGAGCCAAACATGTGCTGGATTTGTCGGATTTGTTCCCAGCATCTCACTCGACTCGAGTGAGACTGGTCGAGTGTTTTTCTTGCCGAGTGCGCAGCCATGTTGCTATCGCTTCTGGCATCCAATCAGCGAAGAAGAGCGGGAGTGCATGTCCGCCAATGGCGCGAAGTTTCTTTGAGTTCTGCCCTACATCTCAGAATGGACGGCCTAAAGTCTTGAAGAATTTTTTGTAACTGCAGGTGCTTAACGCTTGTAATCTGACCTAAAATATTTAGATTCAGAAACAATATTTCTCAAATCGATTGTTCTTGTGGTAGCTATTTGACGTTGCTGACATATATAGTACCTGGAAGAGAAAGAATACTCTCTAAAACCAAATGTTTTGATTTCTCACTAATTACGGCTTGGACCAATTACGTTACCAATTGCTAGCTTCCTTCTTACAACAGAAATAGAGTAACATGTAGAGGGCCAAACATTTTAATAATTTTTTAAAGGAACCAGGAAAAAGCTTTTTTTGTTTGCCCTAGACAAGTTTTTAATGAACTATGAGATCACAAGGGATTCACAAGAGGATAGGTTTTCGAAAATAAATTCATTAAAATAATAAATTACCTACTTAGAAAAAGTTGATCGTAAAATTGATCACATTTATCAAAGATCTTAATAAATATCCGTTGTAACCGTTAAAATTCTTAATTTTAATTGAAGGTAATACCGAAAATTCCGAAAGGTTATTTTATAAAGTAAGTCAGTCACATAAACTAACATTTTATTTTTGAAATCGTAAAAAATTGTATTATCTCGAATCTAGATAAAAAAGAAAAGGTTATACACATTAGTTTATTTAAAATGAATACTGAAATATAAACAAAGTGTTTCTAAGAAATATAATCTTTTGGGAACATTAAAGTGTTGTTTAGCTTTGCATTACTATTCCAAACAATTCCTGCTCCTAACTGACCTACTTATACCTTTTCGGATTATTTTCAAATGATTTAAATTATAAACAAATCGTTAGTCTAAACAAATTATACAGATACCATTAGAATAGGATCGCATTCGAAAGACTGTACCTAAACTCTATTCGGGAGAGCAGCTAGCAGGGCAACAAACAATAAACAGGATGCATGCACTCTCAAAACAATAAGGCGCACCATGCAAGTAGAAGCAACCGTATCCATTTTACGACAAATTTTGTTTACACACTTGAGAGAAACTCAAAGGCTCTCTAGCCAGATTTTAAACTTACCAATGGGAGGATTCGAATGCCAATCCACCACCAGATGCCGACGAACCACTTTAGAACGCGCACATTTCCACTCCGTGAAACCGAGTGATTTTCGCCGGGGATCTCGGGCGCTATTTAAAGACAGCCCGGAGCGTGCAACTCAAGCACATTTGCTCTGCAGCTCTCGAGCCGTTTAGACCGGAAAAGCAAGAAAAAACCGGAGTGTACAAGTGTCGAAAATTCCATAGAGAAATATTCAAGGAATTACAAAAATGCTTAATATGGAAAGTGCGGGTGTGGGTGCAGCGATGGCCGGTCTGAGCAAACCGCTCACAACGCCCTTCTCCATCAACGACATTTTAACGCGCACCAATGCGGAAACGCGTCGCATGTCCAGCGTGGACTCCGAGCCGGATTCGGAAAAGTTAAAGCCCTCTGATCGCGAGAGGTCGGCCTCCAAATCGCCGTCCCTCTGCTGCCGAGATCTCAGTCTCTACAGTCTGTCCCAAACCAAGGAGGCGCAGCCGAATTCCAGGCAGAGCACCAACTATCTGCAGTACTATTCGGCGGCGATGGACAATATTAACCATCACCAGGCAACAGCACCATCGAACTCCAGTGCAGCAGACTATATGCAGCGCAAATTGGCATATTTTGGGTCCACGCTCGCTGCTCCTTTGGACATGAGACGCTGCACCAGCAACGATTCCGGTAAGTAATCGAAAAGTGAACCGCATTCAGAGTTAATGGATTTTGGGGAAAAGCACATCTTTTGTTCGGTCTTTTGTGTGTGACGCTAATTTTCCATTATTTTCCGCTTACAGACTGCGACTCACCGCCGCCTTTGAGCAGTTCGCCCTCCGAATCGCCTCTGTGCCACGACGGCAGTGGGTTGAGCCGCAAAAAACGGTCGCGTGCCGCCTTTAGCCACGCCCAGGTCTTCGAGCTGGAGCGTCGTTTTGCCCAACAGCGCTATTTATCCGGCCCGGAACGCAGCGAAATGGCCAAGAGCTTGCGGTTGACAGAGACCCAGGTGAAGATCTGGTTCCAGAACCGCCGCTACAAGACCAAGCGCAAGCAGATCCAGCAGCACGAGGCGGCTCTTTTGGGGGCCAGTAAGAGGGTTCCTGTCCAGGTTTTAGTGCGGGAGGATGGCAGCACCGCCTACGCCCACATTGCTGCCCCTGGGGCGGGGCACGGCCTGGATCCAGCTCTGATCAACATCTATCGCCACCAGCTGCAGTTGGCCTATGGAGGTCTGCCGCTGCCCCAAATACAGATGCCGTTCCCGTATTTTTACCCGCAACACAAGGTGCCTCAGCCCATCCCTCCGCCCACTCAGTTGTCCAGTTTTGTGTCCGCATCCTCGGCATCCTCGTCACCAGTTCCCAACCAGGGGACAGTGCGTCCTCAGCGGACCCCTTGTCCCAGTCCTGCTGGCCAGATGATGAGTGTGGAAAGCGGAGTCGAGAGCATTCATTCAGCGCCGGAGGACGGCGACGAGAATGTGGAAATCGACTAGGTGGCGATGGGAGATATCCCGAAGAAGAACAGGGGTTACGTTTTTGTGATAGCCGTGGCAGTTGTGTTTTATATGTTTAACCAATAGATGTACCATAGCTTTAGTAGCCTTAAGTGTTAGTTGTATCTATCCGAGAGCTAAATAAAATCATAAATGGAAAAAAAATGTTCGTATTTTCTTGCTGGCTAATTTGTTTATCGTATTGGATATTTGGATAAACATTTTTAATTTTTTTTTGATCAACTTTTATATTTTGAATATTTGGCTAATATTACTTATAGTTAATCGTTTTGTGGTCGATTAAATGTCTTTTTTATGCCCTTGCAAAGGGTGTTTTAATTTTAGTCAAACGTTTGCAACGCAGTGAGGGAGACATTTCCGACCCTATAAAGTATATATGTTCTTGATCAGCATTACCAGGCGAGTCTAGCAATATCCGTCCGTCCGTCCTTTTATACGCAAATTAGTCCCTCAGTTTAAAAGCTATCTGCTGGAAACTTTCTATTGCAGGTATACTCATACCAAAATTAACCCTAAAAACAAGAAAATCGCCTTATTATACCCGTTACTCGTAGAGTAAAAGGGTATATTGTATTCGTGCAAAAGTATGAAACAGCTAGAAGGAAGCGTTTCCGACCCTATAATGTATATATATTCTTGATCAGGATCACTAGCCGAGTCGATCTAGCCATGTCCGTCTGTCCGTCTGTCTGTCCGTCTGTCTGTCTTTCTGTCCGTATGAACGCTGAGATCTCGGAAACTAGAAAAGCTAGAAGATTGACATTTTGCATGTAGATTTTAGAATTTCCTACGCAGCGCAAGTTTGTTTCAAAATGGTGCCACGCCCCCTCTGACGCCCACAATCGCTCATATACGATTTTAAAAATTTAAATATTTCGGAAAAGTAAAAATGCAGTTTTATTGTGTTTATAAATACCTATCGAAATTTTTCAAATCGGACCATTCGTTAAAAAGTTATGCGTGATCAAAGTTTCTATCTCCATCACCCTCGCACTCCCATTACCTGAGTAACGGGTATCTGATAGTCGGGGCACCCGACTATAGCGTTCTCTCTTGTTTTTGACTTCAAAGGCATCGAACCTTAAATTTTATGTTAAATTTTCTTAAAAATGGGGCATCTAACCATAAATTTTAGGGTATTTTTTCATCATGATGTAATTTTTCATTCAGGATTTATGGACTTATGTATATTTATGTATGTGTATATACACATATATGATTTAAGCACTTCGCTTTTCTTTCAGAAAAGTCACAAAGTTTGTATTAGTAGTGCACTAATGAATTGCCAATATCGATTTCAACTGTAATTCTGCGGGGAAGAGAGAGAGAAATTAGTACAATTATGATTTATTTCAGTTCTTACAAGTAAAATCCGATAAGTAACTTATCCGAAAACTCTTATAATTTTATTCGCCCGCCGGTGGGATTCGAACGCAGGTCTCCCGCGCGTGAGTTCAAAGACATTGAATGGAGCCACGGTCGCGCGCGAAGAACGCACGGCAAACCAAAAAAAAGTTTTTAGAACTCGTTAAGTTGTAACTGGAAAAGTCAAAATATTTAAAATAAATTTTCTAAGATGATATTTCTTATGACAATAAACATATTAATTATTTTTCAATAAAAGCATTACTTCTCATCTGTGTTTATAACACAAATATTTCTATATTTTAGAAAATATTACTATATTTTAGAAAATATTTCTATATTTAAGAAAGAATTTTAGAAAATATTTCTATATTTAAGAAAGCGTTTCTATTTTTTTAGGGTTATCGAATTTTTTAGGTTAATTTGAGAAAATTTTTCTATTTTTTAGGGTAAATAATTTTTTAGGGCAGAATTTCTAATTGGAAGAAACAAATTTTTAAAAACAAGTACCATTTTTACTAAAATATAGAAATTCTTTCTTGGATTTAAGGTGAGTTTAGTTTATGGCGACAATTTCTACATTTGAGAAACACTTTCTTGATTCAAGAAAAGTTTTCTTGTTTTGAGAAAAAAATTCCTTGAAAATAGAAATCTTTTCTTGGATTTAGAAAAAATAAAGTTTTAAGGCGAATTTCTAAAATGTAGGGTTAATTTTTCTATGAGTGTATGCATTTACCATAGAAATGAGGAAATTAATAAGGTGTTCTAAATGATAGATAATACGGAACTAAAATATAATATTAAAAAAATCTGTGGTGAAAAAAAACGGCCTTAATTTAAAGATATCGAGTTTTGATATATTTTCTGTAACAAAGCTATAAATGTGGTACTTATAGCTAATTAAAATTTTGACATGGAATATTTGTAGATCGTATAATATTTTAAAACGATTAATGATGAATTCAATCAAAGAGTTCTTGAAACTCGCAGGCGGTTGTCTTACAAATTGATGCACATGACCTCAATTTGCATCAACAGGCGGGAGAGTGTTCTCAGGCTCCTCAGACTCTTGAGAAATGACAACGATCGGGGGGAAGAGGGCGTCAAGATGCGTTCTGCTGAAGTGGCCATGCGTGTGGCCGGAGCCTTGCGAAAACCAATAGCCGCTGATGATGACCGACTATGACGGCCCACTCAATGTCGACATAGAAGTGCTTCAATGTGTCAGATGGGTCGGGACAGACGCCTGTGGCCTACAAACCAGTGACTTACATACGGTTCACCCCAGTGCTTTGCACAGGATCATCCCGGGAGGGGGAGGAATAGGTTCGGAATCATAGACATGTCCTTATCAGCACAGTTGGTGGCTGACGACAACAAGAACAGGCCTCAAAAGCCAGGCGGCGACAATTCTAAAGGCCGGCGATGTTTATAAACAAACAAACAAACAAGTAGAAAAGGACATACAACCAGAAGGAAGGTAAGCGTGTGATCATTGTTGAACATCCACTTCAACAGGGGCGTTTAGCAACAATATTGCGCATTTTTCTTGCAGAACATTTTTAAATTTCCAACACCATCATTCACCCTTTTCTACACTTAGAAAAAACGTTGACCTGAAGCCTAAAAAATATTTCGATAATTGGCGAGGCCAATTAATTTATAAACTCTATATATATACATAACAGAGTAGAAATGGCTTTTTTTTACGTGATAAAAACCTTTTCTCTACGAGTAACGGGTTTAACAATATCTATTTTGTTATGACAGTAATTTTTATTAAGTTTTCTTTCTAAATGTTTAAATTTTAAGACAAAAATATACACTCCTATTTTTGGGGTGATCTTTCTGAGTGTCTTTGAAAGTGGGACATTGAACGTGCTGGTCTGGTGACTGCCAACTGAAAAAACAATTCGATCTCGAAGTACGCATTCTGCTTTGGGCGCATTCTTAGACTAAAAGCCCGTCGGTATTTGACAAATTTAGGACACTAAAATCAAGTGACAGTTGTAATTACTTATGTCAATAATTTGTCCAGCACTGCGAGTAAGTACATTTTTGCCGCTCGTCATAATTCTTATTTCAAATAAACATTTATATGTATAAGGACATTTTGCCACTAATGAATAAAGTATTACTCGTTACTATACCCTTGCAGAGGGTTGTATAATTTAAGTCTGTTAACAACGCTGTGAATAAGACATATCCGACTCTGTATACGCACTCTTTATTAGCGGCCCCAGGAAATTGGATCCATCCATTCACGCCTGTTTCTTCGCAAACTAGACGCTCAGTTGTAAAGCTATCTAGATTAAAAGATATATATGAGTCGAAGAGGGCCTTATCGGAAAAATAATTTAAATCTAATAAATAAAATGATTATACTTGACAATTTCAAACACGTTCTGAGTTTTATAAAAATCGGACGAACTAAAATAAAGCAAATTTACATAAGTTCGTTGATTTAAACAAATACGGAAAAACCTTGAGATTCAGATAATTTTTTTGCGATTTTAAAAAACTTTTTTATTTATTATTTTTCAATTATCATTATTTATCTAATAAAACACCGTACAAAATGTAATCACTGTTTTTAAAAACATTCAATTAACTTATTATTTTATGTTCCCTTATTAATCCCGCGGTAATCCTAATGATAATAAACAATATTGTAGAAGTATTTAAGTATTTAAAGCTAAGATTTTTAAATCAATTATAGCAAGGAAAGAACGATAAAAAAATATATATATATATAAATATATATTAACTTAATAAAAGATTTAGAAGAATAGGACAAATCTGAAGGCATTATTTTCGAGCTCAAAAATATATTAATTAATGAATTGCCAAATGGGAATATCCAAAAATTAAGAAGTGATTCAAATTAATTAAATTATTTTGTAGAATATTTCAAAATATTCAAATTATTATATTATTATAATTGTTTTTTCATTATAATTTCAATATCTATTAAGAAAATGTCTCGAGTGAAAACCCAAATTGAGTAGTTTTTATATGGGTGAACGTGAGGGCCTTTTTTGAGTCCCTCCCCACTCCACATTCACCCAATTGTTCGCCGTGATAATTCATGGTCTCTTTGACTTTGAGTTTCATTTTTATAGCACGCTTTGGATGTGGAATTACCGCGCTGAAGGGTTGAAAAAACACGCTGCATGTGGTCTTGGAGTGAAATCCGTTTGTCCTGCTGCCGGCGGCTTGGCTACTAATTTGTTTATACTGCGCCGCCCGGATTTGTTTATGCAACCTTTTTTATGACACACATGACGGAGTGCTACGAATTGACATCTACTTGCCAGCAATTCGTTTAAACAGGGCCGCCGATATTTGTCTTGAAATTAATACAAAAACTAGTCATGTGGCGCAAGTGGCGTATGCGCAATCTTTGAACTGCAATTAGTCGCCGCCTGTCACCGGACGTCCTCGAGTCTGGTAAACAATTTTAGCGATATTCGCTATTTGCTTAAACATTTTTGCAGGCCTGCATTCTTAAGCAGAGAGTGCAGTTAATGGCAAAATGGGAGACTCAAACGAAAATGCCAAAACCGTTGCCCGGACAGCTTAAAGTGTAAACAAAATGCCCGAAATGTTCACTTATTATAAATGCACTGGATTCTTGTTTTGGCCCATTTGGATGCACTTTGCTTAGCGTTTTGGCATTGCCTTCCCATACTCCTGTTCATTACGCCGCCCCTCAAATACCCGACCCCGATCCCCACCCAAGTGCCTCGATCTCTGGCCGATCGGAATCGACGTCGTCTGCTGCACACATGTGTGCCATAAAAGGAGGCTGAGAATGAGCGGCGATTTGCAGGCAGCGCTTGGCTATTGCTGTGGTTGTTGTTGTTGCACGTGTTGCCCTGTCGCCGCGTTTGTTTATGCAGCAGCCCTGCTCCCAACAGTTCCCGGTAGAAATAACTTCACAACAAATTCATTAACTAAACTCCAAATTCTAAAGCATGGTACTCTACGCCTTCATAAGGTACATTAGTTGTTTAAAGTGTGCTTCCTAAAAATTGTTACTTTAAATTCACCATATAGGTTTGAGATCATCTATTTAATTTAAGACTATCTCTAAATTCGTAACATTTTCCAAAAACCTATACTAGAACCTGGAGATTTCTAACAAACTATTTTTTATGTCTAAATTATACCATTTATTCACTTATAAAAGGAAATTAATAATTATTGCGTATTTTGCAGATTTAATCAGTTTAAAATAGTCAATTTGTCCAACTTTAACCTAAATTTTACTTTTAACGAATTCCCTTTTGGAAGTGAAGTGTGTGTGAACAAATGTTCCTTATAAATATACACAGTTATGGTAGAGTATTTTAAAACCGAAATACCTGTTTCCTAGGGTCTTTCTAAATTGATTTTGTTTTTAAAGTTATGCTC
The DNA here is from genome assembly GCF_018152115.1 of Drosophila rhopaloa. Taxonomy (NCBI): domain Eukaryota; kingdom Metazoa; phylum Arthropoda; class Insecta; order Diptera; family Drosophilidae; genus Drosophila; species Drosophila rhopaloa. The sequence continues at coordinate 11,282,433 of NW_025335034.1, read as the reverse complement.
TTTGTTTTATTGGACCCGCTCCTAAGAGGGGGAGTCCCGAAAGAGATTGCAGCTCGCGACATTGCCTAATTGCTTTGCTGCCAGGCGGGTGATGGGGCTTGCCACTAGGACGGCATCCCTTTAGTTGAATCGGAGTCTCCCACTCACACCCACGGAACCCGATTGCTCTGTAAACAAAACACGGAAAGCAAAGTACAAATCATGCCCGGCCCATTTATGTTTATTTTGTTTTGAAAATTGTGCGTTTAATTTATAGTTAATTGTTTTTCGGCTTTTCATTAGCCAACCAAACCGAGCAGTGACTGTGTGCGGTCCCCGAGAATTCCTGGGAATCCAACCCACAGCAACGAGCCGGCGAATTGTTGATGATGGTGCTATTTGCGCAAGTTGTTGTGCAGCCCGCCAGTCGAACAAAATGGCCACCCACCTCAATTTCAATTTGAATTTCAATTTCCAACTCAATCTCTCGTTCGGCAGCTGTTGAAAGATCTTTGCGCAATGCCAAATCCCAATCCGATCCGGCATCCAACCACCCCGCTCTCGGTGGCCACTCCTTTGCTTATTTGGCTTCAAATAAAAAATCATTTAAATGATTTCGAGAATGGCTGCCATAGCAGCGGCATCAAATTGAATGATAAATGTTTTGGCTTTTGTGATTTTGTTTATTGTTCAAGTTTCGTCTTAAAAATTTCAAATTTTCACCGCATGCATAAAACGGTTTTGGTTTTTTTTACTTTATCGCGTTTTTTAGGCAGCAATTCAAATCGGCAAATGTTGAGTTAAGTCCAACTAGCACTATATAGATGGTTTGTTTTTCTCGAGCTGTTTAGATGAAAAAGTTGTGGTGTGGCAGACTGAGAGATACCCACATGTGTCCAAGTTCCATTGGGGTAACTTAATTAACGTTTTTAATGAACCTGCCGACTCGTAATGCCCGACAATTAAAGTCGCAATAGACAGACATTTGGTTGGACCGCCATTCGATTTTGGCATTAGATTGGCCGCCGGGCCAGCATTTGAGTGGGTGAGATGATCCATACAGGGTTGCCCAATGGACTGGGGCCTTATCAGCTGCCTGAGCGCTACTAATAGGATACCAGGCGGAAAACACTTGAAGATCTATTGATAAACAGTCACTTGGTGAACTAGTGAGATCTGTTTTTTACCCTGCAGCGTTTGGCACCAAAAAATGCTTGGATGGATCGAGATGGGAAAACAAACTGAATGGTGTCGTGTATGGGCAAACACTTTATGAATCAGTTTGCTGGGTGGAAAACTTTTTCGGAATGGAATCTTTTGGTTGAGCACCTGCAACTTATTTGGTCGTTAATCTTTTGTTTTGTTTTATTTATTTCTAACAACATAAAATAGCTTAAAACCTGTTTAAGTGCCCATTGCTTAGAGTAAACATTTTTTCCATGGATGTCCATGAATGAGTCACAAGAAGGTGAAGGTGCTTTTGAAATTTACAATTGACTAGGAGTTCTTCGGAATAAATAAATCAAGTCCTAAATAAAAATCATACAATCACCTTTTCGCATTGGGCACACTTTTAAAATATATGAGTGATATATGAGTGATAATATTAGTTAAAACAAACGGATTAAGGTTTATCAAACATCAATTATTTTCTGTCAGCTATCGTGTAAACATCGTGTGCTAGCATTTAGTGTATGTGAAAAGGATGAAAATCCAGCTCGATTTTACGATAAGGCAATTTCAGAATACAATTATTTGAAAACAGACTAATTCCAGCAGGGGCCGAAATTTTGTATGAGAAGGAAGCGGTTAGGTGGGAATGAATTGATAACGGATATAAGCATGCGTATTGATTTTATCGCAAGTCAGTGGCTTTTTCGGAATTACTGAACATTTTCTGCAACGCATAAATCAGCATTAAATTGCCGAAGAAGAGCAGTTAAACGCCTCGTTAGCTTTCGTCACTAAGCTTATCAACTTCGGTTTCAAATGAATTCCACCTACTTTTTCCTAGTACCATCTATTCATCTTTCATCTTTTTAATACCCTTGCAAAGAGTATTATGATTTTGGTGATTTAGTGAAGGAGACTTTATATATTCTTGATTAGCTTCACTATCAGAGTTGATATAGCCATGCCCATCCGATTTAATACCCCTTAGTTTAAAAACTAGAGACCAGACGCTTTGCAAACGATTTTTTATACGTGTAGGCAGATTAAGCTTGAAATCGCTGATCGGACGTCTATATCGTATAGCTGTCATTGGAACGATCAGAATAAACATGTCAATTTTGCTGTTGTTGACTAATATTATGCTTTTATCCTATTTTAAGACCTCTTATCAAAATCGGGCTATAGCCTATAGCTCTCATATGTATTTTCGCACAGTGCACGCTTTCAGAAATTTTCGGTAAGACTCCAGGGTATTTAAACTCCGGCTTTCTGAAGCTAGCTCCTGCTCTCGTTTCTCTATTTTTTCATAATCATTATACGAAGAATTTCGTTCATCCTGCCACCCAAACGCCTATCGGCCACACCCACTCCAATGTCGGCAGCTATTAGCAGCAATTTTCAATTTCCTTTCTGATGAAGCACATGGCAAGAGAGCAAATTACATGGCGCACAAGATGAGACATTCACTTTTCTTTTGCTTTTCTTTTCTTTTCTTTTCTCGTTTTTTTTTCTTTTTTTGTCATATTCTCCCCTTTTGAACTCGGTCCTGGCGCACACGTACGCAATTGTCCTGGGCGCTCGACTTCGATTCGAAAAGAACATTTTCTTGCAATTTCTGCTGGGTGGCTGAGTAGGTCGAGAATAGAGCCCAGACGGGTGCAAATGAACGGCCATTATGTTTATCCGAAGTGAAAGCGAGGGCTGAAGTGAATTTTTAACGAGCTGGAAAGACCCGAGAAGTTGCACAGTGCCTTGCAGTGAGTTAGTTACTCTTCCTCCCTTCAAAGGACATGATTCAATAGACTAAGAAGAAAATTACACTTGAACGCTGTGGCGTGTCGACAGCTTAAGCTTCTCTGGGTGGTCAGCCTTTTATGACCTTGCAAAGGGTATTTAAGTATAGACCTGGTGTTCGTAACGCTAACAAACGGATAAGGCGTTTATATACATGTTGTATACGGAACAGCTCCTATGCAGATAAGGACTATTTTGCAAATTCATGACGGATGAAAAACTGTGATTTTTAAATATTCGGAATCCAGCGTTTGGTAGGATCTTGTTTGGCTTCCGAGTGTCAAAAGATTTCGAAAAATGGCATACAAAACATTCAAATAGCGTCTGGAATATACAATAATAAAAAAACTACCTGGTAAAAACTTTAATTAACATTTCAAATGCTTTAAATATAATTTACAGGAATTTGTGTACATCTGTTTACGTTCTCTGTTACCCAAACAAAAAGGACAACTTTTCAATTAAGCTTTGAGCGATATTTGTGATCGCTATTTTAGTGATTCATTTTATAAAAAATTATTTATTATTTCTGATTTTAATTTAAAAAAAAAATAATGATTATTCTCAGCCCCTGTCGAAAGTGGTGCATGTTTGCCGACCCAGGTTTTACATTGTTTTATATTGTACTGCTCAGCCAAAACACAATTCTATTCTAGATAAAGCCTTGGTTATCGATGCTTTAGAGTAAAACCTTTAAAAAAAATAAAAGCAAATAAGTCCGAGCAGGTTTTCCTTAAATCATTGATCCTTTATTTTGCATAGTTTTCCTCTGTTCTTCATTTAAAGAAAGCGTATAAATTCATCGACTAACAAAAATTAATTTTTCTTCCCGTTTCCTTACTTTTTGGTTAGGCAACTTTGATTGGGCTGCATTCAAAAGTGACTGTCTAAATTGCCGGTCAATTAGCCATAGCTTTTAGAGACCATCCTCGTTAACCTGTCTTCATCATTCGCGCAGCCAACACATAGGCACATTCCAGTGCCAAAGGAGAATTTTAAGTTTATTTGCCTAAGCCGTTGACAGACAAACAGCTTCGGTTTACTCCTTCCGCTGCTCATACTCGTGCAGCACTCATACGCCCTGTGCGCCATCTGCGTTAACATATCATTAGTGCGTGCGTGTGTTTGCTTGTTTATTGGTGCCTTTGTTTACAAAAAATCGTAATCATGTGTTACAAATACTAATAATAAGGCCCATGGGCAATGTAGCACTAGCATCAACCAACATGGGCGTCGCACCCACTTCAATGTCAGTTCGTGAATGCATAATGAGCCGTAGAGCTCCACGAATCGTGTCTCCGCACTTCGGCCTCAAGTGCACTTGCCGGGGACCCAGTCTCCCGTTCGGAGTCGTGTAAACATATCATTTCTGTGTCCAAATGGCGCTCGAGTTGGCGCTGCCATTGCAGGAAGCAACTGTCTTTGGGGTCATTTGGTTTATTCGATTTCGGTATTGGACAGATCTGAATTTTACATTTCTATGATGATTGTTTGCGTATTTAGGTGCATCAAAAAGGATAACTTCTAGCTATCAAGATTAATTAAATTTTTACTAATATCGTATCTTGTAAATAATGAAAGAGGTCATCTTTGGTTGGCGAACTTAGTTTTAGATCGATTTCTTAGTATTTAGAATAGAAAGTATGAGTGTACACTTCAATTGGGCAATCCAAATACTTAGCAACATAATGATGATGTTGAAATCCCATTATATCTATGATGAATATGCTTTTTTATAAGGAGGATTTGGGTTTTCTGTTCAAGATTTTTGAATTTTTGCTCAATTCGTAAAGAACACTTGGCCCAGCACTTAGGCGCCTCAAGTAGAAAATTGTAGGCCCATTCGATTTTTATTCATTAAATACTTAAGAAGAAGCTCAAGTGCCAAAGTTTAAGTGTTCGGGCTATTATTGCAAAAATAAATAAAGACCAAACAAGAAAGGAAAGCTAACTTCGGACGGAGCCGAAGTTGATATACCCTTGCAGAATATTCTGTAAATTATATTCTTCCAAATTATTCATACGATGTATTCTTAATACTCAAAAAAAGTCCCAACTTCCTAACTTTAAAAACACCAAAGTTATGGCATTTCCAATCGTTCAGTTATATGGCAGCTATAGGATATAGTCGGCCGATCCTTATGAAATTTTGTATTTCGGATTGATTGGCCAAAAATAAAACCCATAGAAAATCACAACTTCCTAACTTCCTTACAAACACCAAAGCTATGGCATTTCCGATCAATCAGTTATATGGCGGCTATAGGATATAGTCGTCCGATCCTTATGAAATTTGGTAGGTCGGATTAATTGGCCAAAAATAAAACTCATAGAAAATCCCAACTTCCTAACTTTAAAAACACCAACGTTATGGCTTTTCCGATCGTTCAGTTATATGGCAGCTATATGATATAGTCGCCCGATCCGGCTCGTTCCGACTTATATACTACCTGCAATAGAAAGACAACTTTTGGGAAAGTTTCAAGCAGATAGCTTTAAAACTGAGGGACTAGTTTGCGTACAAACGGACGGACGGACGGACAGACGGACGGACAGACGGACAGACGGACATGGCTATATCAACTCAGGAGGTGATCCTGATCAAGAATATATATACTTTATAGGGTCGGAAATGTCTCCTTCACTGCGTTGCAAACTTTTGACTGAAATTATAATACCCTCTGCAAGGGTATAAAAAATGCAGATCATCTTATTCTTCATAGAAACATCCATGGGGCTGTTCATTTTTATACCCCTGCATATTGAATTATAATTTTAGTCAAAAGTGTGCAACGCAGAGAAATTTACGACTCTGGCCCCATAAATTATATATATTCTTGTTCAGCATCACAAGAAAAGTCGATCTAGCCATGTACGTTTCTAAGCAAACTAGTCTCACAGGTTAAGAGCTATCTGGATAAAACCTTCTATTGGAACGGGTCGGATCGGATGACCATGTCATATAGCTCCGGTTGGAACAATAGAAAAAATAGTTTGCAAAAAATTAGAACTTCTTGTTTTTTAACATATCGTTATTGTAAATAAATAGAAAAAAAGCAAAATACATTTTTTTTTTGTATTTTTACTTAGATGTCCAATTTTAATTTTATTAAAACCGTAATTCCATAGTATTTAAATATTACCAAATCCCAAAGAACAAAAAAAATTAAAAACAGCAAGTTATACTTTTTTAAATTTTACCTTGAAAACTTGTGACGGAAATTAAATGTGGCTCTTGCTCATTTCAAAACTTTCCTCTCCGAGTTTATGTTGTACTTCCCAAAGCGATCAACTTAAACGAGAGGAAATCGTTAATAAACCATAGACATTTGACTAAATTAAATATTTGCTTCCCGGCTGCCACCCACCCGTTCAGTGAATTATTGTCTTAAACTAAACGAGCTCATTGCTGATGTTTTTCTGCCCATGTAAACTTTTCGTTTACCAGTCTTCCAGCTACATGTACGCTTGTTCATACATATATATGTACATATAAATGGTTAAATTGCAGATAAAACTCAACGCGCCAATTTGTAGGCAATTAAATTTTATGTTTGAACTGGAATTTCGGAGATTGTGTGACGTCCAGCCGGAATTCTATTTGGATTCTGATTCCGGTGCGGAGTCGGAATAGTATCGTATCGATCATTCAGTTTGGCAGCCATTCGTCACGGACTTATTATTGTTTACTTTGTCATATTTTCCCAATGTGTTTTTATTATTCTGTGGGCCGCATTCGTACTCGTATTTAGATTGCCTCTATTTGTTTCTGCATGCCAGCAGTGATACTTTGTTTATTGTCTCGGTCAGGCCAAATCAATGCAACGACTTTTCTGCGGTAAATTTGGCATTTGGTGTTTGGCGGGTGCTTGCTGCGATTTGGCCATAAACCTTGATCAGTCATTTCTGGAGGGGTCTCAAGTGGATGAAGTTATTGCAAATTTTCTATTCATTGGATAATGCCGTATTGTTGGCAATCATTGCAATGATCCCAGTGGCTAAATGCGGCCCAAGATTCCGCTGCCGACGGCCAAGTGTTCCATCAAAATTAAAGCTTTTAAGCCGCTGCCTGAAGTGATTCGCTTGTGTTCTAATTTGCTTACGCAGCGAATGCGCAATTAGCCACTATTACATTAATAATACGCGTACTTGTCTTTGGCAGACCCAATGGTAATTGAAAAAATGGCTATTTCGAATATGGAAATCGAAAACGAAATTGAATTGAAAAGCGCACATTTGGCCAAAGAGAATTGTCTGTACTTAAGAGCTTAATAGTGCGCATCTTGCCTTATTGCATCTATATCTGAACCTGTTCTGATGTTTTATCTGCACTGGGAAAAACATTTTATGCCGAAGTTGGAAAATATTCTAAAGGCTGTAGATATATAAACCATTGTATTGACGATAGCATTGATAAAACAAGAGAGAACGCTATAGTCGGGTGCCCCGACTATCAGATACCCGTTACTCAGGTAAAGGGAGTGCGAGGGAGATGGAGATAGAAACTTTGATCACGCATAACTTTTTAACGAATGGTCCGATTTGAAAAATTTCTTCTACATTTCGATAGGTATTGATAAACACAATAAAACTGCATTTTCACTTTTCCGAAATATTTAAATTTTTAAAATCGTATATAAGCGAATGTGGGCGTTAAAGGGGGCGTGGCACCTTTTTGAAACAAACTTGCGCTGCGTAGGAACTCCTAGAATCTGCATGCAAAATGCCAATCTTCTAGCTTTTATAGTTTCCGAGATCTCAGCGTTCATACGGACAGACAGACAGACGGACAGACGGACATGGCTAGATCGACTCGGCTAGTGACCCTGATCAAGAATATATATACTTTATAGGGTCGGAAACGCTTCCTTCTAGCTGTTACATACTTTTGCACGAATACAATATACCCTTTTACTCTACGAGTAACGGGTATAATAAATATTTTCACGGCCTAGCTACAAATTTAAATCGACAATTCACTTCAGAGATGAAATTTTTGTTTTCCGGCGCAGTTAAGTTCCTTGATTCAGAAAACGACTTTCACAATTTGTTAATACTCAATCAATTTACTGGTGGCTTGTAGAGACTTGTATTTTGTGGTCTTTGTCAAAATTCCACTCTCGGGTAGAAAAAATAAAATTAATTTCGGTTCCTTAAGTGCATTTTTTTAAAAGAAAATTATTTATGCGGCTCATAAAATTGTTATTACTAGTGAAATGAGATGTTGATGACCAGAATTGGTTTACAAGAACAAAAATATAAGGGTCATGAAAAACTTAATTTGGGCCATTATTTTACAAGCCGAAAACCTTTTATTAAAGCAAATTTTGGATTTGTATGAATTTTTTTACTGCTTTTTTTCGGTCATTCAGTAAACAAGTATATCAAAATCTCGCAAAAATATATTTGCTCTACCCTTGCAGAAGGTGCAATAATTTTTTATACAACATAGTAAATAAGACACTTCTTGATGAGCATCACCAGGGGAGAACAAACTAGTCTTCCAGTTTTATAGCTATCTGGATAAATATTTCCAAAAAGTGTTCTTTCCTTTGCAGGCAGTGTATAGGTCGGAATGGCAATTGAAAAAATAAATTTTAAAAATACAACTTTGCTGTTTTTAAACATATACAAATTTACTCCGAGATAGATAATTATACCCTTGCAGAGGGTATTATAATTTTAGTCAAAAGTTTGCAGTGAAAGAGGCATTTCCGACCCTGTAATATTCTTGATCAGCATCACCAGGAGAGTCGATCTAGCTTTCCGAAAAGTTGTCTTTCTTTTGAAGGTAGTATATAAGTCGGATAAAGCCGGATCGGGCGACTATATCATTTAGCTCCTATTGGAACAATCGGAAAATAAGATTAAAAAAAATTCAAGAAATATTACTTTACAATTTAGTGTTGGTTGTATTAATGAAAAACCCCTTTCTGAACTAGAGAGCTGCCACGGGAACGATCGCAAAAATATGTTAAGTTTGGTGTTTCTTAAACAATTTTTGTTTTTCTTGCTGCAGTTGTCTTATGATAAACTTTTTTTTGAATCAACATCTTGAGTTTTATCAAAATTGGATGACAATATGCAATAGCTGCCTTTCTGGCGGTATGGTTCTATGGAGTTTATTGGCGCTGTGTAAAAGCTATTAACATAAAACTGATCATATTTAATAATGATAACGGATATTTATGTACGTTTATGTTTAAATACACTGAATATAACATTTTTCAAATTTCTTTTTTGCGATTGTTCTCACGGTGTTTTAAATAATGTCGTCCGTTTTTTAAAATTAAAAAAATTAATAAAATAAATAAAGTTTCTGAATATATTAAAAATGAAACTTTATATTTTTTCAATTATTTCTACGATTGTTCCTGTGACAGCTTTATGATATAAAGGGGAAAATTCCTCCTGACATCTTTAAAACTGAGAGATTAGTTTGCGTGGAATCAGCTCGTGTGGTCATAGTGATGAAGACAACATATACTTTATAGGGTCGGAAATGTCTCCATCACTGCGTTGGAAACTTTTGATAGACATTTAAAGATGGCTGTTAAAAGTTTTCACCTAGTTGTTCATTAACCTTTTTCCTCAGTGATAATCAGATCTTTGGTCTTGTGGCGACGCTAATGTGCAATTGGAAACCGTCGAGCCGCCACTCAGATCCCCCTACATGTAATGCAGCGGCGCTACGATCATGTTATTATGCGTGTGGCATTGTTTACAAATTACGCCCTGTCGCCGCTCCCGGCCAGACAGGAAAGACTCAAGGATGTCGGCAGGACAGTGAAATATGTGTGAACACTGTTCCTTATTTCCTAGGGGTCCAGATCTTTTGGCTGCTCAAGTGGCCGTTTACGGAGGCGCGGTCAAGGTGGCTAATTGGGATCTCCACTCGAAGTCTGTCTAGACAGCTGTTTTGCGGTGGTCCTGCGCCAAGTGGCTTGCTTTGATTGTCGCCCCGGGACTTTTACGACACATTAGTTGACAATTGTTTGGAAACAAACATCTGAAATGCATCGCCAAGGCGAACAAATTGAAGGAAGCGGACCACACAACTGACGCAAATAAACTCGAACCGTACTCCAAATAAGCAAAACAGGCTGGAAAACAAACAATTACTTGCAGAATGGAAAAATCGATTAAAAGTAAACAAATCGATTAAAGTATTATATATAAGTATATAATAATTTGTGTGTGCTGTATGAATTATAAAGCGACGGAATCCTGATGAATCATCCAAATAAATTAATCTCATTTATATTTAAATGATAAATATAATAAAGTTATTGGGCTTTTTATCATAACCTCTGCGAGGGCACCAATCCTTTTAATAACCCGTTTAAAAACAAATGCCCTTGCAGTTTTTCGTTGTTACTGCAACACATCTTTTTCTGTGTATTCCAAAGCTGGGGGAATGCATTCAATTTACTAGTGAGTCCCAACTCCATTCACTCATATTTATCCCCTCCATCCGTCCGTATCCATCCATCAGGGCCATCAGGTGTGTGGTGGCGTTGGCTTTCTGGATGTGAATGTTCTACGTTCGCCGCCGTTAGAAGCGCAATTTGTTTACGCTACTTTCTGAGCAATAAAAGCACAGACGGCCATGTGGGTGGTCCCACCTTGGGCCTTCAGGCTTTATGCAGTCGCTGGATATGATGTAGATTACTGGTGCCGGAATGGATTGAGATGACAGCTCCCTCGCCGTGTGCTAATCATCAGTCGCTCTTCGGAGTTGTTCGTGTGGAATTAATCAGAGCATTGTGTGCGGATGCAGCAGGATGCGGTGGGTGACTGTAATCCCTGTGAGAACTAAATTGAATCATAATTGAATTGATTTCCAGCGAAAGCGGCCACTTGCGACTGTCGGAATCGAGGGCCCTGGGACAACCATAGCTGTATATCTGAAGTGGCCGCCAAATTATTAAACATAATTGCGCCGTAATGAAGCGATATCTGCGCCTGGGAAAGGGTGCAGCCACTCAAGTCGAGTCAGCTCAAGTGCTCATTGAACTCTAATGGAGATGTGATGGCTTATTCAGTAGTTTGTTGACCTCGAAGATATGACCCCTGGTTCCCCTTTTGCAAATGTGGCGCATCTTATTTACATTTAATTTAGCCAATAAAATTATTAAACAGCTAGTAACAGCTAAACAGCTAGTAAACGATTAGTAAGAGATCACCCTTCAGTGGTGGTCCTTCTTTAACCTGTTACGTGCGTGGGTAATAGCCGTGTAAGAAATATTACGGACCTCGTTGCTGCGAAACACCCAGCAACTGTTGATAAACACATCAAAAATAAAAATGACGGTATAATACTTTAAAAGCAAATCAAAAAATAACTAAAGGTCCATGAAGTTTGCAAATATAAGTCATTAAACTTAAAGCATATAAAAACAATCAACAGGCAAAGTAAAACGGAAGCATTGGTTTAATGTCAAAGTTTTTGCGAAGTTTTACCGAAGTTTCAGTGGTTATAATATTCAATTTTATACATATCTTTATAATTGTACACCTTTTTTTGTTTTTTCGGTTTGTAATACCTTTTTCAAGTAAATTTAAATAATGAAAACAATTAGTGAATTTTGTATAACCAAAAATAATAATATTACACATATTACTTCACGGTAAATACGTATCGTTTCGTTTTATTAACTATCTCTGCTATTTGTAGGTGCAAATTTATTTAAAAAAATAATTTAGAATCATAGTCGCAATAATAAAATTATAAGGTTATAAAATTTAATCGTCAATTTACTCTAGAGATAAAAGCTTCGATACCCAGATAATAAATAACAATAAAAATTGTATTTTATTGTACCTTCTTATCAATTGTTTTGTTGCCTATTTGAGAAGTCTTGATTTGAAAATTAATAAGAAAGGAAGCCAACTTGTCCAACTTTAACAAGAGAGAACGCTATAGTCGGGTGCCCCGACTATCAGATACCCGTTACGCAGGTAAAGAGAGTGCGAGGGAGATGGAGATAGAAACTTAGATCACGCATAACTTTTTAACGAATGGTCCAATTTGAAAAATTTCTTCTACATTTCGATAGGTATTGATAAACACAATAAAACTGCATTTTTACTTTTTTACTCCGAAATATTTAAATTTTTAAAATCGTATTTAAGCGATTGTGGGCGTTAAAGGGGGCGTGGCACAAACTTGCGCTGCGTAGGAACTCCTAGAATCTGCATGCAAAATGCCAATCTTCTAGCTTTTATAGTTTCCGAGATCTCAGCGTTCATACGGACGGACAGACAGACGGACAGACGGACATGGCTATATCGACTCGGCTAGTGACCCTGATCAAGAATATATATACTTTATAGGGTCGGAAACGCTTCCTTCTAGCTGTTACATACTTTTGCACGAATACAATATACCCTTTTACTCTACGAGTAACGGGTATAAAAACAGTGAAACTATGTCGGTTTTCCAATATATTCGATCGGTCCTATGGCAGGTATATGATTTAGTCGTCAATTAACATCGTCGTTATTAACATTAAAATTGCTTAACTTTATTTTAAAAAAAAACCAACTTTTAATTTTTTTCTTTTTGTTTTTCTGTCTGGAAAATTTCATTTAAATTTCTTTAAAATGCTAGATGCTAGTTTGCGTAGAAACGGACGGATAGACGGACGATGCTGATCAAAAATATATAAGCTTTACTGGGTCGAACATGTCTCTTTGAAAGGGTATTTGAATTCAACCTTATGTTAAAATGACCATGTGCAAAGTCCGTCCTTTACTTCCAAAAGGCTTATTTAAAATTCCGTTCAAGCAGGCCTTGAAGGTTTAAATGTCAACTTATTAAATTGCTTTCTACGGGTTTTCAGTCGAGTTGACGCAAGAGAATGACTCGCATGAAAATCGGGGTTAATTTTTTAATATCTTATCTGTGAAAAAAAACCGTAAAATAATTTTTAATTAAAATTTGTATTATCGGAGAGATAAAATTGTGTACAAAATCAAAACATTTTTAAAAAAAATTAATATATTGAAAATTGAAGGAACCCTAGTTATTTCGGACTCATCTTTACCAGAGGTATTATTAATTATTATTATTTTGAGATATCACTTTATCGTTTGGCTTTTGTTATTTTTATTCCCAGATTTCCGAGTTGAAAAAATGGAACAAGGTTGTCGCAAGCGTGGGCATTCGAGTGACGAGGACGTGGAGAACAGCCGCCGGAAAAGAAGTGTCGAGCTTAAGCTGGCGACCGTGGAGAAGTTGATGCGGGGTCTGAGTTTTCAGGGCGGCAGTTCAATTGAGCTGAAGTTGGAGAATCTCTCGTACTTGCTGAGGGATGTCTGTGCGAGTCTCAAAGAGGAAATCCTGTGCATCCTGGTGTCGTGCGTGGAAGAGCAACCCGGCCAGGCCAGTGCCTACGCCACATTTGTCGGCCTGTTGAATGTAAGGAGCTGGGAGTTCGGCGCCGCGTGCTTGGGATTCATGGTGCAGAAACTGTATGAATGCCTGTGCAATCGCGAGTGGTTCAAGTGCCAGGGAATAGTGCATTTTCTTGTAGCTCTGTACAACTGCAACGTAGTCACATCGTCGTCCTTGCTGAAGTTCCTCGCGAGTTTCGTGAGCGAGTGTGAGAACCAAAGCGATCCCGACGATGTGGTGGATTTCGTACTCCAGGCACGTCGCGATTGGTTGGCCTACTGCGTACTATCCGCCCTGCCCTTCGTGGGCAAGGATCTGCAGCAGAAGGCGGGATTTGAGAGCCTAATGCTCACGTTGCAGATCTACGTCAAGAAGCGTTGCGCGTTGCACACCCCCATGCTGAGTGTTTGGCGTGACTCCGAGCAGAGGGACCATCTGGAGTTGCTGTGGCATCAGGTGGACGCATTGCGCCAGGAGCAGTGGGTGGAACCAGAGCACCAGTTGATCACCCGTCCTTACCTGGCCTTCGACGGGACGTTGAGTCACGCCGTGCCTCACTGTCTACAAGACTTTGAGGTGCCGCCCCATGAGCAGGGATGCTGCTATCCTCCGACGCGAGTGCCCTTTCGCATCTTTTCGTACGACTGCGAGAACCTCCAATTGCCCTCTCCTTTGAGCATCGAACGGCATTTGTTGGAGGTGCAGATCCAGGACATGCTCCAATGCCATCATCTGGAGAGGAAGATTTGTGCCGATAGCCTCCTGGCATATGCCGCCTCAAAGCCCCAGTTGTCCGTTTATCACTGCATTGTAGAGGTGATTCTGGCCGAGATGCTGCAGTTGCCCAGTTCCCAGTGGATCACCCTCAACTATGGATCCATTCTGGTGGAGTTGTGCAAGCGCCAACCGAACAAGGTGCCCCAGGTGGTGCATCAGGCGGCGGACATCCTCTTCGCCCGACTGGACTTTATGAGCGTGGCCTGCTTCGATCGGCTGGTCAACTGGCTATCGCATCACATGAGCAACTTCGGGTTTCTCTGGAACTGGAAAAAGTGGGCTCAGAGTGTCTCCTTCCCAATCGATTCCAGTGCCACTAATCATCAGCCGAAGGTTGTCTTTCTCAGAGAATTACTTAAGAAGTGTCTCAGGTGGGTAACATTTACCTTATAAATTGACAATTAATTCACATAAAACTGAAAAACGTGAAGCTTGCTAAGTTCCCTTCCCAATTTGCTTACTTTTTTTTTTGATAAAACAAGAACTTCGGCAAGCTGATGTTTATATACCCTTGCAATTATTACAAAACGAGAACTTCGGCAAGCCGAAGTTTATATAGCCACGCAGTTATTACAAAACGACTACATTTCGATTTCTTTGCCTATATTACTAAAAACAATGAAGCTTTGTTGATTTTGCGCTGCATTTTGCCATCGTTTCTATGGCAGCTTTATAATATTGTTTTCCGATTTTGACAAAACTAAAAGCGCAATTCTGATACAGTAAATAATTACTATATCTCAAAGAAATATTTTGATAAACAGAAAAACAGCAAAATAAATTTTTAAAAAAATATAATTTTTTATTAATTTTTAGATTTTTCTATGGTAGCTATATGAATAAGATGTCCGATTTTAATTTAATTAAAACCGTTATTACATAGTATTTAAATATTACCAAATCCCAAAGAACAAAAAAAAATTAATAACAAAGTTATGCATTTTTAAAATTTTTTTACCGACTGTTCCTATGGGAGCTATATGATATAGTCGCCCGAGCCGGCTCGTTCCGACTTATTTACTTCCTGTAATGGAAAGATAACTTTTGTGAATAGCAGATAGGCTTAAAACCGAGGGACTAATTTGCGTAGAAACGGACGGACGGACAGACGGACATGGCTCGACTCTCCTGGAATATATATACTTTATAGGGTCACAAATTTCTCCTTCACTAACATTGCAAATTTTTGACTGAAATTATAATACCTCTCAAGGGTATAAAAATATCGGTTTGTTATGTATTAATTGTTTAATTGGTGTACCTCTTGTTAATTAATTATTGTTGTGAAAAACAGCCGTTTGATGACCAGCTCAGATATTTTTATTTATCCATGTATATTTCGTTTTTGGATTAGGTTATTCATATGGAAATATAAGAGTAGAAGTTATAGGTTACATTTTGACTCAGGCCAAAAAACCCTGGATAGTTTTCGAGATGTTAATTTTTTTATTTTGCTGTTTTTCTATTTATTAAAATATTCCATTGAGATATACTTACATAGTTATTATTTACTATATCAGAATTACGCTTTTAGTTTTGTCAAAATCGGACAACAATATCATATAGCTGCCATAGAAAAGTTGGCAAAATGCAGCGCCAAGTTGACGCAGCTTCATTGTTCTATAGGCATAGAAATCGATTTGTAATAACTGCAAAGGTATATAAACTTCGGCTCGCCGAAGTTTGCTTTCTTTTTTGTTTCC
This sequence comes from Drosophila rhopaloa, assembly GCF_018152115.1. Lineage (NCBI taxonomy): Eukaryota > Metazoa > Arthropoda > Insecta > Diptera > Drosophilidae > Drosophila > Drosophila rhopaloa. Next base: position 11,266,608 of record NW_025335034.1, on the reverse strand, counting down.
ACTTAACTTTCATAACCCTTGCATTCACTGGGGAGTGAACCCGCCAAGAATAGGACTAGCTAGTTTTGTCTGCACGTCCCCACAGACTCTTCAGCTATGTATCTACGAGGATGAAGGCAGAGCGTCAGAAACTCCTGAATGTTATGATCAGAGAAGCATTTTTGCAATTGTGAGTTGCCAAACTTTATTGGTTTTCACATATGTAAATGGAGTTCTGTCGTTAAAGCTTATATTAGTGTGTGAAAAGTCAGTGATGTGGTTAGCGGTGTACATCGTAACTTTTTTTTAAGGACAAATATTTCCAGGTAACGCTGTCGAGTTTTTATTTTTGTAATTTTTTTTCGGTTTTTAAAGGCACTTTAAAGTTAAATCCTCTATTTTGACCAAAAATGTAACTTTTTTGTTGTTGTAAAAATAATACATTTTCCCAAAAACAAAAAACTCGACAGCGTTTCCTGAGGAAGTACAGTAAAGAAGTACAGTAGATTTTGCAGAACCGTGTACACAGACTTGGAAAATGGCAACTTTTCAGAAGAGCGTTTAAACGTTTTGGACACCCAAACATCGAATACAAAACGCGCAAACTTACATTAGTTAAACTGCTTATAACTTCGGAAGTTTTAATCGGATCAATCTAAAATTTTAACGCAAGATTCTTCAAATGTCGTGCATTCTGACAAAAAATAAAAACATAGACAAAAAATAATTAAATACCAAATACCAATAGATATATCAGTAGGTGACGACGAAACCGGTTTGGTTTGAACACGCCATTGGCGATTTCTTTCTACTATCGGTTCCATAAAGCTTTTGACATATATCAAATTTTTCACAAAAATTTCGAGGTTGGAAAAAAAAACCAAAACCATTCACACTGTAGTGGTTTTCTTTGCGTTATTTCACTACTGCCATCATCGTGTTCTGCATTCTGGCGAAATTCATAATTCATCGTAAATAAATTGTTTTTTTTTTCTGAAGAGTTTACAACGCAATAACAATAACATTTTGCCCTTATTGGTAAATTGTAAATAAATAAACGCAAGTACATTACGTACGTTATAATTGTACTCCCAAATAAAGTATATTATTTTTAATTGATTGCTCTTACAGATTCTCACATAATTAACCTTTTTTTCTAAACAATTTAATTTTACTTACGTCGTCATTACGTAGCAATGAAGTTTATCAGAATGCAGGAACCCGATGTCCTCAAGAATGAACTAAAGCGATGAAAACCACTAAAATGAGTGTACGCCTTTTAAGTTCAAACCGTCGCATTTGTCTTGCTTTCACAACAGGGGCAAAAATCGAAACTCTGGTTTTAATTACAAGTTGCATATTAATTTTAAACTGAAAACTTATTTGTGTGTGGTATAATAATATATTATATTAAAATTGTAGAATCTTCGGTATTAAATAGTGTAATAAATACGTATACTTTAATACTGTCTAAGTAAAATGAATTAATTAAATCTTTGTTTTTTTTTGGGTGCAGAATAAAACTCTTCAGTAAAACAGGGTAAATTACGTTAGTTTGAGGTTTTAATAGATTATGTATTTAAAAGATAAGCTCAAAGCTATTATAAATATAAGCTAATTCCGTTTTGCACCACAAAAATATTTTTCTAAATCCAGATTATCATATCACCAAAGAATCGTAGAGATTCAACCGGACGTCCTGGCCGGCGTTCTTCCGCCGGCTCCACTTCCGCACTTCAAGTTCGTCGACGAGTTGCTCCCGGGTGCGATGTTGTCAAAGAATCTCCTAGAAGCGATGCGCAGCAAGCAATGCTGCTCAGAAATGATAATCAGCCTTATAAGTGGCTCCACGGATATCGGACTGCTGCTCAAGATCAACGTGTTCACCCAGAACTGCCTCCACCTGGGATCCAAATCATTCAGTCACACTTTCGCAATACTAGCCAAATACCACTCGGTCTTTAAGGTGATATATGTTTTATTTTATTTTAAAACACGCATAATAATTAAAAAGTAACCACGAAATACAGTCGAACTTCTATAAATGAAGCTTTTTCTCCTACACAGAACTGAGTTTCTTAGTGAAATTAACATATTCTATTTATTTTTATACCCTTGCAGAGGGTATTATAATTTTGGTCGAAAGTGTGCAACGCAGTGAAGGAGACATATCCGACCCTATAAAGTATATATATTCTTGATCAGGATCGCCTCCTGAGTTGATATAAGCATGTCCGTCTGTCCGTCTGTCTGTCCGTCTGTCGCGTCTGTCTCTTCTACGCAAACTAGTCTCTCAGTTTTAAAGATATCGAATTGAAACCTTGCACACACCCTTCTTTCCTTTGCACGCAGTATATAAGTCGGAACGCCGGGATCGGCCGAAGATATCCTATAGCTGCCTTACAACTGATTGATCGGAAATGCCATAACATTGATGTTTGTAACGTTAGGAAGTTGGGATTTTTTATGGGTTTTATTTTTGGCCAATCAATTCGACCTACCAAATTTCATAAGGTTCGGCCGACCATATCCTACAGCTGCCATATAACTGAACGATTGGAAATTCGATAACTTTGGTGTTTGTTTCGTTTGAATCGTTTTCGAGAATATAATTTACACAATATTCTGCAAGGGTATATCAACATCGGCTCCGCCCGAAGTTAGCTTTTCTTTCTTGTTTTTACTTATTTTTATATTACACCCAAAAAAAATTGTCATAGAAATTAAACTATTGTTACACAAATGATATATTATCATACCCAAAATTAACATTTGCACTCTCTCGGTATACTTAACCCTTTTGTTATACTCTAGTATAAAAAAAATACTATGTAGAATGCATGTAGAAAACATTTCATACTATTTTGTTTTACACGTATACAATTTCCTGAGAGCTGTAGTATAAAATGTACAACATTTAGTTAATGTATAGCATTGAAATGGCTACCAGCAAAGGCATAGCGAACTCAAATATTATTTTTTTGTATTCCTTCCCTGCAGTACCGTTCATCACATTTTAATCGATGAATCATCACCAAAAATTCATTACTGCTGATGATTAATCGATGAATCTTCATCCAAAATTCATTTAAAATTCATCATCCTTTAATCAGTAATTCATCGCATTTTCCTCAGTAATTCATCGCTTTTTCATCGCATTTGCATCGCTTTTTCTTAGCTTTTTCATCGCTTTTACATCGCTTTTTTTTTCATCAGTAAAATTCATTCAGGAAATTTTCATATAAATTTGTTTTTATTTTATTACATTATTTAATTATTATTAACTTAATTCAATCTACACATGTATGTACGTTTTAGTTGTCTCGGAGGTGTTGAGGATGTTTGAGGTTTCGGTGTTTTTATACCCGTTACTCATAGAGTAAAAGGGTATATTGTATTCGTGCATAAGTGTGTAACAGGTAGAAGAAAGCGTTTCCGACCCTATAAAGTATATATATTCTTGTTCAGGATCACTAGCCGAGTCGATCTAGCCATGTCCGTCTGTCCGTCTGTCCGTATGAACGCTGAGATCTCGGAAACTATAAAAGCTAGAAGATTGGCATTTTGCATGTAGATTTTAGGAGTTCCTACGCAGCGCAAGTTTGTTTCAAAATGGTGCCACGCCCACAAGCCACAAGCTGTGGCCACGGTTTTGATGCTATTATGAAAATTTGAATTGATATGTATTTGTTTCGTCAATACCTATCGATTGGCCTAATACAAGTTTGCCACGCCCACTCTAACGCCCAAAAACCAATTAAACGCTTAAGCCTGGCTAGCGCCTACATTTCTAAATGGGGTAGATGGCGCAATACAATAGCGCCTTCTAACAGATGACTTTGGAACAGCTGGCCAAGGTGCTCAACAGAGTCAACGTTAATTCTCGATAGGGATTTCTATTAAAGGAAATTGCGATGGTTTTCATTTGTCAATACCGAACTATATCCAAAGAACTATGGAGGTCTGAGTATGTATGTAAGCATATACATATGTATGCATCTACATTGTACACAGTTGCAATTGCCGGCAATTATAATATTAAGTTGTTTAGCTGAGTAACGGGTATCGACTATAGCGTTCTCTCTTGTTTTTTTTGACTTCGTGCTTTATTTACTGGCTCTTCCTGACCAAGTATATCTAAAATAGAAAAATTATTATAAAATATATAAAAACTTACTGCGTTTCTTGTTTTGCCGCCGGCCAAGTCCAGCTTAGTTTACGCTGGCCCAACAGTTTTATTATAAGCTTCGCCTTAAATAATGAATAAATATATTAACAGTATATGTAGGTACAGTTCAAAATAATTAATAAAATAACACTTACCTAAATTTTTGATAAATTTAGTTATAACATTTCACAAAAAATCTCGATCTGTTCTCTCCGTTCTCTCAAATGCAAGTGCATCTAAAAACCGCTGAAACAACTTCGGTTGAAAACAAGGGCAACGTTAGGAGATGGCGTTAACCCGTTTTTAGACGAGGAGGCCAAATAATTCTCTCAGCTGCTCGAGGTTGAGAGTAACTTAATACCAAAAAATAAAAAAAAAGGGCAACGTTAATCCTATTGTTCTTTCCTTTACCTAATTTGTCTTTACATGTTTCGCTTAGCGTCAAAGCAGGGTATATAAAAGCATGTCCGACTATGCAAAATATTCACATAACTTAAATTCACTTAAAAAGGAATCCATACCTTACAAAACTATCTAAACAATTTTATTTTTAAAAAGTATTTCCATAAAATAATATAATTAATAAGAATCGAGGACTACACTGCTCTGCCGAATTTGCCTTTGGGTCTGCCGGCGTCGCAGTCCGCTACTGATGAAAGGGCGATGAATTTTTGTAGTGTAGAATTTCGGAACTGCAGGGTTTTTATACAATTATTTTTATAATTTTATTGGAATTATTTTATTATGAATTATGGAATTATTTATTATGTACATACATATAGACATAAATTATTTTTTTTTGTGGAGAACTTTTGAAATGAAAATACATATACATTTACACACATATATTGACCATAGAATATAGGAATTCCCTACTAGTACTGAGTTTAGGTTTCATATTAATAAGTAATAAATTAACATTAAGTTTCTGGGGACTCCCTATAGCTTTTTTTAAGCAAAAGTATTCAATTTGAACTGAACTCTTGTGAATGGTCGAAAATAACACCTCAGATAAGAATTCGTCTTCGGTATAAAAATGAACTTGCAAAGCAGAGTTTTTATTTGGAGAAGCCTCTTTTTGACCCGCTTGTTTCTAAGTGTACTTTGTTGCCCCATATTACGTAACAGAAAAAAACTAAACCCTTTCCTTTCCGTTATAGAATATGGCTGCTGGCGAGTCGGAGCAGCAGCATGCGATCTTGAATGGAATCTCCGAGGTTTGGGTCAACAGCGAGCATTTCCGGTTTGTGGTGGCCGAAAAGCTTCTCCGGATGGAGGTGCTTGAGTCCAGATGCATCGTGTCCTGGATTTTTGGCCCCTTGATGCGCAAGGAGCTTAGCAAGATGTATATCTGGGAGCTGCTCCACTCCACTGTGCGCTGGGTGAAGAACGTTCAGAAGCGGAATGCAACTGTGGAAGTAGATGGTCCAAATGGTTCTGATTATGTGGTCAGGAGCATCCTCCTGGACATCTTGCATCGCTTTGTAAAGGCACTTAGGGCTGCTCCGGTGGATCAGGAGAGATCTGAGCAGCACTACTGGTTTCACTGGGTTCTTGGTAGACTGCAGGAGACACTCTTTATATACGCTGATGACTACAAGAAGATGTCCTGCAAGCTAGTAAAAATTGCAGGGGATACTGACCTTAGGGGTGACATCTCAAAAACTATCCAGGGTTTTTTGGCCTACGTCAAAATGTAACCTATAACTTCTACACTTATATTTCCATATGAATATCGTAAACCAAAAACGAAATATATACGTATAAACAAAAATATTTGAGCTGGTCATCAAATGGGTATCTTTCGTAACAAAAATGATCTAACAAGAGGCATACCAATTAAGCAATTTAGAACATAACAATAATAATATTTCTTATATAATATTGAAGTGCAACACATAGATTAAACATTTATTTTGAGCATATTTTCATAACTTTTTATAATTAAAGTTACCTAATCTTAAATTATTGTAATCTGTCAGTGTTAGAAACTAAATTAAAAAAATGTTAAATAATGATACTTACCAAACAAAATATAGGTAGTTGCACCTAAAAAACCTTTAAACACTTAACTTTTCCGAAAATGATCGTACAGTATGATTTTGATTTGAAAAAATGAATGAGAAAATTGATGAGGAATTTTAACTGGTAGTGTCACACCCAAAAAAAAACCGAAAGCGTAATTTTAATAAACGTGTATTAAAAGGAAACTATCGACAGTATTAAAGTATACGTATTAATTCAATACCTAAGAATATATCTATACCGAAGGGTCTACAATTCTAATATGTGGTGTAATTTTTATACCACATACAAATCAATTTTCAGTTTAAAATTGATACTCCTGGCTTCGAGAAAAAACAAGAGAGAACGCTATAGTCGAGTGCCTCGACTATTAGATACCCGTTACTCAGCTAAACAACTTAATATTATAATTGCCGGGCAATTGCAACTGTGTACAATGTAAATACATACATATGTTTATGCTTACATACATACACACATACGCCATTGTTTGACTCAGACCTCCAATTTGGATAACTTGATTTGATAGTTCATAGTTCATGGGATATATGTAGTTCGGTATTGACAAATGAAAACTATCGCAATTTCCTTTAATAGAAATCCTTATCGAGAATTAACGTTGACTCCGTTGAGCACCTAGGCCAGCTGTTCCAAAGTCATCCGTATTGCGCCATCTACCCCATGTAGAAATGTAGGCGCTAGCCAGGCTTAAGCGTTTAATGGGTTTTTGGGCGTTAGAGTGGGCGTGACAAACTTTTATAAGGCCAATCGATAGGTATTGACGAAACAAATACATATCAATTAAAATTTTCATAATAGCATCAAAACTGTGGCAACAGCTTGTGGCTTGTGGGCGTCAGAGGGGGCGTGGCACCATTTTGAAAAAAAAAAACTAGTAATTCAACACCACATATTATAAGGCTCATACTCTGTAGTTTAAAATTTAAACCGAAGTTTGGATTCTTGTCCCTTGTGTGAAACTAGGACAAATGAAACTGTTCGAACTTAAACTTAAACTTAATTGAATTAGTAAGTATACTTTAGTACTTATACTTTCTTACTTTAACACTCGAATAAATAATGTTAACTTTCGTTTTTTTTTATATACATATGTACATATATGCACATGTACAGTTTGTCAAGTACAAGTCAAAAAAAAAATTTCAAGAAATCTTTATGTTGAAGATTTCGCAATAAAAATTAAACTTTTTATATTTTTTCTCTTTAATATTGTATATTGCGTAATTAATAGATATCCGCGTTATTAACAATGCCTGGGAAACGAACTGAGGGAAATTCAATACAGTTGGTTTATTACAAATATTACAATGGTAAATCGTCAAAAGAATTGGCAGAAACCTTTAATATTAAATTAGTGCTTGCGTTTTGCAAACAACTAATTGAATTTTTGTTTTTTTTATATCTTACGTTTTTGTTATGCTGAAATACGGTATTTTTTTTTTAAATAATTATAGCTAATGCCTACTATAACAATATTACAAGAGAAAAAATGTAAAAAATTTTGTTTTTGATAATAAATTTTTGATTTAAACCTATTATTTATTAATTAATTATTTCTTGACATTTTTTATTTTTACTTGACAAACTGTCAAACATATACAAACGACCGACAAATGTAATTTATTTAATAACACAATTATTCTGTGGTTAATTTAATAATAAAAATTCAGTGTCCTTTTACTAAGACACATATAAAAAATATACGAAAACTAAATAACTTATAATATATACTAAATAGTAAGAAATGAATTTAAAATGTTCGTATGTACGCTATTATGGTATTTCCTTTATACTCTTAAGTATATATGTATATAAATAAACTACGAGTCTCAATTTAACACTACCGATTCATTAGTATAACAGCATCACCTTATAACTTCGAAAGTATTAAGTTTCGTTTCTATTTATATATGTATTTGCTGAGGTCCTCGGATCAGCCATCATAATACCAGTGTACACAAAAACACACGCCTTATAAAAATTTAAAGGAAAATTTGTTTTATCCCTACTAATTTACCGATACCCCAAAGGCAGAAATAAGCAAACTGCGGAAAAAAGTTTAATTCTCAAAAAACTTGGTTTTCTTGGAACAAAGTGGTTAAAGTTATTAAAAAAAATATTAATTGTTATGAGCAAAACATTTGTTGAGTGTAAGTAATAATAATTAGGATATTTTTTGTTCATACAACGCCACCTAGATCTGGTTTTGCATAAATATACTTACACGGACGCTTGGTTTAGGAACTGGCTAACAATAATATTCGGTTGAACTCTCACCCGATCACTGTGCGGGGGAAAAAGAAAGGGCACAATGAATGACCGCAGACATTCAATTTGGATTACCACAATATAAAATTTTAAAATTTATAATTAAAAATTCGCGAGTATTTATGGTTTTATCTAGAAAATTGTTTGTTTTAAAAAGCTCAAATCTGAAATGAATTCTTTTATATTCTCTAAAATGTATGTAATTTAATTTATTATTTAACTTTTAATGGTCTTTAAATCGCGCTTTATTTTAGATCCACTCTTGGTATTATATGGAATTTTCTAACTAAATTAAATATTTCAATGAGATACGTAAATTACACATTTTATAAAATCTTAAATATTTAAATTGAATCAATAAATATATTACATAAGTTATAAGTTTTATTTAAATAATTACATTATTTATAAACAAATGTTAAATATTACAATAATATTATTCTATGTATCCTTTATTATATTATTATACCATATTAATTATTATTATTTTGATATTGACATAGTGCCAATTTCTGAAAGAAAATGCTTAACATTTAAAATGTATGTATAGAAATATGCTTATTAAATTTAAGTGAAATAATCCGTGTATTATACATAAAGTACATAGTAAGTAAAAAATATACGTGACATGACATTCGTGGAATATAGCACCCAAAATTCCAATTGGCTAAAGAGCTGAATAGTCTCTATTTGTTCTCTCCTGGAATTTCTCTTTGGAATCTTTAAAACTTCTCTCTCTGTTCTCTCCTGAAATTTCTCTTTTAAATCTTTTAAAAATTATATTTCTGGTGAATCTTTTATAAAGGATTAAAAACATCTACAACCAAATAGACTTTGGGAATAAAAATCATGTAAAACTCAAACAAATGTATATGAAAACAAGAGGGAACGCTATAGTCGGGTGCCCCGACTATCAGATACCCGTTACTCAGGTAATGGGAGTGCGAGGGAGATGGATATAGAAACTTTGATCACGCATAACTTTTTAACGAATGGTCCGATTTGAAAAATTTCTTCTACATTTCGATAGGTATTGATAAACACAATAAAACTGCATTTTTACTTTTCCGAAATATTTAAATTTTTAAAATCGTATATTAGCGATTGTGGGCGTTAAAGGGGGCGTGGCACCTTTATTAAACAAACTTGCGCTGCGTAGGAACTCCTAGAATCTGCATGCAAAATGCCAATCTTCTAGCTTTTATAGTTTCCGAGATCTCAGCGTTCATACGGACAGACAGACAGACGGACAGACGGACATGGCTCGATCGACTCGGCTAGTGACCCTGATCAAGAATATATTTATAGGGTCGGAAACGCTTCCTTCTAGCTGTTACATACTTTTGCACGAATACAATATACCCTTTCCTATACGAGTAACGGGTATAATTAATCATTATACCATTAAGATTATAGAGGCAAATGTGATAATTAAAAAAAAAGTGGCCAAATCGATAGTTTTAACAAAATAGTTAATTAAAACCCAAGTGTGCCAATAATTTTGTTCAGGCAAATTTGGTCCATTCTTTGGTTTTTTATTTTTAATAAATTATTTATAAAAGATAAATTAATGAAGTCACTTGTATTTAACATAAAATTAATGATTCTATCTAAAAATATTTTGTTTTATTTTAATATCAACGTTATAGTCGAGTGCCTCGACTATTAGATACCCGTTACTCAGCTAAACAACTTAATATAAATATGCCTTCTTGTAATAAATTGACTAGAAATTTTAAACATACATACTTATATTGGCTAAACACATACATTCTTAAATAGTATTATGTATATTAAAGTCTAAATGTTTGCACAACACGAGTAACGGGTATAGCGAATAGCTTTTTTGAAAGGAGTTATCTTTGCCGGGCAATTGCAACTGTGTACAATGTAAATACATACATATGTATATGCTTACATAAATACACACATACGCCATTATTTGACTCAGACCGCCAATTTGGCTAACTGGATTTGATTTGCATAGTTCTTGGGATATAGTTCGGTATTGACAAATGAAAACAAATGAAATTAGCGTTGACTCTGTTGAGCACCTTGGTCAGCTGTTCCAAAGTCATCCGTTAGATGGCGCCATAAAAGGCGGAAATGTGGGCGTTAGCCAGGCGAAAGCGTTTAATGGGTTTTTGGGCGTTAGAGTGGGCGTGGCAAACTTTTATTAGGCCAATCGATATTTATTGACGAAACAAATACATATCAATTAAAATTTTCATAATATCATCAAAACTGAGGCCACAGCTTGTGGCTTATGGGCGTCAGATGGGGCGTGGCACCATTTTGAAACAAACTTGCGCTGCGTAGGAACTCCTCAAATCTACATGCAAAATGCCAATCTTCTAGCTTTTATAGTTTCCGGGATCTCAGCGTTCATACGGACAGACAGACGGACAGACAGACGGACAGACAGACGGACAGACAGACGGACAGACAGACGGACAGACAGACGGACGGACAGACAGACGGACATGGCTAGTTCGACTCGGCTAGTGATCCTGAACAAGAATATATATACTTTATAGGGTCGGAAACGCTTCCTTCTACCTGTTACATACTTTTGCACGAATACAATATTCCTTTTTACTCTACGAGTAACGGGTATAATTATCCACACAAACACTCAAATCCAGTTAAATTACATTTTTAAAAATTTGTTCAATCCAATTTGTAATCGGTTTTAATTGGAGAAAAACGACAAATTCTTAAATTAGTTAAATCTAATTTTATAAGCTAATATATTGGCCTTGTTTGGCTAAACAATCACGAGTAAGACTTTTTTTATTTTTTTTTTAAACTTTGCTATTATTTATTGAATCTTCTCTTAATTTTGAGACTAACAATAAGTTTACGAATCTTAACATTAAAATTTAACTAACAGTATAATAAGACTACATTCTGGTTGCGCGTGCCTCCAGTCGGTCGCTGGGTGGGTAAATCATTGCGACGAAGGCGTGATTGTATGATCAACCTTGTAAGACCTTTCGCCAGGTGGTTAGGGAGCAACGATAGCTTGGTAAAGTACTTTTTCTTCTGTTCTGCGATCACTTCTTTGACTGGTAGAATGTTTAAGTCGCGATGTATGTTTTCGTTGCGAACGTACCACGGTGCCTCGGTGATTGTTCTCAAGATCTTCGACTGAGCTCGCTGGACTTCGTCAATATTGCTATTGCTGGCATTCCCCCATAGCTGAGAGCCGTACATCCATATAGGTTTTAGTACCGAGTTATACAGCAGAACTTTATATTCCAGACTAAGGGGAGACAGAGCGTTGATAAGCCAATGAAGGCTACTGGCTTTTAGCTTTAGGTGTGTTCTTTTGGCTTCAATGTGCCGGCGCCATGTGAGTCTTCTGTAGAGGTGTACTCCTAGATATGTCACTTCGTTTGCTTGCGGGAGTAGAGTATGGTTTAACATGAGCGGCGGGCAGTTTTGCCTGTTCAGGGTGAACGTAACGTGCTTGCATTTTTGTTCGTTCACTTTAATTCGCCAATCTGATAGCCACTTTTCAACATCGACCAGATGAAGAGCGAGCTGCGCAGTTGCTTGCATCGGGCATTTTGAGCGGCTGAGAATGGCTGTATCATCAGCAAACGTAGATGTTGTTAGTCGTGTGCTTGTTGGGATGTCTGCTGTGTAGAGGACATATAATGTTGGCCCGAGCACGCTTCCTTGAGGAACTCCAGCTCCAATAGTGAAATCGTCAGTTATAGCAGTGTTGCATCGAACAGCAAATTTTCTGTCGTAGAGATAAGACTCTAAAGCTTATGGGTGTTGTAGGGGAGCATTGTCTTGATCTTGTACATTAGACCTTCTAGCCAAACTCTATCAAATGCTTGAGAGACGTCTAAAAATATGGCAGTACAGTACTCTCGTTTTTTGAACGCGTTCCGAATTTCTGATGTTATCCGGTTGACCTGCTCAATTGTTCCGTGCTTTTCACGAAACCCAAATTGATGTGACGGAAATCCTTCCTGGATTCTTAGGTATGTGTTTATCCGAGTCAATACGCATTTTTCAAAGAGTTTAGATAAGCATGAGAGTAGGCTTATAGGTCTATACGACGTGGGAATTGTGTGGTCTTTTCTTGGCTTTGCTATCATTATTATAATCGACTTTTTTCATCTCACTGGAAAGTGGCCAAGTTTTGCGATGGCATTAAAAAGCTGGGAGCTCAATGATCATTTTGGGAGTTATGAGGTCGCAGCCCGGGGATTTTTTCGGATTCAGCTGACTTTTGATGATGTTAACGATTTCGTTTGGGCGCAACTCAATTAGCTCATGTTGAAGCTGAGGCTCATATGGTAAAGTCGGCAAAGTGAACGCACTAGTGGCAGGATTTGGTTGGTAGACATTTTTAAGGTGGTTGGCAAACGTGCTGGCTCTGTCTGCATCGCTGCGAGCCCAGCCGCCTGTGGGATTTCTAATAGGCATCACGGTTACTTTCGGTGAGCTTAGAGTTGGGTGAGCTCTCCATAGTGAGTGTTTTGTACTAGATGTTGACAATTGCTCTATGTAGCGTCGGTGGACATCTGCTTCTTCTTGCTGTAAAGCTTTTGTGAGTTGACGTGAGGCATATTTTAAGCTTTGCCTAGCAGATGGCGATGGATTTCTTGTACTTAACCCAATTGGATTTCTGTGATGTCAAATTATACGATTGCTCCAATGCGCTTGGATGTCGGAGTAGAATAAACAGGAAAGGCGAGTGATCAGATGAAAGATCCGAGAGGCATTCGGCGCTTATCAGATTTTTAGGAATGTTTTTGGTAATTGCAAAGTCTATTAAATCGGGTAGTTTCTTTGGGTCTGCCGGCCAGTATGTTGGTCTGCCAGGAGAGACATGGTCCAGCTTGTTCTTGGCTTTTAAAACTGCATTATAGAGCTGTTTTCCTTTTGGAGTCACGAGACGTGATCCCCAGTGTGTGTGCTTGGCATTGCTGCTATGAAGTGTCTCCTAGTGAGTTGAAAAACTGCATAAACTCATCTTCAGCTATGGTGAAGCGCGAGGGGCAGTATACGGCGGCTAGTGTAAGTTGGTTGCCAGTATTTGTTTGTATATTTATAGATGTGGGCTGTAGGTAATTTTTAGCAAATTTGTTATGATAGTGGTGCTTAATACGGCTTCTGATTAGAATTCCAGTCCACCATGTGCTTTACCATCTGGATGATCGTAGTTGAAAATTGTATTTGTTTGTAAGGTGTGTTTCTGAGAGCAGCATTACGTCGATATGGTGGTCGAGTAGGAATTGAGCTAACTCAAGTTTATGCTGTGAGACGCCGTTAGCGTTCCACGTAGATATCCTTAGGGAAGTCATTATTTGGATTGTTGTGAAACCAGCATTTGAATCAATAGATTTTGGTTTCGCATTAAATCTTGCATAGTTGTGCGAATAAACGACATAAACTCCGTAAGGCTTTGCTGCAGGCTGTATATCATAACTTCAAAGTTGCTTTTTGACTGCTCCGGGAATTGTTGCTGCTGAGCCGTGTTCGGTTCTTGGTATGCTGATTGCAGAAATGAACTTTTTGAGACAGGGTTAGCCAGTCCTGATTTTAAAGCGCTTGCGTAAGTCACATTTTTATCAAAGTTTATGGGTCCTAGTGAGGATCTGGCTGCAGTCGAGAAGAAGACTTCAGGGTTTGATCTGAAAGCTGTCATCTGTTTATTTTGGGTGCGGGCGGCAGTTCCTCTCTGGTGGATGCGACTTTTGAGCTCCTTATAAACAGGGCAGCCTCGGTAGTTAGCAGTGTGATTGCCACCGCAGTTGCCGCACTTTTTCGAGTTGCAGTCATCTTTGCTCGCTGGGCAGTGTGCGGAGTCATGAAGATCTCCACAAACTACACACACCGGGCGCAGTTTACAGTATGACCTTGTGAGTGTAGTGAGAAAGCAGAGAGTGCGGTCGCGTTTTAAAATCGCTCCGACTAATCCTTCTAGTTTTCAGCACAAATCAACAAGCGTAGCCGGCCATCCGGCTTGCAGTTACGTAACACGCACCTGGACATCTTCTGGTGGCCAGGAGGCCGAAGGCGACAGCTGGGAATCATTTCCCCAACAGGTTTGGCGACCAGGCAGGGGCCGGTCATCGGTGAGGGAGGGGAGGTGTCTCTGCCTCATTATTTCCACTCGTTGTTTGTTTAGTTGTTGTCAATTCCACTCGCGCTTTTTTATTTTCGCAAACACACGTACAGTGGTGGAAAGCGCTTGCGCGACCAGCTGATCGTAGTGTGCGAAAGGGGCTGCGGGTGTCATAGCAGCGAGCTTCGAACAGGGTGCAGGCCAAGCACATAAGTGCGTGCCGTAGCACGTAGGGAAATATTGGGCGGTTCAATTGAATTTTGGGCGGTAAATTTAAAAAAAACTCTAATAAATATATTTTAGTACTAAGATTTATTCCTTATATTAAATTTTATTTGTTATTTCTTTTTTAATTTGTGTCCGATCGAAGACCAGCAGGATACTGCGGGAAAAAGGTCCAACCTTCCCGAAAACCCAGTGCACACGCACTGAATACCCCAGGCGGGGAAATGTCGGGCAGGGGATCGGGGGCACAACACCCTGGCGCCAGCCTAGGAGTTGTGCCAAACGATAGTGGAGGCACGCCGGCAAACAAAGGCCTGGCGCCGCCGCCCAACGCCGACGGCTTTCATACGCCGTTGTCCAGTCTACCTGACTGGGCCAACATGGGAGCTGACCCATTTAAAAAAAGCAACGTGATGGCGAGATCGCCAGAAAAAGGGGTGGAGTGCGGAGGCAAGCAGCCTGGCACCCCCCCCAGCAGGAGAAAAAAGCTGCCCAAAAACTGCCGACGGAGAGCAGGGGGATGTGCTTAAACAGCTGACTGGT
Source organism: Drosophila rhopaloa (assembly GCF_018152115.1). NCBI lineage: Eukaryota > Metazoa > Arthropoda > Insecta > Diptera > Drosophilidae > Drosophila > Drosophila rhopaloa. The sequence goes on along the minus strand of NW_025335034.1, from coordinate 11,251,288 downwards.
CTAGGATCGAAGGCCAGGGAGCTGAAGAAGTTAATGGACGGAAAGCGCTCCATCACAAACCCCATGAGGGATATAGTCGATGAAATCGACTACCTCCAGAGGGAAGTTCTGTCGGCTGTGCAATGCATAATCGAAGAACACAAAAAGGCTAAGGAGACAGCCAGGAAAACCTGTGCAGAAGTGCTCGCGAGCGGAAACAGCAAGCGACCCAGGGGCCAAGAAACTGGGAAAACGCTAGCCGCACCAGCAAAAAAGGCGATGCATAAGGCACCGGCAAGCGATGCCAGTGCTACAAAGGGGATACATGCTGGGAAAGATAGCACCAGCAAGCCCCAAAAACCTGGGAAGAAGCCAGAGGAATGGCAACAGGTGAAGCGGAAGGAAAGGAAGCCCAGGATGCGACCGCCTCGCAATGATGCGATAGTGATCTCAACCTCCACTGGAGGGTCCTATGCGGAAATCCTTAAAAAGGTTAAGGCTGAACCGCAGCTGAAGGAGCTAGGACAGGCCGTACAGGCTGTCAGGCGCACAGCTAAGGGGGAACTCCTAATCCTTCTTAACAAGGTATCTGACCCTAAAACCGCGGAGCTTCAGACCACAATGAAGGCGGTCCTGGGCAGCAATGTTGACGTCAGAGCGCTGACTGAGACAGTGCTAGTCGAGGTAAAGGACATAGACGAGACCACCGAGAAAATGGACATTCTATGTGCGGTTAAATCACAGCTCGATGTGGAGCTGCCTGAATCCGCGGTGGTCAGTCTAAGGGCTGCATACGGGGGCACCCAAACCGCCACTCTTAGAGTCATGCCCGACATAGGGAGACGGCTCATAGAGAAGGGGAAAATTAGGCTGGGATGGACTTCGTGTAGAATCCGCCCGAAGATAACACCTAAAAGGTGTTTTAAGTGTATGGAGTTTGGCCATATAGCAGGAAATTGCAGGACCCAGGAGGACTGCTCAAAATGCTGCTACAACTGCGGCGCAAAGGACCACCAAGCTAGAGGCTGCAAGGCAAAGGCCTGCTGCATGCTCTGCAAACGCAAGAAGGAGAAAGATTGCGACCACCCAACCATGAGTGGGAAATGCCCGCACTTCAGGAGGGCTATGCAAGGGCTTAGGGGTAAATGAAGTTCCTTCAGATAAACCTAAACCATTGTGAGGTTGCCCAATCGTTGCTCGAGCAAAATGTCATCGAGGAAAACGTAGACATTGCGCTCATAAGTGAGCAATACAGGAATAAAAATTCCGGAGAATGGCTATCAAATAATAGCAAAAAGTCGGCAATATGGAGCTGCGGAAATCCAAAGCTTCAGATTACCAAGAAAAAAAGCGGAAATTGCTTCGCTAGGGCCCATGTGAATGGTATAGCTTTCTACAGCTGTTACCTGCCGCCAAGCCATAGCCTTCCCCAGGCAATATCTGTGCTCGAAGATATTGCAGAAGATGCCCGGGAAAACCGTCCAGCCGTAATAGCAGGGGACTTTAATGCCTGGGCTACCGACTGGGGCTCCCCCCGTACAAATGCGAGGGGAAAGGCACTACTAGAGAGCTTCGCCGCACTTGACCTAGTGCTGCTGAACTCTGGAACGAAACCGACCTTCTCTAGAGCCGGAACCAGTTCCATCATTGACCTCACATTCGCGAGCGCTGGATTGGCCTCAGGCTCCAGCTGGGAGGTTAGTGACACCTACATGGGTAGTGACCATGCAGCAATAATCTGCACGATAAAACCAAGAAATGGCCCACCACGGGTTCCTAAGACCGTGCCAGGGTACAAAATAGAAACGCTAGACGTGGAGATGGTACAGATGCTGTTTGAGGACCTCTCCACTAGCGGTACAGCTGAAGAGCGGGCAAACCACATCGCAGAATACACAAAGCTAGCCTGTGATGCATCTATGCAGAGAAAGGGGAAAAACCCATCAGGAAGAAGGCCTGCATACTGGTGGAACCAATCCATTGCGGAAGCCAGGAAAGACTGCCACAGGGCAAGACGCGCATACCAACGCGCAAGAGGAAGGCCCGAATTTGAGGCACTTCAAATACTTTTCAGGGAAAGAAGACGAGCCCTGGAAAAAAATATAAAAGAGAGCAAACGCAGATGCTTTAATAATATATGCGAAGAAATAGACTCCAACCCATGGGGCTTCGCATATAAACTCGTCACAAAACGGCTGCGGGTATTTAGTAGGCCATCGCCGACATGCCCAGCCGGCCTAAAGAGGATAGTGGAAACACTATTCCCAGAGCAAGAGAGTATGGCGCGAACCTCACAGATCGTGAATACTGCGACCATAAAGCTCACAAGTGCAGAAGAAGTCCACCGGGTATTGAAGACAATACTGGACGACAAGGCACCGGGACCAGATGGCATCCCGAATAAAGTCCTTAAAATTGCTATTAAGGCCAACACAAAAGAGTATGTTGACATGTATAACGCATGCCTAACAGAAGGGGTGTTCCCTAGTCGCTGGAAAATACAGCGGCTGGTACTCATACCAAAGGGGGACAAGCCAGCGGAGGAGCCTTCTTCATATAGGCCACTCTGCATGCTAGACACGGTGGGTAAAATTCTTGAAAGAATAATCCAATCCCGGCTAGAAGGTGCTCTTGACGAAACCAACGGCCTCTCAGAGATGCAGTATGGTTTCCGAAAGGGTCTATCCACCATCGACGCTGTCGGTAAACTGTGCGAAGTCGCAGATAAAGCGATCGAGGGGAAAAGGTGGTTGTACGGCACAAAGCAGTACTGCATAGCGGCAACGCTGGATGTTAAAAACGCATTCAACTCCGCTAGCTGGGACCACACACTAAATGCATTGAGAAATCTTAATGTTCCAATGTATATACAGAGAGTAATAGCGAGCTACTTTGAAAGCCGCCTGCTCCTGTATGAAACTGATTCTGGGCAATCGACCCACAGGGTCAGCGGGGGAGTCCCACAAGGATCAGTCCTAGGCCCCTTGTTGTGGAATGCCATGTACGATGGGATCCTTAGGATCGCGATGCCCGAAGGTGCACGACTCATTGGTTTTGCCGATGATGTAGCCATAGTAGTCACTGCAAAGAAGCTACCAGATGCGGAGAGAATCTGCAATGAAGCTGGGGAACGAGCAAGCGCATGGCTCGACGCCAAGGGACTAACTTTGGCAGCGCACAAGACGGAAGCAGTCCTGATAAGCACCAGGCAGATAGTAGAGACGGCTACTATCAAAATTGGAGAAGCCACAATCAAATCTCGCCCAAGCCTAAAATACTTGGGTGTTATGATTGACCACCGGCTAACCTTCAAAGATCATCTAGCGTACGCTAGTGGCAGGGCAGGCAGGACTGCGGCCGCGATCTCGAGGATTATGGCAAACACTCGGGGACCGAGGCAACCAGGTCGGAGACTACTGGTAAGCGTTGTCACATCGACGCTGATGTATGCTGCTCCCATATGGGCCCGAGCCACAAAAAATGGAAGTTATATGCAAGATGCTGACTCCGTGCAGAGACTGTGTGCCCTACGGGTATGCTGTGCGTTCCGCACGGTATCCCATGACGCGGCGTTGGTAATATCGGGAGTTATACCGATTGACCTGCTGGCACTGGAATCAGTTGAGATCCGAGCAGGTAGCACGGAAATCGAAACAGCTGAATCCCTACGGAAAAGGTGCAGAGAACTTACCATTGCGAAGTGGCAGGAGAGATGGGCACAAAGTAGCAAAGGACGATGGACGTATAAGCTTATCCCAGAACTGCAGAGATGGCTGGGACGGAAGCATGGACATGTGGACTTCTACTTAACGCAACTGCTGACAGGACATGGATGCTTTAAATACTATCTTAATAGATTTAAGCATGAACGTTATCCGCACTGTCCACTCTGCGAGTCGGATAACGAAGACGCAGAACACGTGTTTTTTGTCTGTCCGAGATTTGAAAATGAACGAAGAGATCTGAGCATTAGGGTTGGGAGGACGCCAGCCGCTTGTAACCTGGTGGACATTATGCTCGTCTCAGAAGAAAATTGGTCTGCAGTATGCAATATGGCCACAATTGTACTCAAAAAAGCTGCGCAACGCAGAAAGACTGCGAAATTCCAATAGGATAGAATCCTAGAGAGCCCTAAGGGCATTCCCCCCCCGGCGAAGTAATACCTAACGGCAGTTCCGCCGGGGAAGCGGGGAGGGGGTGGAGTATTTACTGGGTTAGAGTCCCAGACTTCGGCAAGCTATCTCAGCTCCGAGTTGGCTTTCGATGCTTTAGACCACCTCTAATAAAAACAACAAAAAAAAAAAAAACAGTATGACCTTGTATGGCCATATTCTTGGCAGTTCGCACATTGTACCGGGCCATTGCGTTTGTGCGGTTCCTCAACTGTAATTCTGCGGTGCAGCAGGAACTGAAGATTGTAAATGGGGTGCACTTCGTATTTCTTTAGGGGCTTACTTTCCGGTTCGAGCTCAACCTTAAAGAGTGGCTGCGGCTTTTTATCCCTGTTAAGGATGTTGAAGACTGTCTTAGCGTTAAATTCCTTCTCTTGAAGCGCCTTTGTTATCTCTGCAGGCGTTACGTCGGACTCTATGCCCTTAAGTACGACTTTCAGGCCCTTGCTACTTTTTAGCTGATACGTGTAAAAGTTCTTTTTATTTTCGGAAAGATATTTCGATAATACTCTGTAATTATCTTCAGACTTCATTTGAACCTTTGTTTCCTGGATGTTGCCCTTTACTAGAGGTATTATGTGGAAGTTATCCTTTCCAATAAGCTCGATAATTTTGTTGACAAGAACATTGGAACTTTTTTCTCGAATATAAATGGGCGGAGGTTTTGGCTTCCTTTTCTCGACTTCAGTGGATTCGGCCGCCTCAACGTCATAGGCGTCTTCCAAGATTTTAAATCGGTTTGAGTTCGTGGGCGTTTCTATTCCAGCTAGGCTAGCATTGTTACGGGTTATTTTGCGTTGAGAATTTAGAGGGCTCAGCTTCCTTTTGATTTGGATGTAGCGATACATACCAGTCTGCACAGCCGGCTTAGCACATTCATTGGTTTTGTTCTGTTTTTCGGGCAGCGCAGCGGCAGACGTATTAATATTTGCGCTGCTAGCTGATGATGTCATTAAACGTTAAATCAGAATTCAACACAAGACATTTCGACAAGCCTTAATAAATTAAATAATTTAGAAGATGGATTGAGCTCTCCTAATTATTTAGAATCCAAAGGATTGAGCTCTCCTGTATTTATAAATTGATCAAAAAAAGGATTGAGCTCTCCTCCCATTTTGGAATCCCAAGGATTGAGCTCTCCTAACTATTTAATAAGAAAAGGATTGAGCTCTCCTGTATACACTAAATGTAAACCACAAGGATGGAGCTCTCCTAAATTTTCTTTGATTAAAATTAATTTTATTATAAAGTCTTTAAAACGAAATAATAAATTTTTTAAAAACGAAAACATAAAGTTGTTAAAGGGACAACGTGGTTTAAGATCCCTTAATATTTCGATAAAAAAAGAAATTTCTAAAGCAAATCGCTCAAACGAAATATTAATTTAAAAAAATATTAAATTGGAGCAATGCAACCCCTTTTGTGAAATGCAAAATGATACTCTCTCTAAAAGAAATTTGGCCGTTTGTAACAAAAACGCATTAGATAGCCGCAATTATGATTTAATTTTGGAAACAATGCTGTTCCGATTCTTTGCTTTCAAAAATATTGGAGCTGGAAAAAAAAATAAAAAATTTGCTGAGGAAGTCGAAAGCGCTGGTCGTCTTAAATTTTTAACTTCATTTGAAGATTTTAATATCTTAAAAAATAAAAAAAAAAAAGGCACCAATTTATGCGAAAGCAAAACTCAAAGCAAAGAAAAAGCAAAAGAAAAAGGGAATTAATTGCACCGATTCAGAAAAACGACACTTTTTACATATTTAATGCTCAGCCCGAAGGCGTACAATAATTTAAGATAAAATTTGGGCTTAAATATGCCATCAGAGGCATCTTTGAGAAGATGGTTGCCCTTAAAGGAATTTAAAAGAATTTGTAAACAAAATGAATGAGAACGATAGGAATTGCACAATTCTCTTCGATGAAATGTCGATCAAGTCAGGACTGGAGTATGTCCCAAAGTCTGACCAATAGGTTGGATTTGCAGACTTAGGAGGTTTATTCTGAAAATGAGCAATATTAAACCTTGAAAGTATCTTTTTTGTAAATAACTTTATTCGAGGCGAACACTATTCAAAAATCCTTAAAAGAGCCGTTGATTGTTGTGTATCAATTGGCCTTAAATACTATCTAGTCCGAGGCCAGAATTTATTTATGATTTTGTTTATTTGTTCAAAAGTATTAGAAATAATTTCTTGAACAGAGATATCACATTACCATCAGACCCACTCAAATTTGATGAAATTTCATCTAAAAGTGTGGCGTCTTGGAAGGTAATTGAAGAGTTCTAAAACATTGACTCATGCGGTGTATCTCGTTTGGCAACAAAGTTATCGGATAAGCACATTGATCCAAATAATTTTCAAAAAATGAGTGTTAAATTGGCGACACAGGTGTTTTCAAACACTGTAAGCCCTGGAATTAATGTGTTGAGAATGGCTGGAACCTTAAAAAGTTCTGTCAATGCCATTGCAACATCCGAGTTTCTGAAACAAATGAACGATGGTTTTGACCTTTTAAATGAAGGCACCTATCGTTCAGATAATGACATGAAATCCAAGCTGAAAAATTTTATGAGTTTCTTGGATAAAATAAAATTTTTGCGGGACCGCAATACCGGAAAAAATTTAACTGCAACTTACGTTATAAAACTAAAAGTAAGCTTTCAGAGAATTATAAACGTATGTGATAATCTTTTGCAGAGTGAAAGCATACAATATGTACGTTTAAATCGCTTTTGCCAAAATCCATTAGAAAATTTATTTGGGTTGCTAAGATCCAAGTTTGGAAATTTTAGCAATCCAGCAGCACAGCAATTATTATATGCATTGAAAAAATTGTGGGCTACAAAAATACTAAATGAGCACACACTAAAGAATACAAATTGTATTCCAGATTCTGACATTTCCTTAGATTGGTCATATGAACCAGGAATGTTGCAGGATATTTAGAAAGGCAAAAAAGAATTGGAAAGCTGTCCAAAAAAAGCAGTAGTTCCAGTAGTTCAAATGGCTATATAACCAAAAGAAAGTGCTTGCCCTAACGAAAAGTTAGGAGAACGTAATGCTGTAAGATATTTCTTAAGCTACGTTCTTTAAAAACAAGAAAGGAAAGCTAACTTCGGGCGGAGCCGAAGTTGAAATACCTTGCAGAATATTCTGCAAATTATATTCTCCAAAATTATTCAAATGATGCATTCTTAATACTCATAAAAAATCCCACCTTTCTAACTTTAACAAGAGAGAACGCTATAGTCGAGTGCCCCGACTATCAGATACCCGTTACTCAGGTAAAGGGAGTGCGAGGGAGATGGAGACAGAAACTTTGATCACGCATAACTTTTTAACGAATGGTCCGATTTGAAAAATTTCTTCTACATTTCGATAGGTATTGATAAACACAATAAAACTGCATTTTTACTTTTCCGAAATATTTAAATTTTTAAAATCGTATATTACCGATTGTGGGCGTTAAAGGGGGCGTGGCACCTTTTTGAAACAAACTTGCGCTGCGTAGGAACTCCTAGAATCTGCATGCAAAATGCCAATCTTCTAGCTTTTATAGTTTCCGAGATCTCAGCGTTCATACGGACAGACAGACAGACAGACGGACAGACAGACGGACAGACGGACATGGCTATATCGACTCGGGTCACTAGCCGAATCAAGAATATATATACTTTATAGGGTCGGAAACGCTTCCTTCTAGCTGTTACATACTTTTGCACGAATACAATATACCCTTTTACTCTACGAGTAACGGGTATAAAAACACCAAAGTTATGGCATTTCCAATCGTTCAGTTATATGGCAGTTACAGGATATAGTCGGCCGATCCATATGAAATTTGGTAGGTCGATCAATCAGTTATATGGCAGCTATAGGATATAGTCGGCCGATCCCGGCCGTTCCGTCTTATATACTGCGTGCAAAGGAAAGAAGGGTGTGTGAAAAGTTTGAATTCGATATCTTTAAAACTGAGAGACTAGTTCGCGTAGAAACAGACAGACGGACAGACGGACATGGCTATATCAACTCAGGAGGTGATCCTGATCAAGAATATATATACTTTATAGGGTCGGAGATGTCTCCTTCACTACGTTGCACACTTTTGACCAAAATTATAATACCCTCTGCAAGGGTATAAAAATTAAATGCAAAAATTAATTGCCCTTGATATGATATGAAATCAAAAACTGAACAGTTCATCAAGGAAAAAAATTACAGTTTCTATGAACTTATAGTTAAAAAATCCATCTGATGCAATGTTTGAAATAACATTGGATCATGTTTATATATTTGATATAGAATTTAAGAACGTCCAAACCGACGAAATATTTCCTAGTTTTTAGAACAGGAATGCATAGAAGAAACCAATAAAATATATCCTTATTGGTTTGCTCCTACTGACCCATGCGCTCATCACAGGAAAAGTATTCTAAAGCTTTTGCTGAAAGTCTTATTATACAAACACAGTAAGTGGTACCATAATAAATGGGACGCCAACAAAAAAATTAAAGCCAGAGTTGGCAGAGCATGTAAAACAACATGATTACCGACAAAAACTGCCAAAAAACTAATAAAAATTAACAATTTACAACATAGGTAAGAATTGTATTTTAATTTTCTAATTAAGTTAAGTTATAATTTTAAATTGTTGGGCAGTTTTCACAAACGGTCCGATCTACCATCTTTTCAAGCAATTGAAAAGAAAAGATCGATGATGAGGAAGAGTGGTGTCTTCCGAAACAGTATTTGAAATATATAATTAATTAACAGAAAAAACTTCTTTGACTTTTCGTTTCCCCTTGAACCCATAAAACCCCAACGAAATACCTAAGCCTTTGCCTAAGTTTGATCCCAATATGCAGGCAAACGTATACATTAATAAAACTTTATCATATACCTTTAAATTTAAATAAATATTATACAAAACATGGAAAATAAAAGGTTTAACAGCATACTAAATTTAGAAATGGTTCCACTGATTAGTTAAAAATTATACCATCATTGAAAATTATAAATACCACCTCCACCCAATCAAAAACTTGAGGCAATACAAGAAGTCCACAAGTATTTTCTATAAGTAACAACAAGCAAAACCTGCGAGAAATAATTAAAACATACATAAATAAATAAGCTGCGAGCCACTGTAGCTAAACCCAGGGAGTTTGTCACCCCTGACCACGGCTGGACATAACTTATATGTAAGCGTGGCAACGCCGCGAAGAAAGCCATTTGATGCAAGGTTTGTATGACTTTCTGTTATTGGGTGGGTATGACATAAACAATAACACAAAGAATAACAGAAAGTCATACAAAACCTTACATCAAATGGCAATGCAATGCCACGCTTACAAATACATACATACATACATACATACTGGCCGCGGCCAGGGCCAACAAGAAGTACATATAATTTAAATTTGATTATTATAACATATGTATTTTTATTATGTTCTTATTTGGACAATGCGCTCATTATTATTTCTTCGCCTACTTAATCGCTTCTACTGGTAATGGCTGCTCCTCCGAAAGGGGGGACGGTGGCGGCTTGGTAATGGCGGCGGTTATTGCCTCAGGCGCTGCCGCCACCGCCGCTGCCGCCACCGCCGCTGCCGCCCCCGCCGCTGCCACCACCGCCACTGAACTAGGTGCCGCATCATTGGTCTTCTTCTGCGATGTACGCGGCTGCCTCCTTGACCACCGGGCTCTGCCCTCCCTGGTTGGGTAGGGGCAGGGTAATGATATGGTCCAGGCATTATCTGGTGTGCCACCAATACAAATTGTGGTGGGTATCGGTGAGGGTATGGGCAAGGATATGAGGAAGGGTATGTGAAAGAGTATGGGAAAGGGTATTGGGCAGGGTATGGGGAAGGATATTGGGGGGCAGCAGAGGCGCATAATTGTTTCCATAATAAGGATTCATCTGTATATAAAAAAAGAAATGAATAAAAAGTAAAACAACAAAAGTGTTACTTACATTTTCTGCGTCCGTCTTCCGCGTGGGTTTGTAAAATGTGACCAGCTTTAGAAATTGAGCTTATAAATCAAAAACTTGTATGCTTGTGAAATATAGTATTTTTTATAGTATTCAGTGTATCAGTAACAGACGACAAAGTGTTTGAAATCTAATATGTCTATCTACATTTACATAGAACAAAATTAAGACTTCATATATGTTTGGATAGGCAAAATAAACATTACCCCACAACTATAAAAGCATTTATATTATTTTACAATTTTTAAAAAACAATATTTTCGTAGAAATACTATTGCTCTTATAAATTAACCTTGTTTATTAAAAAATAAAAAATAATCAATAAATCAATATAAATGTATATATTTATATTTAATTTAAGTGTTCTTATTAAATGTAAAATATTTTAATTTGTTCCTACAAATATATAATTTAACTCCCATATGAAATTTAATTCCGTCCCACTTGTTGGCTTTCAAGTGAAATCAAATTCAAAGCCAACTGAAATGTGGAAGTTGAATTCAGTCCCATGTGGAAGTTGAATTCAGCCCCGTGTCAACGTTGAATTCAGCCCCATCAAAGGAAAACAATAACATCATATTTGTAAACAAAGCAAAAACGGAATTAAATTTCATATGGGAGTTAAATTATATTTTTGTAGGAACAAATTTTAATATAGAGCCAGGCCAATAATATACAATGTTGATTTTTAAGAGCATAATTATTTCTACGAAAATATTGTTTTTTAAAAATTGTAAAATAATATAAATGCTTTTATAGTTGTGGCTTAATGTTTATTTTGCATATCCAAACATGTATGAAGTCTTAATTTTGTTCTATGTAAATGTAGATAGACATATTAGATTTCAAACACTTTGTCGTCTGTTACTGATACACTGAATACTATAAAAAATACTATATATCACAAGCATACAAGTTTTTGATTTATAAGCCTAGTATCCAGATCGACAAACGATTACGCTAGCGTAAAAACTTTAATCTTTCCAGTGTGACCAAAAGTTTGAGAGTTCTTCAGATTTAAGCGTGCTATGGTCGTACTGTCAATCAGCTGGGTTTGTTGACAAGCAGTTAAAATTCAAATATCGTATTTGCGGGAAAGAGCTTTTAAAAGATATTATCAAATACCTTGGCAAGACAAGTCTGCCGCTGTACAAAGAAATTAAAAAACAATACAATTTAAATTTAACAGTTGTTTTTTTTAATTTACTGATAATTATTTGCTAATTTAAAGTTCATAGCTGCACTTTTATTGTGTTTTTTCTTACATTCTGGACCTAAAAAACATTTTGCTGTGACAAGAGGCACCCCAGATAGTATTAATGTTATTTTGTCCTCACATGTAAACACCTGCAATCGACTTTTGTGAGTTTTTTGAGTTTTTCCCTCCATTTCTTATAATGTTCAGTGAGAAGCGCACGCCAAAAGATTAAATTTTTTAATCTTTTCGCTAGGGTTCACCCAAACTTCATTTCAGCAGACTGGCAACGCTATGAAATTTTCTGGTATTTTTTTCGTCGATCAGGGGACCAACGTGTAAAAAAGGCCCGACGAAAAGTGAACGCCAGCTGTTTGCCTCTCGCTCTCTCTCATGACTGGCGTACGGTTTTCGTCGATCAGGATACTAGGCTATAAGCTCAATTTCTAAAGCTGGTCACATTTCACAAGCCCACGCGGAAGACGGACGCAGAAAATGTAAGTAACACTTTTGTTGTTTTACTTTTTATTCATTTCTTTTTTTTATATACAGATGAATCCTTATTATGGAAACAATTATGCGCCTCTGCTGCCCCCCAATATCCTTCCCCATACCCTTTCCCATACTCTTTCACATACCCTTCCTCATATCCTTGCCCATACCCTCACCGATACCCACCACAATTTGTATTGGTGGCACACCAGATAATGCCTGGACCATATCATTACCCTGCCCCTACCCAACCAGGGGGGGCAGAGCCCGGTGGTCAAGGAGGCAGCCGCGTACATCGCAGAAGAAGACCAATGATGCGGCACCTAGTTCAGTGGCGGTGGTGGCAGCGGCGGGGGCGGCAGCGGCGGTGGCGGCAGCGCCTGAGGCAATAACCGCCGCCATTACCAAGCCGCCACCGTCCCCCCTTTCGGAGGAGCAGCCATTACCAGTAGAAGCGATTAAGTAGGCGAAGAAATAATAATGAGCGCATTGTCCAAATAAGAACATAATAAAAATACATATGTTATAATAATCAAATTTAAATTATATGTACTTCTTGTTGGCCCTGGCCGCGGCCAGTATGTATGTATGTATGTATGTATTTGTAAGCGTGGCATTGCATTGCCATTTGATGTAAGGTTTTGTATGACTTTCTGTTATTCTTTGTGTTATTGTTTATGTCATACCCACCCAATAACAGAAAGTCATACAAACCTTGCATCAAATGGCTTTCTTCGCGGCGTTGCCACGCTTACATATAAGTGGAACCATTCTAAACCATTTCTAAATTTAGTATGCTGTTAAACCTTTTATTTTCCATGTTTTGTATAATATTTATTTAAATTTAAAGGTATATGATAAAGTTTTATTAATGTATACGTTTGCCTGCATATTGGGATCAAACTTAGGCAAAGGCTTAGGTATTTCGTTGGGGTTTTATGGGTTCAAGGGGAAACGAAAAGTCAAAGAAGTTTTTTCTGTTAATCTAAACTACTATATAAAAGTCTTCGAATAAAAAATGGGTCAGTGGTAAATTCCTACCAGAGCGGATTGACATAAAAATCTAGAAAAATCCGCATAATTCTGAAATAATTAGGAGACGTGTGTGAGGTACAAATTAAAACAAAAACAATAAATTTTTTTGTTATAAATGTTGTTAAAATGGTTTAAAAAAATTATGATCATAATCTTATGGCATAGCCGCAACTAACTGCATTTAAATTTTTTGGAAATTCAGCCTCCTTAACCAAGTCCCCAATATTTTCCAATTCTCTTATGCGTGACGTCACGGCCTCCACATATGTTTGTATGTATGTTCTGCTGGCGCACTTTGCATTAAGTCGTAAATGAGTGTATGTAGCATTTTAAGTGTGACCGCGCAGGGGAAAAAATGAAAATACCAGTCACAAAAAATTTAAAATGCGCGGTTAAAAAATCGATTATATCGCAAATCTTTTCATTTGTTTTCAAATGTTGAGTTATCTACAAACTTTGGATTTGTAAAAAACAAAAATAAATAATGATTCGCTCTGCTATGTACACACACACGCACGAAATATGTATATCCAAAAAATCAAGATAATACTGATATCCTTTTGCTAAAAGAATATTTAATTTACATTTCCACAACAGATTTAAGACATTTTGTAACCGATTTTTGTCATTTAAAATTCAAATCGCATTGATAATATTAAAAGAACATTAAATATTCAAACCAATTGATTCTCACGCTCTTTATTACACGTGCCTCATATTGTTTAAACAAATGCAAATGTTTAAACAATTTGATTCACGGCGTCCCCCACCTGTCTTTATTATTAATATAATCTTTTTCTTTTGCATACTTCTTTACGTCCCATTAAATGACCGTTTGCTGTAATTAATTCAAGTGAAACATAACCTGTTGGTCGTGTACAAATACTTCATTATTTGCCAATTGTTTTTTTTTTTTAATGTGTGGAAAGAAGGTGTGTAAAGAGGGGTTGGGGGCCCAAAAACGCCAAAACTGTAATTAGGTGATAGATGGACAGCCTCTTAAAATTGTTAACCAAGATAAAAATAAAGGAAATTGTATTATTGGGGACGCATTTAACTTTTCCTTTGGCATATTTCTTAATTTTTCTTACATAAATATTTGCTTTCCTAAGGGAGGAAGTTAAGAGAAATATAGTGTGTAGTAATATGCTTTGCAAAACATATTTCTTTACTTTGTCTGCAAATTTGTTTCAGAGTTTTCTCTTGGCAATTAGTTATCGTTGAGTTCTCTTGATGATAAGAAGAAAACGTGTTGTAATCAATTTTAATACATTAAAACAAGTTAAATTGTGATTACGCAAATTTTTGTTTAAACTTTATTTACGTTAACCATTTTGTGGTAAGTCAGAATCTTTCCTAATTAAAATTAAGTTGATATTTGGTTGCCAAGGCGGAGAGTGTGTAACAATACTCTTAACACTGAAAATAATTTCAGTGGTGCCATTCAACTATTTATTAAAGCTATATAAAAATAAGTTGTTTAACCGATTAGACCTTGAGTTTAGAAAATAACTCTATAGCTAACCCTATAGCTTTAATGGTCAAAATAACAAACTTTTGTTTGTTGGATTGTGAAAATAAGCGTTAACATTTTGAAAAAATAATTTTCAAAACTGTTGCTTTACGCATTCTATCTGTAATCGGCAGATTATTTTTAAACTTAAAATTTCCTAATATTTTAAAATCTAAATAGCTTTAATTTGGTTAGCTTTTTGGTTGCCAAGGCGAAGTTTGTATAACACACTCTGTAATCTCAAAATAATTTGAGTAACGTCTATTAAACCTATTACAAAAGCTAAACAACAAAAAGTTATATTAAACCGGTTAGACCTTGAGTTTAGAAAATAACTCTATAGCTGCTTCTATAGCTTTAATGGTCAAAATTACAAACTTTTGTTTGTTAGATTGTAATTTAAGCGTTATACATTTTGAAAAATATAATTTTCAAAACTGTTGCCTTAAACAATCTATCTGTAATCGGCAGACTTCTTAAAAACTTGAAATTTATTAAAATTTCAAAATTAAGTTACATTTAGTTTTGCATGAAAATTATTTAAATAACATATGATACGCATGTAACTTTTTAGTCTTAACTAACTGAATTAATATCTTTATATCTGCAAATCTTTGTTGTGCAGTGTGAAATTATTTTGCAATATATTTTGCAATATATAAACATCAATATTACTATTGCAAAAACTTATATATTTAAAAAGTTAGATAAATAACTATTTAAATTACAAGTATATTTTAATAGCATTTTGAAATATTGATTTTTTTCTAGATTTACTGCTTACAATGGAAGTAGAGTATTTAAATATAGATGGTGCTCCGGTACCTCACTCTGTTATACCTATAACAGGTGATGGAGCTTGCTTATTCCGGGCTGTGTCCTACGTTTTGTTTGACAATGAAAGTTATGCTCAAGTCATTCGAAAATCAATAGTTCGATTAATAGTTTCCCAATTTAGTTCATTTGTTGATGACACATGTAATTTTAACGGAGATAATTATGCCAATCCTGTGGATTATGAAAATGACATGATTAAACCGCACACGTTTGGTTCGTATGCTGAACTAAAAGCTGCTGCTAAATTGTACCCTATTTATATTGAAGTTTACTTTAATCAAACGCTCATTGCAGTTGCTGGTACAGAGGGCAGTACCATAAAAAGATTTCGTTTCAGTGGAAGCTTATCTGGTGGACATTATGATGTCTACAAGCCTATTGAAACCTATAATGATAGAAGCTCTCCCACTCAAAATATATTAGAAGTTCCTTCTATGAAAAAAAAGAACATTCAAAGAAGAGGTCAACTTACTGATTTTTCTCGAAAAAAACAGAAAAAGATTGAAAATAAGAACTATCATGTTAGGCATCGTGAGGAAATTCAAACTGCAAAAAAAACACAACAAAAGAATACAAAGAGTGCACATTCGTGGAAAGTAAAACATAATTCCGCTTTTTTATACGATTTAAATCTGGCATACAATTCTGATAAATCAGTTGATATTGGAATAATGAATAAGAGATGCTCATTTTGTGGCGCCTTAAAATGGAAGGAAGAGTCAAAAGGTATGTGTTGCAAAGAGGGAAAAGTCCAGCTTCCATCTCTTAAAACATTACCAGATCCTCTTTTAAGTCTTTTAAATGGTGATCACCCAGACCATACACATTTTATGGGGCTTACCAGAAAATATAATAATTGTTTTCAAATGACTTCATTTGGTGCGACAAAAGTTTTTAATGAAGGTTATATGCCCACATTTAAAGTACAGGGGCAAGTTTACCACTTAGTTGGTAGCGTTTTGCCAGCTTCTAAAGAAGAAGCTCAGTTTCTCCAAATTTATTTTATTGGTGAGGACAATGTAGAAGCCGATTTCAGGTGTAAAAACAGTCCTGGAGTTAAAAATGCGTTAGTTAAATCACTACAGTTGATGCTGCATGAAAGTAATCCATATGTTAAGGATTTTAAAACTGCTCTTAAAAGAGTTTCGAAGAATTGTAGCCAATTTAAAATGGTTATTCACGCCAATAAAAAAGCCTGTTAGGGCTCATAGAGGTCGTTATAACGCACCCCAAGCAAATGAGGTCGCTTTGGTATTAGTTGACCAACAATTTGAAAAAAGGGACATTATTATTGAGGGTTATAATAATCAGTTAAAAAGAATCAGTGAATCAGCGACATATGTTCGTTATTATGGGCGTCCTGATCTTTTTATTACATTTACCTGTAATCCTAAATGGAAAGAAATTAAAAGTGCACTATTTTTAGGGCAGAAGCCTCACGATCGGCATGATATCATTGCTCGAGTCTTTCATTTAAAGGTCAAAGCTATAATGTCTTTAATTAATAGTCATAGTTTGTTTGGGGAAGTGCAATGCTTTATGTATACGATAGAGTGGCAGAAACGTGGTCTCCCACATGCACATATACTGATTTGGTTAAAGTCTAAGATCACGCCTCAACAAATTGATTCAATTATATGTGCAGAAATTCCAGATTCTGAAAAGGATCCTCTCCTATATGAGATTGTTAAGGCTAATATGATTCATGGACCATGTGGCCGCTTAAACCTAAAATCGCCCTGTATGAACGAGGGTAATTGTTCCAAAAAGTTTCCGCGATCGTTGCTTAATGAAACTGTTACTGGAAAAGATGGTTACCCTAAATATAGGCGAAGAGCACCTGAAGATGGTGGCTTCACCATGGAAATTAATGGAAACATAATTGACAATAGGTGGGTATGCCCTATAATTGTGTTCTCCTGCGGACCTTTGAGGCTCATATTAATGTAGAGCTCTGTAGTTCAATTAAATCCATTAAATACGTTTGCAAATACATCAATAAGGGCAGTGATCAAGCTACATTTACTGTGGAAAGCCCTACTAATGAGGTTCAACTATATCAAAGCGGTCGATATATCAGTAGTTCTGAAGCAGTGTGGAGAATTCTTGCATTCCCCATACATGAAAGGTATCCGGCAATTGTACATTTGGCCGTGCATTTGGAAAATGGTCAAAATCAATTAGTTAACCAGTTAACCAACGCTTCAATAACGACACTGACTGGGTTTTTCGAACTTTGTAAAACGGATTCATTTGCAAGGACCCTTCTTTATGTTGAAGTACCTTCCTATTTCACGTGGAACAATAAAAAGTTCCAAAGGAGAAAGAGAGGTAATATTGTACCTGGTTTTCCTGGAATTAGAATGGATGATGTTTTAGGTCGAGTGTATACCATACACCCTAAAAATAGTGAATGCTATTACCTAAGACTACTTCTTCATGAAGTGCGGGGACCAACCTCATTCTAATTTCTTAAAACAGTTAATAACATTACGTATGCTACATTTCAATTGGCATGTAAGGCTTTGGGCTTACTAGAAGATGACACACACTGGGAATATACCCTAAAGGAAGCAGCTTTATGTAAATCGCCAATTCAATTACGTGATTTATTTGCGGTGATGTTAGTAAATTGTCAAATGGCTGATGCCGCACATCTTTGGGAAATGTATAAAGAAAGCTTTTCAGAATACATTTTGTACGAGTTTTCTCTAATAGTGGCAGAAGTCAATCAAGATCTACTGGATAGAGTGTTTAATAAATGTCTTATTTTAATCGAAGATATAACACTGTCCATTGGAGGTACGTGTCTATTAGACTATGGTTTGCCCGAACCGATTAGAGTTAGTAGACCACTTCAAAATAGGGAATATTTAAACGAAATAAATTACAATATTAATGAATTCGAATTAAGTAAAGACGAAAATTCCCTTAACGATGAGCAAAGAATGGTATTTCAAAAAATATTACAAAGTGTTCAAAATGAAAACGGTGAAATATTTTTTTGGATGCCCCCGGTGGCACAGGCAAGACATTTTTATTGAATTTGTTGTTAGCAAAATTACGACATAATAATAATGTAGCATTGGCTGTTGCACAGCCCACTCTGTGTTTAAACTCCCATTGGATTTAATAAATGTAGAAACACCATGTTGCTCAATATCTAAACGGTGTAATATGGCATTGGTTTTTCAAGAATGTAGCCTTATTGTTTGGGATGAATACACAATGGCTCATAAGAGTGCTTTTGAAGCGTTGGATAGAATGTTGAAAGATATTCGTGGTAATGATTTTCTAATGGGAGGTATGACGGTTTTATTATCTGGAGATTTTCGTCAAACGCTTCCTGTAGTTCCTCGAGGAACAAGGGCAGATGAAATACAAGCCTGCTTAAAATCATCATTTCTTTGGCCTACTATTCAAAAATTGTGCCTAACAAAAAACATGCGTGTGCATTTAAAAGGCGATACAACTGCTGGAATTTTTGCACATACATTATTGAGAATTGGAGACGGTCTTTTTCCAACTGTCGAAGGAAAAATAATTATTCCTTCAGGTTTAGGAACTGTTGTAACTTCCCTTGAGGAGCTCACATCAAATATATTTCCGGAAATTTCAAAAATCTCAACCAAATCATTAGATTGGTTTTCGGAGAGAGCAATATTAACTGCTAGAAATGATAGAGCTGTGGTAATAAATAACATACTGTTAAAATCATTTGATGGTATTGAAGTTACGTATAAGTCTATTGATTCAGTCACTGAAGTTGATGAAGCAGTTCATTTTCCGGTTGAATTTCTCAACCAACAAAATCCACCTGGACTTCCCTTACACATTCTAAAGCTTAAGATTGGTGCACCAATTATGCTGTTGAGAAATTTAAGACCTCCAAAACTATGTAACGGTACAAAATTGCAAGTAAAAGCTCTTCATAACAATTTAATCGAAGCTGTGGTTTTTACTGGCTGTGCCAAAGGAGAAATTGTTTTTATACCACGAATACCCCTAATACCATCAAATCTACCGTTTCAGTTTAAAAGACTTCAGTTCCCTGTAAAAGTTTGCTTTGCAATAACGATAAATAAATCGCAAGGTCAGACCTTAAAACTAGCTGGACTAGATTTAAGGGACGATTGCTTCTCTCATGGTCAGTTTTATGTGGCCTGTTCAAGAGTTAGCTCCTCTGAGTCTTTAATTATTTTAGCGCCAGAAGGAAAATCAAAAAATATCGTTTATAGAGAAGTCTTGCAAAAATGTTAAACATTTCTAATTAAAATGCACTGTGGAATAGGCCTCATGGGGAAACCACAAAAAAAAAAAACGCGCCAAAACCTCTACCTCTATGGTGGTGTGGAAATGTGGAATGGTTTTAGTTTAAATAAAGTAGCAAATAAAAAAGTTAATCAAAAGTATAGTTTTAAGCGATATAGTTAGGAAATTGCTAATCTTAATTTCCGCAGGCGAAGCTGCGGGCTACCTTGCTAGTTAATTATATATTTCAAATACTGTTTCGGAAGACACCACTCTTCCTCATCATCGATCTTTTCTTTTCAATTGCTTGAAAAGATGGTAGATCGGACCGTTTGTGAAAACTGCCCAACAATTTAAAATTATAACTTAACTTAATTAGAAAATTAAAATACAATTCTTACCTATGTTGTAAATTGTTAATTTTTATTAGTTTTTTGGCAGTTTTTGTCGGTAATCATGTTGTTTTACATGCTCTGCCAACTCTGGCTTTAATTTTTTTGTTGGCGTCCCATTTATTATGGTACCACTTACTGTGTTTGTATAATAAGACTTTCAGCAAAAGCTTTAGAATACTTTTCCTGTGATGAGCGCATGGGTCAGTAGGAGCAAACCAATAAGGATATATTTTATTGGTTTCTTCTATGCATTACTGTTCTAAAAACTAGGAAATATTTCGTCGGCTTGGACGTTCTTAAATTCTATATCAAATATATAAACATGATCCAATGTTATTTCAAACATTGCATCAGATGGATTTTTTAACTATAAGTTCATAGAAACTGTAATTTTTTTCCTTGATGAACTGTTCAGTTTTTGATTTCATATCATATCAAGGGCAATTAATTTTTGCATTTAATTTTTATACCCTTGCAGAGGGTATTATAATTTTGGTCAAAAGTGTGCAACGTTGTGAAGGAGACATCTCCGACCCTATAAAGTATATATATTCTTGATCAGGATCACCTCCTGAGTTGATATAGCCATGTCCGTCTGTCCGTCTGTCTGTCCGTCTGTCTGTTTCTACGCGAACTAGTCTCTCAGTTTTAAAGATATCGAATTCAAACTTTTCACACACCCTTCTTTCCTTTGCACGCAGTATATAAGACGGAACGGCCGGGATCGGCCGACTATATCCTATAGCTGCCATATAACTGATTGATCGACCTACCAAATTTCATATGGATCGGCCGACTATATCCTGTAACTGCCATATAACTGAACGATTGGAAATGCCATAACTTTGGTGTTTTTATACCCGTTACTCGTAGAGTAAAAGGGTATATTGTATTCGTGCAAAAGTATGTAACAGCTAGAAGGAAGCGTTTCCGACCCTATAAAGTATATATATTCTTGATCAGGGTCACTAGCCGAGTCGATATAGCCATGTCCGTCTGTCCGTCTGTCTGTCCGTCTGTCTGTCTGTCTGTCCGTATGAACGCTGAGATCTCGGAAACTATAAAAGCTAGAAGATTGGCATTTTGCATGCAGATTCTAGGAGTTCCTACGCAGCGCAAGTTTGTTTCAAAAAGGTGCCACGCCCCCTTTAACGCCCACAATCGGTAATATACGATTTTAAAAATTTAAATATTTCGGAAAAGTAAAAATGCAGTTTTATTGTGTTTATCAATACCTATCGAAATGTAGAAGAAATTTTTCAAATCGGACCATTCGTTAAAAAGTTATGCGTGATCAAAGTTTCTGTCTCCATCTCCCTCGCACTCCCTTTACCTGAGTAACGGGTATCTGATAGTCGGGGCACTCGACTATAGCGTTCTCTCTTGTTAAAGTTAGAAAGGTGGGATTTTTTATGAGTATTAAGAATGCATCATTTGAATAATTTTGGAGAATATAATTTGCAGAATATTTTGCAAGGGTATTTCAACTTCGGCTCCGCCCGAAGTTAGCTTTCCTTTCTTGTTTTTAAATAACGTAGCTTAAGAAATATCTTACAGCATTACGTTCTCCTAACTTTTCGTTAGGGCAAGCACTTTCTTTTGGTTATATAGCCATTTGAACTACTGGAACTACTGCTTTTTTTGGACAGCTTTCCAATTCTTTTTTGCCTTTCTAAATATCCTGCAACATTCCTGGTTCATATGACCAATCTAAGGAAATGTCAGAATCTGGAATACAATTTGTATTCTTTAGTGTGTGCTCATTTAGTATTTTTGTAGCCCACAATTTGTTCAATGCATATAATAATTGCTGTGCTGCTGGATTGCTAAAATTTCCAAACTTGGATCTTAGCAACCCAAATAAATTTTCTAATGGATTTTGGCAAAAGCGATTTAAACGTACATATTGTATGCTTTCACTCTGCAAAAGATTATCACATACGTTTATAATTCTCTGAAAGCTTACTTTTAGTTTTATAACGTAAGTTGCAGTTAAATTTTTTCCGGTATTGCGGTCCCGCAAAAATTTTATTTTATCCAAGAAACTCATAAAATTTTTCAGCTTGGATTTCATGTCATTATCTGAACGATAGGTGCCTTCATTTAAAAGGTCAAAACCATCGTTCATTTGTTTCAGAAACTCGGATGTTGCAATAGCATTGACAGAACTTTTTAAGGTTCCAGCCATTCTCAACACATTAATTCCAGGGCTTACAGTGTTTGAAAACACCTGTGTCGCCAATTTAACACTCATTTTTTGAAAATTATTTGGATCAATGTGCTTATCCGATAACTTTGTTGCCAAACGAGATACACCGCATGAGTCAATGTTTTAGAACTCTTCAATTACCTTCCAAGACGCCACACTTTTAGATGAAATTTCATCAAATTTGAGTGGGTCTGATGGTAATGTGATATCTCTGTTCAAGAAATTATTTTAAACAAAATCATAAATAAATTCTGGCCTCGGACTAGATAGTATTTAAGGCCAATTGATACACAACAATCAACGGCTCTTTTAAGGATTTTTGAATAGTGGTCGCCTCGAATAAAGTTATTTACAAAAAAGATACTTTCAAGGTTTAACCTGCCGCTTACCCTCTGCTGGAGATTAATATTGGTCATTTTCAGAATAAACCTCCTAAGTCTGCAAATCCAACCTATTGGTCAGACTTTGGGACATACTCCAGTCCTGACTTGATCGACATTTCATCGAAGAGAATTGTGCAATTCCTATCGGTCTCATTCATTTTGTTTACAAATTCTTTTAATTATACCCGTTACTCGTAGAGTAAAAGGGTATATTGTATTCGTGCAAAAGTATGTAACAGCTAGAAGGAAGTGTTTCCGACCCTATAAAGTATATATATTCTTGATCAGGGTCACTAGCCGAGTCGATATAGCCATGTCCGTCTGTCCGTCTGTCCGTCTGTCTGTCCGTCCGTATGAACGCTGAGATCTCGGAAACTATAAAAGCTAGAAGATTGGCATTTTGCATGCAGATTGTAGGAGTTCCTACGCAGCGCAAGTTTGTTTCAAAAAGGTGCCACGCCCCCTTTAACGCCCACAATCGGTAATATACGATTTTAAAAATTTAAATATTTCGGAAAAGTAAAAATTCAGTTTTGTTGTGTTTATCAATACCTATCGAAATGTAGAAGAAATTTTTCAAATCGGACCATTCGTTAAAAAGTTATGCGTGATCAAAGTTTCTATCTCCATCTCCCTCGCACTCCCTATACCTGAGTAACGGGTATCTGATAGTCGGGGCACCCGACTATAGCGTTCTCTCTTGTTTAAATTCCTTTAAGGGCAACCATCTTCTCAAAGATGCCTCTTATGGCATATTTAAGCCCAAATTTAATCTTAAATTATTGTACGCCTTCGGGCTGAGCATTAAATATGTAAAAATTGTCGTTTTTCTGAATCGGTGCAATAAATTACCCTTTTCTGTGAAATAATGCACTGGAACGTTATGACATTTTTATTCATTCCTGCGGCATTTTCTTTGCTTTGAGTTTTGCTTTCGCATAAATTGGTGCATTCTGAAAATTTATTTTTTAAGATTTTAAAATCTTCAAATGAAGTTAAAAGTTTAAGGGGACTAGCGCTTTCGACTTCCTCTGCAAATTTTTTTATTTTTATACCCTTGCAGAGGGTATTATAATTTTGGTCAAAAGTGTGCAACGCAGTGAAGGAGACATCTCCGACCCTATAAAGTATATAAAGTATTCTTGATCAGGATCACCTCCTGAGTTGATATAGCCATGTCCGTCTGTCCGTCTGTCCGTCTGTCTGTCCGTCTGTCTGTCCGTCTGTCTGTCCGTCTGTCTGTCCGTCTGTCTGTTTCTACGCGAACTAGTCTCTCAGTTTTAAAGATATCGAATTCAAACTTTGCACACACCCTTCTTTTCTTTGCACGCAGTATATAAGTCGGAACGGCCGGGATCGGCCGACTATATCCTATAGCTGCCATATAACTGATTGATCGGAAATGGCATAACTCTGCTGTTTGTTAAGTTAGGAAGTTGGGACTTTCTATGGGTTTTATATTTGGCCAATCAATCCGACGTACCAAATTTCATAAGGATCGGCCGACTATATCCTATAGCTGCTATATAACTGATTGATCGGAAATGCCATAACTTTGGTGTTTGTAAAGTTAGGAAGTTGGGATTTTCTATGGGTTTTATTTTTGCCCAATCAATCCGACATTTCAAATTTCATAAGGATCGGCCGACTATATCCTATAGCTGCCATATAACTGATTGATCGGAAATTAAATAACTTTGGTGTTTGTAAAGTTAGAAAGTTGGAATTTCCTATGGGTTTTATTTTTGGCCAATTAATCCGACCTACCAAATTTCATATGGATCGGCCGACTATATCCTGTAGCTGCCATATACATAACTGAACGATTGGAAATGCCATAACTTTGGTGTTTTTAAAGTTAGGAAGGTGGGATTTTTTATGAGTATTAAGAATGCATCATATGAATAATTTTGGAGAATATAATTTGCAGAATATTCTGCAAGAGTATTTCAACTTCGGCTCCGCCCGAAGTTAGCTTTCCTTTCTTGTTTTCTTCTAGCCCCAATATTTTTGAAAGCAAAGAATTGGAACAGCATTGTTTCCAAAATTAAATCATAATTGTGGCTTTCTCATGCGTCGTTTTTGTTACAAACGGCCAAATTTCTTTTAGAGAGAGCATAATTTTGCATAATTTTGCATTGCTCCAATTTAATATTTTTTAAAATTAATATTTCGTTTGAGCGATTTGCTTTAAAAATTTATGTTTTTTAGCGAAATATTAAGGGAAATTAAACAACGTTGTCCCTTTAACAACTTTATGTTTTCGTCTTTTAAAACTTTATTATTTCGTTTTAAAGACTTTATAATTAAATTAACTTTTATGAAGGAAAAGCTAGGAGAGCTCCATCCTTGTGGTTTACATTTAGTGTATGCAGGAGAGCTCAATCCTTTTCTTATTAAATAGTTAGGAGAGCTCAATCCTTGGGATTCCAAATTATTCGGAGAGCTTAATCCTTTTTTTAATAAATAGTTCGGAGAGCTCAATCCTTTGGATTCCAAAATAGGAGGAGAGCTCAATCCTTTGGATTCCAAAATAGGAGGAGAGCTCAATCCTTTTTCTGATAAATTTATAAATACAGGAGACCTCAATCCTTTGGATTCTAAATAATTAGGAGAGCTCAATCCATCTTCTAAAATATTTAATTTATTAAGGCTTGTCGAAATGTCTTGTGTTGAATTCTGATTTAACTTAATTTTAAATTGTGTTTGGTGCTGCTCACACAACAAAATATTTTCTTTTTCATTTTTATACCCTTGCAGAGGGTATTATAATTTTGGTCAAAAGTGTGCAACGCAGTGAAGGAGACATCTCCGACCCTATAAAGTATATATATTCTTGATCAGGATCACCTCCTGAGTTGATATAGCCATGTCCGTCTGTCCGTCTGTCCGTCTGTCTGTCCGTCTGTCTGTTTTTACGCAAACTAGTCTCTCAGTTTTAAAGATATCGAATTGAAACTTTACACACACCCTTTTTTCCTTTGCACGCAGTATATAAGTCGGAACGGCCGGGATCGGCCGACTATATCCTATAGCTGTCATATAACTGAACGATTGGAAATGTTATAACTTTGGTGTTTGTAAAGTTAGGAAGTTAAGATTTTCTATGGGTTTTATTGTTGGCCAATCAATCTGACCTACCGAATTTCATGAGAATCGGCCGACTATATCCTATAGCTGCCATATAACTGAACGATCGGAAATGCCATAACTTTGGTGTTTGTTAAGTTAGGAAGTTGGGATTTTCTATAGGTTTTATTTTTGGCCAATCAATCCGACTTATCAAATTTCATAAGGATCGGCCGACTATATCCTATACCTGTCATATAAATGAACGATCGGAAATGCCATAACTTTGGTATTTTTAAAGTTAGGAAGTTGGGATTTTTATGAGTATTAAGAATGCATCATATGAATAATTTTGAAGAATATAATTTACAGAGTATTCTGCAAGGGTATATCAACTTCGGCTCCGCCCGAAGTAAGCTTTCCTTTCTTGTTATACCCTTGCAGAGGGTATTATAATTTTGGTCAAAAGTGTGCAACGCAGTGAAGGAGACGTCTCCGACCCTATAAAGTATATATATTCTTGATCAGGATCACCTCCTGAGTTGATATAGCCATGTCCGTCTGTCCGTCTGTCCGTCTGTCTGTCCGTCTGTCTGTTTCTACGCAAACTAGTCTCTCAGTTTTAAAGCTATCGAATTGAAACTTTGCACACACCCTTCTTTCCTTTGCACGCAGTATATAAGTCGGAACGGCCGGGATCGGCCGACTATATCCTATAGCTGCCATATAACTGATTGATCGGAAATGCCATAACTTTCGTGTTTGTAAAGTTAGGAAGTTGAGATTTTCTATGGATTTTATATTTGGCCAATCAATCCGACCTACCAAATTTCATAAGGATCGGCCGACTATATCTTATAGCTGCCATATAACTGATTGATCGGAAATGCCATAACTTTCGTGTTTGTAAAGTTAGGAAGTTGTGATTTTTTATGAGTATTAAGAATGCATTATATGAATAATTTTGGAGTATATATATCAACTTCGGCTCCGCCCGAAGTTAGCTTTCCTTTCTTGTTATAAATTTTTTTGTTTCAACGAATTCCCTAACGGATTCAACATTTAGCCCTATTAATTCCACACATTAATTGCTTAGTTTTTTGCCAAGGGCTGAACATGGGTTTATGCACTGGCATATAACCTAAATATTAATAATAACAAGAAAGGAAGTTGATATACCCTTGCAGAATACTCTGTAAATTATATTCTTCAAAATTATTAATATGATTCATTCTTAATACTCATAAAAAATCCCAACTTCCTAACTTTACAAACACCAAAGTTATGGCATTTCCGATCGTTCAGTTATATGGCAGCTATAGGATATAGTCGGTCGATTCTCATGAAATTCGGTAGGTCAGATTGGCCAAAAATAAAACGCATAAAAAATCTTAACTTCCTAACTTTCCAAACAACAAAGTTATGGCATTTCCGATCGGTCAGTTATATGACAGCTATAGGATATAGTCGGCCGATCCTTAGGAAATTTGGTAGGTCGGATTGATTGGCCAAATATAAAACCCATAGGAAATCCCAACTTCCTAACTTTACAAACACCAAAGTTATGGCATTTCCGATCAATCAGTTATATGTGAGGTGAGGTGATCCTGATCAAGAATATATATACTTTATAGGGTCGGAGATGTCTCCTTCACTGCGTTGCACACTTTTGACCAAAATTATAATACCCTCTGCAAGGGTATAAAAACGAGGACGGAAGCTGACTTCGGCAAGCCGAAGTTTTAATACCCTTGCAGACTTTGCAGAAATTGCTAGAATTGAAAAGTTAGCGAAAGGAATAATGTATACATAAATAAACTAGATTTGCATAGTTTCATGTCAACAGCTTTTATACTGCAAAAATGTCATATAAAAATAGAAAAGATTTTTTCGCAGCTTTAACAATTTTTCCTACGGAAGCTATAGGTATATAGACGTACGATCGGCAAGCGCATTTACCCTGATTAAGATTTGCTTAAATAAATAAGACTTGGAAAAATTCATGTCAATAGCTTATATACTGCGCGAAATATCCTAAAAATCATTAAATTTTAACCGATTTCACCCTATTGCTCCTATGGGAGCTATAGGATATAGTCGTCCGATCGGCACGCGGTCTTACCCTGGTCAAGGTATCCATAAAAAAATACGTTTTGGAAAGATTCATGTCAATAGCTTTACACTGCGCGAAATATCTTCCATTTTTGCAAGTTATATCCGATTGTTCCTATTGGAGCTATAGGATATAGACATCTGATCGGGTCGGTTTTCAAACTTGATCTGCGTACACATGTTTTAGGACGACTGTAAGTTTCAGATCGCTAGCTTTTAAACTGAGCTCGCACACGGTATTGAAACAGTGAAACAGGCGGAGAGCCGGGCAGACGGACATGGCTATATCGACTCCACTATTGATCCTTATCAAGAATATATATACTTTATAGGGTCGGAAACGTCTCCTTCACTGCGTTACAAACTTCTGACCAAAATTATAATGCAAGGGTATAAAAATTGAATTTTGAAATGAAAGTTATTAAATACGCGCACAACGAAATGTAAACACGAAGACAAAAACTGACAACAACCCTGCAGTACCGTTCATCACCCTTTAATCGGTTTTTCATCACCAAAAATTCATCACTGCTGATGATTAATCGATGAATCTTCATACAAATTAGTGATGAATTTAACATTGGCATGTCCTAGGAGTTAATCAATGAAAAATTCATCACTCTTTAATCAGTAATTCATCACTTTTTTTCAATAATTCATCACTCTTTAATCAGCATTTACTGATGAAAATGCGATTAAATAGTGATTAAAATGCGATGAAATAGTGATTAAAGAGTGATAAATTGCTGATTAAAGTGCTTTTTATAGACACACACTCCGGTCTCCAGTCGAATGAACACTTTTCTTACACATTGCAGGGCGCTCTCGCAAGAGGTGTAGAATGGCGTCAAGCGCAGGATCCCGATCTGCACTCACAGTATGTATGGCTCATTTAATGATATAAACGGAGAGTTATTAAATGAAGCGCTACACATTGGACTTAGTACTCTGCGAAACTTATTATAGATTTGTATAAGCTGTTCCTGTTTTCCGCAGATATTGCAAAAATGTGTCCACAGATCTGGGTGGCTGACAATCAAGTGCTTTCGGGTGTGGCACGCAGATTTGATCCGCCGGGAGTTCTGTCGCCAGTTGTGGTTCAATTTAAAATGCTGTTTCAAGAATTGTGGCAACAGATTGATGCGATCAAATGGCACAGTAGCAGCAATCACTGCCGCGTCTCGAACTGTGTGGGACGCTGCTACTGAGCCGACTAGTCCTATCAATCAAGGCTGATGTTTTTAATGGTGGTGGAGAGGAAATGTGGTGTAGGGGACCTTCATGTTGTTCATGTAAAGTTGTGTTGTAACAAGTTTGGTTCTTCTCTTTCAGATAACCATGGCAAGGAAAAAGTACAGATAATCGGGCTTCATTTATTCCAATCCAAGCTCTGGGTTAGCGCCTTTCGTCCTGGACAAAACTTACCCTTCATCCAAAGGACAAAGTCTTTTCAATCAGAAATACCACTTCGAAGACGCTCGCAGCTCATCAATCTCTCGCCGATTGTCAGCAAGGATGGCCTTCTTCGAATTGGTGGACGGCTAAACAACTTAAAGTCAGCAGTTGATGTCAAACACCCTATATTTCTTCCACATAACAAGAATGATTAAGGAACATGAATACAATCTCCATCCAGGGATTTTCGCAGTATTTGTCATCACGCGTTATGTTTTCGCCAACGTAATCAAACAGCGCACCAATTCATGGCCGATCTACCAGGCATTCGCATAACCAGGCCCTGCCCTTCCAGAACTCAGGCTGTAATTAAGCTGCACCATTGATTCTTAAGGAAAGGATAGGACGTAGTCCCCAAAAAACTAAGGGTTAACTATGCCTGGTCGCCTGCCTTGTAACCTCAGCTTTACACCTGGAACTGTCCACCGACCTCAGCACAAATACCTTCTTAGCATGTCTTCGACGTTTCAAGTTCCTTCGAGGAAAATGTTCGCAAATCTACAGCGTTAGCGGGACAAATTTTTGTGGGTGCCAAACGGGCAGTAGATAAGATGCAGCAACTTTATCTTCGCAGGAGCATCAACACAGTGTAGACCAATTCTTGGCCAATGATGCAGCTTCGTCGCGTCGTGGGAAAGACAATCTTAACGTTTGAACAAATGCAAACTTTGATTTTGTGAACTCGCGACCGTTTTGCTACACACCTGACACTGACTTCATATACTTACTTGTATCCATTTTTAATGGATACTAGCCCGTGCATTGGAAGCTTATCCTGGACCAGATGGACTTGTACGCGGCGTAGGCATAATTCATTACCAAGTTAGCAGTACTGCCAAATTCTGAAACCATGTTTCAGGCCGGCCCGGGTTGTTGATGAACGCATTGCAACCGTTATATAAGTTTAGTTTGTTTTTGAAGGATTAAATTGGTATTTTTTTTTTAGCGATTTATTTTCGAGCTGCGTCACAACTTTTTTCTTAGTATTAAGACTACCACAGAACATGCCGGATACAAAGCTGCTACGATTTAGAAAACCTAAATACAGTCCACTTAAAACTGGGAATAAACGTTTTATTTATCATCACCGCCAACATATACATATGTATATATACACATATTTACATGTTTGTATCTATACGCGAGCGCAAATCCCGTAAGTGATAACAATTCTTAACATGGAAATAGTCCCATATATATATCATTAAGATATATACTTTATGCACAAGATTTGTAGGAACAGCGATTACTCCAGAAAAAATATATAAATACAAAATATAAATAAATTTCAACATTACACTAGTGAATTTAATTCATAGGAAAACGTTGTTAATTTATACCGAATTTTAAGCAAGTGTTAAGTGCTGTTTGCAGTTGTTAACGGATACAACAGAGGTCCTATATTCCCAATCAAGAAAAAGCTGTAGAAAAACGAATATCTTGTGGATTGTTGAGATTAGTTTAAGTAAAAGAATTACTTTATGATGAAAAATTATATTAAATTCTAATCGAGCTTAAAAATAACAAGAAAGGAAGCATACCCTTTCATATACCCTATCAGTTATTACAAAACAACTACATTTCGATTTTTATGTTCCTGCAATAAAACAGACAACTTTTAGGAAAGTTTCAAGCAGATAGGTTTTAAACTGAGGGACTAGTTTCCGTAGAAACGGACGGAAGGACGGACAGACGGATATGTCTAGATCGACTCTCCTGGTGATGCTGATCAAGAATTTATATACTTTATAGGGTCAGAAATGTCTCCTTCGCTGCGTTGCAAGCTTTTGACTCAAACTATAATACCCTCTGCAAGGGTTTACAATTTTATTCATCATGATGTAATTTTTCATTCAGGATTTATGTATGTGTGTATATGTATTTGATTTAAGCACTTCGCTTTTCATTCAGAAAAGTCACAAAGTTTGTATTAGTTTTGCACTAATGAATTGCCAAGATCGATTTCAACTAGAATTCTGTGGGGGGAAGAGAGAGAAATTGTGTACAATCACGATTTATTTCAGTTCTTTCAAGTAAACTCCGATAAGTATCTATCTATCCGAAAAAACTTATGCGTCCGTCGGTGGGTTTCGAACCCAGATTTCCCCCGCGTGAATTCAAAGACATCGAATAGAGCAACGGTCGCACGCGATGAACGCACGGCAAAACCAAGGACTATATGATGGGGCGTTAGCGAAGAATATTAGTTTAATATATTTTTTTTGAACTCCTTAAGACTCTAAGATGATATTTCATATGATAAAAAATATTTTAATTACTTTTAAATAAAAGGTAAAACTTTTAGTCGTTCTAAACATTATTTCCCATTTGTGTTTATAACACAAGTAAAAACAAGAAAGGAAAACTAACTTCGGGCGGAGCCTCTGTTGATATACCGTTGCAGAAAATTCCGTAAAATTCCAAAAATAAAACCAATAAAAATCCCAACTTTAAAAACACCAAAGTTATGGCATTTCCAATCGTTCAGTTATATGCCAGCTATAGGATATAGTCGGCCGATCCTTATGAATTTTGGTAGTCAAAAGTTTGCAACGCAGTGAAGGAGACATTTCCGACTCTATAAAGTATGTATATTGATCAGCATCACCAGGAGAGTCGATCTAGCCAAGACCTTCTGTCCGTCCGTTTCTACGCAACCTAGTCCCTCAGTTTTAAAGCTTTCTGCTTGAAACTTTCCCAAAAGTTGTCTTTCTATTGCAGGTATACCTGCAATATATATACTATAGTATATAAGTCGGAACGAGCCAGATCGGGCGATTATATCATATAGCTCCCATAGGAACAACCGGAAAAAAAATTTTAAAAAATTATACTTTGTTTATAAATTTTTTTTTGTTGTTCTTTGAGATTCGGTAATATTTAAATATTATGGAGTTACGATGTTAATCAAAATAAAATCGGACAACAATATCATATAGCTGCCATTGAAACGATGGTATAAACGAGGGTATATAAACTTCGGCTTGCCGAAGTTTGCTTCTTTTCTTGTTAAGGTTAATTTCAGAAATTTTTTCTATTTTTTAGGGCGGAATTTTTCATTTTAAGAATAAACAAGAAAGGAAAGCTAACTTCGATATTCGATATCTTTAAAACTGAGAGACTCGTTTTCGTAGAAACAGACAGACGGACATGCTTATGTCAACTCAGGTGGCGATCCTGATCAAGAATATACATACTCTATAGGGTCAGCACACTTTTGACCAAAATTATAATACCCTTTGCAAGGATATACAAATCTGAAAACAAGTACCATTTTAACTAAAATGTAGACATTTTTTCTTGTATATAGGGCGAGTTTAGTTTATGGCGACAATTTCTACATTTGAGAAAAACTTTCTTGATTCAAGTAAAGTTTTATTCTTTTGTAGTAAAAAATTCCTTGAAAGTATAAATATTTTCTTGGATTTACAGAAAAAAAAGTTATATGGCGAATTTCTAAAATTTACGGTTAATTTTGCTATGAGTGTATATAAACTTCCTTTCTTGTCAATCGGCACAATTTTTCCAGAATGCGCATTAAGTAACTAACTCCACGAAAAACACTAAAATGATTTAACGCTTTTCGTGTTCGAACGATCTCAGTTGTCCTTGTTTCAAACACAAACTTGAAACTCCGGCTTAGAATTTAAACTATTGTAAACTCTTAGGTATAGAATTGAAATTGCAAAGTATATGCCTCATATTATTTAGTATTGAATTAGTACGTATACTTTGATTCTGTCTATAGTTTATTTTTAATACACTCTTATTAATATTAAGCCTTTTGTTTTTGTTGGGTCTATTTTTATACCCTTGCAGAGGGTATTATAATTTTGGTCAAAAGTGTGCAACGCAGTGAAGGAGACATCTCCGACCCTATAAAGTATATATATTCTTGATCAGGATCACCTCCTGAGTTGATATAGCCATGTCCGTCTGTCCGTCTGTCTGTTTCTACGCAAACTAGTCTCTCAGTTTTAAAGCTATCGAGTTGAAACTTTGCACACAGCCTTCTTTCCTTTGCACGCAGTATATATGTCGGAACGGCCGGGATCGGCCGACTATATCCTATAGCTGCCATATAACTGATTGATCGGAAATGCCATAACTTTGGTGTTTGTAAAGTTAGGAAGTTGGAATTTTCTATGGGCTTTATATTTGGCCAATCAATCCGACCTACCAAATTTCATAAGGATCGGCCGACTATATCTTATAGCTGCCATATAACTGATTGATCGGAAATGCCATAACTTTGGTGTTTGTAAAGTTAGGAAGTTGGGATTTTCTATCGGTTTTATATTTGGTCAATCAATCCGACCTACCAAATTTCATAAGGATCGGCCGACTATATCCTATAGCCGCCATATAACTGATTGATCTGAAATGCCATAACTTTGGTGTTTGTTAAGTTAGGAAGTTGGGATTTTCTATGGGTTTTATTTTTGGCCAATCAATCCGACCTACCAAAGTTCATAAGGATCGGCCGACTATATCTTATAGCTGCCATATAACTGAACGATTGGAAATGCTATAACTTTGGTGTTTTTAAAGTTAGGAAGTTGGGATTATCTATCGGTTTTATATTTGGTCAATCAATCCGACCTACCAAATTTCATAAGGATCGGCCGACTATATCCTATAGCCGCCATATAACTGATTGATCTGAAATGCCATAACTTTGGTGTTTGTTAAGTTAGGAAGTTGGGATTTTCTATGGGTTTTATTTTTGGCCAATCAATCCGACCTACCAAAGTTCATAAGGATCGGCCGACTATATCTTATAGCTGCCATATAACTGAACGATTGGAAATGCTATAACTTTGGTGTTTTTAAAGTTAGGAAGTTGGGATTTTTTATGAGTATTAAGAATGCATCATATGAATAATTTTGGAGATTATAATTTACAGAGTATTCTGCAAGGGTATATCAACTTCGGCTCCGCCCGAAGTTAGCTTTCCTTTCTTGTTTGGATAGATGTTAAATAAAACCATTTACTAGCACGCTAAACAATAATTAATAGAGCAGACTGTAATCTTATCTCTATATCATTTTTAAATTTTAAGTTTCTTGTTAACTTAAATCAAGCGCGTGACAATTACCAATTACTGACGTTCGAATTTACGTAATACTTACAAAATTTACAACTTACATTTTACACCTATATAAGCACCAGAGGCCGAAACATAAAAATCATTCCGAAAAATTGTGCATCATGGTCCGCGAACAGTCTTTGTTTTGTAAGATTCTTATCTTCCTGCAAGTAATAAGGCTTTCATTTGAAATGAATAACGAATTTGTACCTGAGAGGGAAGATTTGTTTAGTGAGTGCCAGGACAAGCCAGGATTTGATTATATGGATAAATTTGGAGATTTTTCCCTTCTCAGCCGTAAAAGGGGTAAAAATGGTGGAACTTATATATCAGGGAACATTACTATGGTATGGGATGTCGAACCATCAGATCGTGTCGCGGTAAGCCTTCACTTTCTTCAATAAAGCAGCTTGATTATCTCCAAATCAATTATAATTCAGGTCGAAGGCTACTTATTAAAATTGGAAGGTGGAATTTGGAAACCAACTGTTTTAAAAGCAAGTGATAAAGATTTCTGCAGGTCATTTTACGACAAGAAGACAATTTATTATCCCTATTCGACTGAACACGTAATTAACAAGGATGAAGTGAAGGAGAAATGCCTAACCAACCCTGGAGTAAGGATGTTTTAATTTAATTTTAATTTCTTAGTTATTTTTATTGACTTTTTCAGACAGTTTTAGTGGTGGAACCTTTTTTTCAGAGAATACTGATAAATTTCGCAGTGCCTCTAACTGTGGGACGTCACAAGGTTGTAATAATGTTTTCTGCCTTTGACAAAGCTGGAGTTAAACGTCCTAGGGATATATGCATGGAAATTATTGGCGATATTGTACATGCCTGAGCAAAATCACTAAGTTTTCTTTCAATTGCAGCTTAGCCGATATTTGTTAAGGCTTTAAAAATCCATATTCTAGAAGTCGATGTTCTATTGTTTTTACTAACAAACATTCACGTTTTTAAAACATTTTATTTAGCTTTCGTCAAATTTTGCACAACAAATAAAATTTAAATCAAACAAGGTTTGGACCGGTTTTTAATTTTGTATACGCCTATGAAGTCCCTACAAAATTTGAATAGTCATTTGATCAAGAAAATTTATACTTTATTGGGTCTGAAATGTCTTTATCTGACGGTACGGATAATTATTTTTTTCTGTTGGTACTTTAGGAGTCATTTTACGTATCTATGCAAAAAAAGTCGTTAAAATTCAGCACATAAAACCCCTAGTATCAAATTAAGTTTTAATTTGAGCTAAATAAAAAATAACAAGAGAGAACGTTACTCAGGTAAAGGCTGTGCAAGGGAGATGGAGATAGAAACTTTGATCACGCATAACTTTTTAACGAATGGTCCGATTTGAAAAGTTTCTTCTACATTTCGATAGGTATTGATAAACACAATAAAACTGCATTTTTACTTTTCCGAAATATTAAAATTTTTAAAATCGTATTTAAGCGATTATGGGCGTTAAAGGGGGCGTGGCACCATTTTGAAACAAACTTGCGCTGCGTAGGAACTTCTAAAATCTACATGCAAAATGTCAATCTTCTAGCTTTTATAGTTTCCGAGATATCAGCGTTCATACGGACAGACAGACAGACAGACGGACAGACAGACGGACAGACAGACGGACAGACGGACATGGCTAGATCGACTCGGCTAGTGATCCTGATCAAGAATATATATACTTTATAGGGTCGGAAACGCTTCCTTCTAGCTGTTATATACTTTTGCACGAATACAATATACCCTTTTACTCTACGAGTAACGGGTATAAAAATACAAAAATGTTTTTATTGACAATTTGTATACCCTTGCAGAGGGTATTATAATTTTGGTCAAAAGTGTGCAACGCAGTGAAGGAGACATCTCTGACCCTATAAAGTATATATATTCTTGATCAGGATCACCTCCTGAGTTGATATAGCCATGTCCGTCTGTCCGTCTGTCTGTTTCTACGCAAACTAGTCTCTCAGTTTTAAAGCTATCGAGTTCAAACTTTGCACACACCCTTCTTTCCTTTGCACGCAGTATATATGTCAGAACGGCCGGGATCGGCCAACTATATCCTATAGCTGCCATATAACTGATTGATCGGAAACGCCATAATTTTGGTGTTTGTAAAGTTAGGAAGCTGGGATTTTCTATGGGTTTTATATTTGGCCAATCAGTCCGACCTACCAGATTTCATAAGGATCGGCCGACTATATCCTATAGCTGCCATATAACTGAACGATCGGAAATGCCATAACTTTGGTGTTCTTAAAGTTAGGAAGTTGGGATATTTTATTAGTATTAAGAATGCATCATATGAATAATTTTGGAGAATATAATATACAGAGTATTCTGCAAGGGTATATCAACTTCGGCTCCGCCCGAAGTTAGCTTTCCTTTCTTGTTATACCCTTGCAGAGGGTATTATAATTTCAGTCAAAAGTTTGCAACGCAGTGAAGGAGACATTTCCGACCCTATAAAGTATATATATTCTTGATCAGCATCACCACGAGAGTCGATCTAGCCATGTCCGTCTGTCCGTCTGTCCGTCCGTCCGTCCGTTTCTACGCAAACTAGTCCCTCAGTTTTAAAGCTATCTGCTTGAAACTTTCCCAAAAGTTGTCTTTTTATTGCAGGTAGTATATAAGTCGGACCGAGCCGGATCGGGCAACTATATCATATAGCTGCCATATAACTGAACGATCGGAAAAGCCATAACTTTGGTGTTTTTAAAGTTAGGAAGAAGGGATTTTCTATGAGCTTTATTTTTGGCCAATTAATCCGACCTACCGAATTTCATAAGAATCGGACGACTATATCCTATAGCCGCCATATAACTGGTTGATCGGAAGTGCCATAACTTTGGTGTTTGTAAAGTTAAGAAGTTGGGATTTTCTATGGGTTTTATTTTTGGCCATCAATCCGACATACCAAATTTCATAACGATCGGCCGACTATATCTTATAGCTGCCATATAACTTAACGATTGGAAATGCCATAACTTTGGTGTTTTTAAAATTAGGAAATTGGGATTTTTTATGAGTATTAAGAATGCATCAAATTAATAATTTTGAAGAATATAATTTACAGAATATTCTGCAAGGGTATATCAACTTCGGCTCCGTCCGAAGTTAGCTTTCCTTTCTTGTTAATAAATATTTTTAATACATTATTTTGAATCAAAATCAATTACTTAGAATCAACATACAAAAAAAAAAGAAACGTAATATTTATCCTCTTTGATCAATCACACCCCAAAAAACAAGAAAGGAAAGCTAACTTCGGGCGGAGCCGAAGTTGATATACCCTTGCAGAATACTCTGTATATTATATTCTCCAAAATTATTCATATGATGCATTCTTAATACTAATAAAATATCCCAACTTCCTAACTTTAAGAACACCAAAGTTATGGCATTTCCGATCGTTCAGTTATATGGCAGCTATAGGATATAGTCGGCCGATCCCGGCCGTTCCGACATATATACTGCGTGCAAAGGAAAGAAGGCTGTGTGCAAAGTTTCAACTCGATAGCTTAAAAACTGAGAGACTAGTTTGCGTAGAAACAGACAGACGGACAGACGGACAGACAGACGGACAGACGGGCATGGCTATATCAACGCAGGAGGTGATCCTGATCAAGAATATATATACTTTATAGGGTCGGAGATGTCTCCTTCACTGCGTTGCACACTTTTGACCAAAATTATAATACCCTCTGCAAGGGTATAACAAAAGAAAGTTTATTTAAACTATTAAACTAAAGACAACATAAATACGTATAACTAAAATTGGAAGTTTGGAGTTTTTTTTTAAACAAATACAACAAAATGTCTAGGTTAAAACTAATATGGACCGATTCTTGTCCAGGTGGGCAATTGCGAGAACTCGAATACAAACGGCGTTAGCACATTTTAGTGCCTTTTTATGAATAAATAAACATAAGTACAAGAATTACATTAAAATTGATGTTTACAAGTAGTTTGCGCAGTCGAAGATTCATGGTAGTACATATGTGCTGGGCCAACAGATTTACATATATTTAAATGTTTGTATCTATACAAGCGGGCAAATCACTTAAGTAATAGCAATTGTTACCCGGAACTTAATACAATGTAAATACATACATATGTATATGCTTACATACATACACACATACGACATTGTTTGACTCAGACCTCCAATTTGGCTAACTTGATTTGATTTATCGAGAATTAACGTTGACTCTGTTGAGCACCTTGGCCAGCTGTTCCAAAGTCATCCGTTAGATGGCGCTATTGTATTGCGCCATCTACCCCATGTAGAAATGTAGGCGCTAGCCAGGCCTAAGCGTTTAATGGGTTTTTGGGCGTTAGAGTGGGCGTGGCAAACTTTTATTAGGCCAATCGATAGGTATTGACAAAACAAATACATATCAATTAAAATTTTCATAATAGCATCAAAACTGTGGCCACAGCTTGTGGCGTGTGGGCGTCAGAGGGGGCGTGGCACCGTTTTGAAACAAACTTGCGCTGTGTAGGAACTCCTAAAATCTACATGCAAAATGCCAATCCTCTAGCTTTTATAGTTTCCGAGATCTCAGCGTTCATACGGACGGACAGACAGACGGACAGACGGACATGGCTAGATCGACTCGGCTAGTGATCCTGAACAAGAATATATATACTTTATAGGGTCGGAAACGCTTCCTTCTACCTGTTACATACTTTTGCACGAATACAATATACCCTTTTACTCTACGAGTAACGGGTATAAATATAAATATGACTAATGTTCATGTGCAAATGTAACGACCAGTTTTAATTGAACCGTTCGATATGTCTTAAAAGTAAAGGTTTGTTTTGAAAATTTTTTTAAGTTTTCACGGATTGAGTTTTATAGGACTTAATACTTGGACTCCTAGAGGCGGCTTTGTGAAAGTAGTCCACAAAAATGTTCAGTACAAAAAAAGTTGTTGTTATGACGTTTTATTATAAAGTAAATAAAAAAGGTTCATAAAACAAAAGAAATAACAACAAAAATTAACGTAACTTAAATTAACAAAACTCCATAATATTATTGTACAAAAAGTTCGTCTTCTTATTTGGTAACGAATTGCTTAGGTTGGTGTTGGGATGGGAAGAGACAGGCGCACGCATAATTCTCCGGCTACTTGCTCGTCGGCTAATGGGGTGGTATTTTTGCCGTCCTTTCCCTGAGGTACCTAATTATACCCGTTACTCGTAGAGTAAAAGGGTATATTGTATTCGTGCAAAGGTATGTAACAGCTAGAAGGAAGCGTTTCCGACCCTATAAAGTATATATATTCTTGATCAGGGTCACTAGCCGAGTCGATATAGCCATGTCCGTCTGTCCGTCCGTATGAACGCTGAGATCTCGGAAACTATAAAAGCTAGAAGATTGGCATTTTGCATGCAGATTCTAGGAGTTCCTACGCAGCCCAAGTTTGTTTCAAAAAGGTGCCACGCCCCCTTTAACGCCCACAATCGCTAATATACGATTTTAAAAATTTAAATATTTCGGAAAAGTAAAAATTCAGTTTTATTGTGTTTATCAATACCTATCGAAATTTTTCAAATCGGACCATTCGTTAAAAAGTTATGCGTGATCAAAGTTTCTATCTCCATCTCCCTCGCACTCCCTTTACCTGAGTAACGGGTATCTGATAGTCGGGGCACCCGACTATAGCGTTCTCTCTTGTTTTTACATTATTATTCTCGATATTTTGCGTGCTACGACAAGTTACATCGGGAGGACCACAACACAACACAAACACATATTGAAACTAGGCTATTGAACATGCACGATCGGACAACTATTTAACCCCAGATGTTGTGGGATTACTGATGCCCCTCCCTGCCTTGGCCATTCTCTGCATTCCCATAGTCAAATGGAATTTTTAAATTTTTTGTTTTTTTCTTTGGTGAATGGCCCCTTTGGGTTTCACAGGGCGATCTCACTAGCCGAAGGCAAAACTACTCGGTCTAGAACATTATAGTTATTTTATTCCTTAGAGACTAATAAAATGGTTTAAACTAAACATGATATAAATAAATGAAATAATGAAATACAATGTACGTGTAATGGATTTATGTGTGTAATAAAGAAATAATAAATGTGAAAGTGTTTAAATTGGACATAAAAATTTTGTATGACAAAAGAGAATTGAAAATCGCGTTATGTTTCGTCAAGCAAGGGACATTTAATAAACAGACTAATGCAAACGGATCAAAGAAAAAGATTGGCAAGTTTTGTTGCTGTCTTTTCTTTTGATTTTTAATATGCTTGTTTTAATTTAGATTTTTTGTGCATTTTTCCTTTAATTTAAATATTTAGGTAAATAAAGTAATACATCGGAGTATAAGCCACCGAGTCACTCACCCGAACATTTCATAGACGTCCAACGGAGAAAGCGCTTTGGCCGTGGAGATCGAAGCTGTAGGAGTTAAAATTTTATACAAAAAAAATTCTCTAAATGTATGGCTAACACCAAATTATTCTTTTTTTTTTAAATTCGCCAAGATCCGTGCGCATTTTTTTTCTTTTACATTTTCTTTGCTCGGACTATTACATATTTTTGACGGACTATTATTTTTCTCTTTTGTTTTCCAACGATTTTTCTCGCACTTTCTCTTGGTTTACTTAGATATAAAACAAAAAAAACTATTCTAATCTTAAATTACTTTAAACATTTTTTTTTTCTCGGTGCCTTTCTGTCTTGCTTCTTTTATTGCTTATATATGCGCAGACAAATTAACTTGGGAGCATTCTCGCCATCCGTTTTGCGTAGTGCGGCTCCTTGGAACACAACGAAGAAAAGCCAATGGTAAGGCTTTTCTTAATGGCCTATATAGACGGTGGACGAAAATTCGGCTTAGATATTCATCCTTTTTGTTAACTCCTGCGGCTAATTTCTCTGGGACTTCTGCGTTTACGGCCTTTAAACCTAGACCTGTCTTTGGCCGGCAAACCTTCGCGCAGGTGAATTTTACGCACTTCTTCTGCCGCCAGCGAACTGTTGCGAATTCCTCCGCCGCTGTCGAGAAACAGTTTAGCCGAACCCTAATGGCGACAAAACGCTATCTGTTACTGACTAAACTTACTGGTTTTTTTTTTCATTTAATGTCTCACCTTTTCTGAGGGCTCGGCAACACAAATTTTAAAACAACTCACTTCCCGGGCCAACTGAGGGATCACTTGCGAAATGACTGACTTTTAGCCCGATTTTTACTTAACCGCAAGTCTTTCTTCACTCTTGTTCTAACTTTTAAATTACTGAGCTGACTTGACTGGATCCTCCGGCCGCCAAAAGAGAACAGAACGAATGGACGCCCCGAATTAAGCGGGAACCCATGCCGCTCTCCCAAAGGTGAATTTTCCCTCCGGAGAAAGCCTGACATTCGGCCCTGTTAAATAACCCTTCTAATTTGACCGGCGACCTCGACTTCGAACATCTCTCTCCTAGATGGCGCCTGCAACCTCGTGTTCTTCTCTCATAGAGGGCGGGACTCTCAGCTTGTTCTGCTGGGACAAGCGTTACAAAAAAAAACCCCCCACGCAAGATCAGACTTGGGGGTCATACCTCCAAGACTGATACCACCAAAGCTTGGCACAGCTATTGCTTGAGATCTTTCGCATGGTAGCGACCCACAGAGCGACCCTGCAAATCCTCAAGATCGTAATAGGAATTACCTATCTTTTTCCTTATCCGCGCCTTCAAATAAGCTGGACCAAGTTTAGCGTTATACCCTGCCTGAAAATTGCTCTGCTTAAATTTTTTCCTGAACACTTCCTGTCCCTCGGCATACGACACTTCTCGCGACCTCAAATTGTAAGCCCGCTCATTTTTGTCTCGTTGCTTCGCCATCACCTCCAAAGCCTTGCTCCTTACCAGATCCAATGAATCTTCTTTTGCAAGCATTGTCGATCTGTCGTCTAATAGGCGAAGAGCTCTTAATAATTTGTATGTAGCTCCTGAGCCGACAAACTGCTGTCCAAACACCATATAATACGGAGAAGTTCCTATACTGGAATGCACTGCCGTCCTTAACGCGCAACAAATGCTACTGAGCTGTTCGTCACAGTTCTTCTGATCAGGCTTCACATAAGAGCGTATTGCTGCGATCACCGAACGATTAACTCTTTCTGAGGCGTTAGCTTGAGGGGAATATACCGCCGTCAGAGTGTGCGATACCTTGTTAGTTCTGATAAACTTTTAAAAAATCTCCGCCTTGAATTAGGATCCGTTGTCCGAGATAATGGTCTCCGGAACTCCGAACGTGTGGAACAAATCTTCCTGAAGATATTTTATTACCACATCCGCCGTCAGTTTCTTCACGGCTTTCAAAAATACAAATTTAGAATAGTGGTCTAGCACAATAAAAATGCCGATGTGGCCACTTTTCGACCTGGGATACGGACCCAAAAAATCAATGTACAACTTCTGGAAAAATCTTTGCGATTCTGCCGGTGCTCCCATAGGCGGTCGCTGAATCTTATTCGCAGCCTTAGTCGTCTTACAAATCTCGCAAGCCAGCACATGGACCTTCACGTCTTTAACCAGACTCGGCCAGTAATAATATTTACGCACCCGCTCCAACGTTTTGTGGATGCCTCCGTGCGATGCTAAGGGCTGATCGTGTGCTTTGTTTAACACTTCCTGTACCAAATCTTAAGGAACCCATAGTTTCCATATGTAGTTGTCGTGTAAAACTTCACCCGTAGCATGTTCGGTTTTTCTATATAAGCGCTCATCCACAACCTTGAAATCCGGTAGTTTATCCTCATTTGCCCTTATTCGCTCCATCAACGACACATAATACTTGACCTGAAAGCTGGCGACTCCAAGTCGACCAGAAGACCTTGACTATCTTCTATGGCCGCCACGCTATCCTCATTCATCCTGGAAAGAGCATCCGGTACAACGTTTAATTTGCCACTTCTATGCTTAATCTTAAAGCTGAAGCCTTGCAATTTTAGAGCCCATCAGGCGTTGTTGCATACTAATTCGAATTTACTCTCCAAAGTTTGGTGGGTTAGTGATTCAACTCTATAAATAAAGTTATCAACACTAATTCCATCCGCGCTGCCATTAAATTTTAATTTCCACCCGTTCATGATGTGGCCGACTTTATCCGGCCGCCGCATCGGACATTATTGATCCCCGCCGCTCTACATTATGCACAATGGGATCTGGAGTCGGATCCCTGTTTACGTGACCTCCTGCTAACGGACCGAGATGTGCAGCTACATTGGACTGAATTAATTGAGCCATCTGCTCCGATAATTGTGTCAAAATAACTGCCTGAGCAACTATTGTCCCTATTGCTTCTGTGCTGACTGAAGCCTCATTAACCGCTGCAGCTTCTGAGACAGGTGGATCCTTTCTAGCCGTCGCCATTTTTGCCTTTTGACTCGTCCCAGCCGCCGATCCTTGCACTTCAAAACACACCGTATTGCAGGTCGGACAGGTTGCTATTGCTTTCGAGTGAGCCGCTATACAGGACTTGTGGAACTCGTGTCCACATTTGGT
Source organism: Drosophila rhopaloa (assembly GCF_018152115.1). Taxonomy (NCBI): domain Eukaryota; kingdom Metazoa; phylum Arthropoda; class Insecta; order Diptera; family Drosophilidae; genus Drosophila; species Drosophila rhopaloa. The sequence continues at coordinate 11,207,574 of NW_025335034.1, read as the reverse complement.
TTTGTAAGTAACTCCAGTGCTCTTCCTATCTAAGATATCGAGAGTTTCGCTTGTGATGCTCCAAGCTTAAGATACTTTGATCAGAAAGCTTAAACACTCTCTTTGGCCTCTCTCTCACCTAAGCTATTCCAAAAGAGTCAGTGAACTCTGAATTTACAAAACTCTTATTTAATTTCTCTTTTTATTTGCTGTCGCGTGAGAGTAAAAGCGGTCAACGACCTGGCACAGCGAAACAGCTGCTCTGATTGCTATTTTCTATTTGCCCAGACTCTCTGTTGTAAAGCCAACTTGTTGGGCAGTATATAAGTCGGAACGGCCGGGATCGGCCGACTATATCCTATAGCTGCCATATAACTGATTGATCGGAAATGCCATAACTTTGGTGTTTGTAAAGTTAGGAAGTTGGGATTTTCTATCGGTTTTATATTTGGTCAATCAATCCGACCTACCAAATTTCATAAGGATCGGCCGACTATATCCTATAGCCGCCATATAACTGATTGATCTGAAATCCCATAACTTTGGTGGTTGTTAAGTTAGGAAGTTAGGATTTTCTATGGGTTTTATTTTTGGCCAATCAATCCGACCTACCAAAGTTCATAAGGATCGGCCGACTATATCTTATAGCTGCCATATAACTGAACGATTGGAAATGCTATAACTTTGGTGTTTTTAAAGTTAGGATGTTGGGATTTTTTATGAGTATTAAGAATGCATCATATGAATAATTTTGGAGAATATAATTTACAGAGTATTCTGCAAGGGTATATCAACTTCGGCTCCGCCCGAAGTTAGCTTGCCTTTCTTGTTATACCCTTGCAGAGGGTATTATAATTTTGGTCAAAAGTGTGCAACGCAGTGAAGGAGACATCTCCGACCCTATAAAGTATATATATTCTTGATCAGGATCACCTCCTGAGTTGATATAGCCATGTCCGTCTGTCCGTCTATCCGTCTGTCTGTTTCTACGCAAACTAGTCTCTCAGTTTTAAAGCTATCGAGTTGAAACTTTGCACACACCCTTCTTTCCTTTGCACGCAGTATATATGTCGGAACGGCCGGGATCGGCCGACTATATCCTATAGCTGCCATATAACTGATTGATCGGAAATGCCATAACTTTGGTGTTTGTAAAGTTAGGAAGTTGAAATTTTCTATGGGTTTTATATTTGGCCAATCAATCCGACCTACCAAATTTCATAATGATCGGCCGACTATATCCTATAGCTGCCATATAACTGATTGATCGGAAATGCCATAACTTTGGTGTTTGTAAAGTTAGGAAGCTGGGATTTACTATGGGTTTTATATTTGGCCAATCAATCCGACCTACCAAATTTCATAAGGATCGGCCGACTATATCCTATAGCTGCCATATAACTGAACGATCGGAAATGCCATAACTTTGGTGTTTGTAAAGTTAGGAAGCTGGGATTTCCTATGGGTTTTATATTTGGCCAATCAATCCGATCTACCATATTTCATAAGGATCGGCCGACTATATCCTATAGCTGTCATATAACTGAACGATTGGAAATGCCATAACTTTGGTGTTTTTAAAGTTAGGAAGTTGGGATTTTTTATGAGTATTAAGAATGCATCATATCAATAATTTTGGAGAATATAATTTACAGAGTATTCTGCAAGGGTATATAAACTTCGGCTCCGCCCGAAGTTAGCTTTCCTTTCTTGTTTTTGACTAAAACTAATCGCCTCCCTTGCTATTCCCCCTTCTGCTTAACTTTTTTCGTCACACGTGGTCAGATCGCCTCTTGTAAAAAGAGTGCTTGGTCTGCTTACCCAAGCGCTTGACAAAAAAGTTATTATTTTTCTATTTATTATACCCTTGCAGAGGGTATTATAATTTTGGTCAAAAGTGTGCAACGCAGTGAAGGAGACATCTCCGACCCTATAAAGTATATATATTCTTGATCAGGATCACCTCCTGAGTTGATATAGCCATGTCCGTCTGTCCGTCTGTCCGTCTGTCTGTTTCTACGCAAACTAGTCTCTCAGTTTTAAATCTATCGAGTTGAAACTTTGCACACACCCTTCTTTCCTTTGCACGCAGTATATAAGTCGGAACGGCCGGGATCGGCCGACTATATCCTATAGCTGCCATATAACTGATTGATCGGAAATGCCATAACTCTGCTGTTTGTTAAGTTAGGAAGTTGGGACTTTCTGTGGGTTCTATATTTGGCCAATCAATCCGACGTACCAAATTTCATAAGGATCGGCCGACTATATCTTATAGCTGCCATATAACTGATTGATCGGAAATGCCATAACTTTGGTGTTTGTAAAGTTAGAAAGTTGGAATTTTCTATGGGTTTTATATTTGGCCAATCAATCCGACCTACCAAATTTCATAAGAATCGGCCGACTATATCTTATAGCTGCCATATAACTGATTGATCGGAAATGCCATAACTTTGGTGTTTGTAAAGTTAGGAAGTTGGGATTTTCTATGGGTTTTATTTTTGCCCAATCAATTCGACATATTAAATTTCATAAGGATCGGCCGACTATATCCTATAGCTGCCATATAACTGATTGATCGGAAATGAAATAACTTTGGTGTTTTTAAAGTTAGGAAGGTGGGATTTTTTATGAGTATTAAAAATGCATCATATGAATAATTTTGGAGAATATAATTTGCAGAATATTCTGCAAGGGTATTTCAACTTCGGCTCCGCCCGAAGTTAGCTTTCCTTTCTTGTTTTTTTTGTGAAATGAGATTAAAGAAAATGGTGGAGTTCTATGGGCTTTATATTTGGCCAATCAATCCGACCTACCAAATTTCATAAGGATCGGCCGACTATATCTTATAGCTGCCATATAACTGATTGATCGGAAATGCCATAACTTTGGTGTTTGTAAAGTTAGGAAGTTGGGATTTTCTATCGGTTTTATATTTGGTCAATCAATCCGACCTACCAAATTTCATAAGGATCGGCCGACTATATCCTATAGCCGCCATATAACTGATTGATCTGAAATCCCATAACTTTGGTGTTTGTTAAGTTAGGAAGTTAGGATTTTCTATGGGTTTTATTTTTGGCCAATCAATCCGACCTACCAAAGTTCATAAGGATCGGTCGACTATATCTTATAGCTGCCATATAACTGAACGATTGGAAATGCTATAACTTTGGTGTTTTTAAAGTTAGGATGTTGGGATTTTTTATGAGTATTAAGAATGCATCATATGAATAATTTTGGAGAATATAATTTACAGAGTATTCTGCAAGGGTATATCAACTTCGGCTCCGCCCGAAGTTAGCTTGCCTTTCTTGTTTTTGACTAAAACTAATCGCCTCCCTTTCTGCTTAACTGTTTTCGTCACACGTGGTCAGATCGCCTCTTGTAAAAAGAGTGCTTGGTCTGCTTACCCAAGCGCTTGACAAAAAAGTTATTATTTTTCTATTTATTTTTTTTGTGAAATGAGATTAAAGAAAATGGTGGAGTTCTAATTTTTATCTCTCAGCCGTGGTCAGGTGATATGCCTAAAGCATTATCTAGCCTGCAATTTCCTAAGCGCCTGACAAACAAAAATTAAATTTCCCTATTTGAAAACCATCAACTCGCTTTGCTTACACTGTAAACCGTGGCCAGACGATCAACTGCGAGCAGTAAAATCGCTGTAAGTCCTATGCGTTTCAACAATGTACTTTGGCGAGTGAGTTTATTATTATTTTTTTTCTTGTGCAAAATTTGATTTATATTTGTGATCAGCAACCATTGCTTGTGGTTCAGGCAGTCAGCTGAAATTCCAAAAGCCCACTGATATATATGTTTGCTACTCTGTAAACTGTTTAATTGTTGAACTGTGGATGTATGTGTGTTTGTGTGTGTTTTAGCCATTGTTAATATCATGGCCTAAATTGGCCCTGAAGTTGGGCGCCAGATTATAATAATGTTATTTATTGATTAATTATAATTGTAACGAATTGCTTAGGTTGGTGTTGGGATGGGAAGAGACAGGCGCACGCATAATTCTCCGGCTACTTGCTCGTCGGCTAATGGGGTGGTATTTTTGCTGTGCTTTCCCTGAGGTACCTAATTATACCCGTTACTCGTAGAGTAAAAGGGTATATTGTATTCGTGCAAAAGTATGTAACAGGTAGAAGGAAGCGTTTCCGACCCTATAAAGTATATATATTCTTGTTCAGGATCACTAGCCGAGTCGATCTAGCCATGTCCGTCTGTCCGTCTGTCTGTCCGTCTGTCCGTCTGTCTGTCCGTATGAACGCTGAGATCTCGGAAACTATAAAAGCTAGAAGATTGGGATTTTGCATGTAGATTTTAGGAGTTCCTACGCAGCGCAAGTTTGTTTCAAAATGGTGCCACGCCCCCTCTGACGCCCACAATCCACAAGCTGTGGCCACAGTTTTGATGATATTATGAAAATTTTAATTGATATGTATTTGTTTCGTCAATAAATATCGATTGGCCTAATAAAAGTTTGCCACGCCCACTCTCACGCCCAAAAACCCATTAAACGCTTAAGCCTGGCTAGCGCCTACATTTCCGCCTTTCGTGGCGCCATCTAACGGATGACTTTGGAACAGCTGGCCAAGGTGCTCAACAGAGTCAACGTTAATTCTCGATAAGGATTTCTATTAAAGGAAATTGCGATGGTTTTCATTTGTCAATACCGAACTATATCCCAAGAACTATGCAAATCAAATCAAGTTAGCCAAATTGGAGGTCTGAGTCAAACAATGGAGTATGTGTGATAATTTGATAATTTGAACTTTTTGTCCTTTTTTCCTGTGGTCACTATAATTCACATTACATACAAGAAGGCATATTTATATTAAGTTGTTTAGCTGAGTAACGAGTATCTTATAGTCGAGGCACTCGACTATAGCGTTCTCTCTTGTTTTTACATTATTATTCTTGATATTTTGCGTGCTACGAGAAGCTACATCGGGAGGACCAACAAGAGAGAACGCTATAGTCGGGTGCCCCGACTATCAGATACCCGTTACTCAGGTAAAGGGAGTGCGAGGGAGATGGAGATAGAAACTTTGATCACGCATAACTTTTTAACGAATGGTCCGATTTGAAAAATTTCTTCTACATTTCGATAGGTATTGATAAACACAATAAAACTGCATTTTTACTTTTCCGAAATATTAAAATTTTTAAAATCGTATATAAGCGATTGTGGGCGTTAAAGGGGGCGTGGCACCTTTTTGAAACAAACTTGCGCTGCGTAGGAACTCCTAGAATCTGCATGCAAAATGCCAATCTTCTAGCTTTTATAGTTTCCGAGATCTCAGCGTTCATACGGACAGACAGACAGACAGACAGACGGACAGACGGACAGACGGACATGGCTATATCGACTCGGCTAGTGACCCTGATCAAGAATATATATACTTTATAGGGTCGGAAACGCTTCCTTCTAGCTGTTACATACTTTTGCACGAATACAATATACCCTTTTACTCTACGAGTAACGGGTATAAACACATATTGAAACTAGGCTATTGGACATGCACGGTCGGACAACTATTTAACCCCTGATGTTGTGGGATTACTGATGCCCCTCCCTGCCTTGGCCATTCTCTGCATTCCCATAGTCAAATGGAATTTTTAAATTTTTTGTTTTTTTCTTTGGTGAATGGCCCCTTTGGGTTTCACAGGGCGATCTCACTAGCCGAAGGCAAAACTACTCGGTCTAGAACATTATAGTTATTTTATTCCTTAGAGACTAATAAAATGGTTTAAACTAAACATGATATAAATAAATGAAATAATGAAATACAATGTGCGTGTAATGGATTTATGTGTGTAATAAAGAAATAATAAATGTGAAAGTGTTTAAATTGGACATAAAAATTTTGTATGACAAAAGAGAATTGAAAATCGCGTTATGTTTCGTCAAGCAAGGGACATTTAATAAACAGACTAATGCAAACGGATCAAAGAAAAAGATTGGCAAGTTTTGTTGCTGTCTTTTCTTTTGATTTTTAATATGCTTGTTTTAATTTAGATTTTTTTTTTTTTTGGTTTACGCGTTTAGATGAACTTTTTTTTTGTGCATTTTTCCTTTAATTTAAATATTTAGGTAAATAAAGTAATACATCGGAGTATAAGCCACCGAGTCACTCACCCGAACATTTCATAGACGTCCAACGGAGAAAGCGCTTTGGCCGTGGAGATCGAAGCTGTAGGAGTTAAAATTTTATACAAAAAAAAATTCTCTAAATGTATGGCTAACACCAAATTATTCTTTTTTTTTTAAATTCGCCAAGATCCGTGCGCATTTTTTTTCTTTTACATTTTCTTTGCTCGGACTATTACATATTTTTGACGGACTATTATTTTTCTCTTTTGTTTTCCAACGATTTCTCTCGCACTTTCTCTTGGTTTACTTAGATATAAAACAAAAAAAACTATTCTAATCTTAAATTACTTTAAACATTTTTTTTTTCTCGGTGCCTTTCTGTCTTGCTTCTTTTATTGCTTATATATGCGCAGACAAATTAACTTGGGAGCATTCTCGCCATCCGTTTTGCGTAGTGCGGCTCCTTGGAACACAACGAAGAAAAGGCAATGGTAAGGCTTTTCTTAATGGCCTATATAGACGGTGGACGAAAATTCGGCTTAGATATTCATCCTTTTTGTTAACTCCTGCGGCTAATTTCTCTGGGACTTCTGCGTTTACGGCCTTTAAACCTAGACCTGTCTTTGGCCGGCAAACCTTCGCGCAGGTGAATTTTACGCACTTCTTCTGCCGCCAGCGAATTGTTGCGAATTCCTCCGCCGCTGTCGAGAAACAGTTTAGCCGAACCCTAATGGCGACAAAACGCTATCTGTTACTGACTAAACTTACTGGTTTTTTTTTCATTTAATGTCTCACCTTTTCTGAGGGCTCGGCAACACAAATTTTAAAACAACTCACTTCCCGGGCCAACTGAGGGATCACTTGCGAAATGACTGACTTTTAGCCCGATTTTTACTTAACCGCAAGTCTTTCTTCACTCTTGTTTTAACTTTTAAATTACTGAGCTGACTTGACTGGATCCTCCGGCCGCCAAAAGAGAACAGAACGAATGGACGCCCCGAATTAAGCGGGAACCCATGCCGCTCTCCCAAAGGTGAATTTTCCCTCCGGAGAAAGCCTGACATTCGGCCCTGTTAAATAACCCTTCTAATTTGACCGGCGACCTCGACTTCGAACATCTCTCTCCTAGATGGCGCCTGCAACCTCGTGTTCTTCTCTCATAGAGGGCGGGACTCTCAGCTTGTTCTGCTGGGACAAGCGTTACAATTTGCGATGAAAATCGTAGAAACAGTATTTTTGCTGGAGAAGACACATGTTTGTGGTGCATTTACGGCATACAATTTGTGTTTTAGAAGTGCAACCAGGAAGCTAACAGGTTTTTTGCCAGCGCGTGATAAAAATATCGGAAAAATCTCAATGCCATCATAACGTACATCATTAGACGGTAGAATGGTTTGCTTTCATATGTACCTCTTTGCATTTTCAACTTGTCTGGGGCGCCCTGGTGTTTTGACAGAGAAGGAGTTTGTGGCTCGACTCCTGATGCAAATCCACAAAATTCAGTGGAATATACACGAACTTGTTTCTTGAGCTCGATGTCAGTGGGAGCTTACGATTTGGAATGCGATTCGAGTGAATACTTTCCAACGAAAATATTCCCTGGGATTTTAGATATAAAAGAAGCGGTAAAGTAGATTAAAAAAAAAAATCCGGAACATGGCGTGATATTCGAACAACTACGATTGCTGGCGCACCAAGATCTGGTGGTCCAAATTGAACAACGTTGTCTCCTGCACGCAATATATCTCAAAATTATAGCCAGGGGAGTCATACAAATTAAAAAATTTCACTTCCCATATGTGTGGTTTGTCTGGTAAATATTGTCAAAGAAAGTTTTTAATCTTCGATAGGCCGTATGTTGCTTAAAGCATCGTGGTCACCAGAGTCTTTGGAGGGCAACTTACTATTAACGTTGAAATTGCAAATTCCTTCGTAATTTTTCAAAGCGATTTTTTGAACTTGTGTTTTTGAACTGATTCAAACGCGTACTCACCCCATGAACGAACTTTTGAGTAGCGAAAACTATAATATAAAATGCCTATACACTGACGAATTTGAAAGTTGCACTCATACCAAAATTAACCCCTAAAACAAGAAATTCGCCTTATTTCTGTCTTCAAAGGCATCGCACCTTAAATTTTAGGGTAAGTTTTTCTAAAATTAAGGGCGTTCCTTTCCAAAATCTAAGGCAAAGGGCCCTAAAAACAAGAAAAACTTTTCTATAAAAAAGAAAAATATTTCTTAAAAGTAGGGCATCTAACCATAAATTTTAGGGTATTTTTTCTAAAAATTAGAAAAAATGTGCCTACATTTCATTATCTTCCTCATAAACCGGACGCTGACTCGTTACTATCAACAGTCAAATCGTTCTTTAACTCTTCTTCTCCGTCCATATCAATTTCAAAATCAATTGTGTTTACAATATATTTTTCAATCTCCATGTCGTCGTTCCATGTCTTCTGAAGCAATTATTTAAACTTACATAAATATTCCTTGAGTTGATCCACTTTCAAACATTCCTTACAAATTTGTTTCCCGAATTGTCCCAAGACCGCCTCTAGACGGGGTGCCTTATAAAGGTATTAAAAAACTAATGAAAACTTTTGTTCTGAGGACTTTTTACAATAAATAAGACAACATTTTATGAAGCGCTCTTTTTACATAATAATTATTTCAGCCGAACTGTACACTTTTTATACCCTTGCAGAGGGTATTATAATTTCAGTTAAAAGTTTGCAACGCAGTGAAGTAGACATTTCCGATCTAGTAATGTCCGTCTGTCTAGTCCCTCAGTTTTAAAGATATCTGCTTTAAACTTTCCCAAAAGTTGTCTTTCTATTGCAGGTAGTATATAAGTCGGAACGAGCCAATATATCATATAGCTCCCATAGGAACAATTGGAAAAAAGAATTCAAAAAATTATAACTTTGTTTTTAATTATTATTTTTTTGTTCTTTGGGATTTGGTAATATTTAAATATTATAGAATTACGGTTTTAATTAAATTAAATTAATAAATCGGACAATGATATCATAGAAATCGAAATGTAGTAGATTTGTAACAACTGCAAGGGTATATTATATAGACTTCGGCTTGCCGAAGTTTGCTTCTTTTCTTGTTTATTTTAAATTTTTGTTTTCTTTAAAAAGCTCTTTTGAGCCAAATCTGCCTTTTTTTCGCGTTGGCTCCTTGGCCCATTTTTTAATAGCGATAAAAAATATTTTAAACTTGAAAAAAAAGAATTCATTTTTTTATAAATGCATTTTTTTTTTGCAATTATAAAAGTGATTAATGTCTGAAACCCAAAAGTGCCAGATCGAAACTAAATTGTTCCGCTGCAGCGCGCTGGTATGGTAGCTCTAAACAAGTGTATCGATATGGTAACTTTCACATGTGCTTCTAAATTTGGCGGTGATTGTGGTGTCTCAAAGTGTGCGAAAATAATTTGTGCCAAATGGACAAGTAAGTAAAGAAATCATGTACATTTGTGTATCTCAAATGCAATATAGCTAATTTATTTACCTACATGCAGGTTTGTGTTAACTTAAAGTAGTTTAAATAAAGCTGCGCCCACGCCGCAAACGCATACTGAGACTTCAAGCGATTCACATCTCGTCGTAGAATTTCTGTTTCGGAAAATCGCAAAGTGCGTACTGAATGGCTGGAAAAATTTTCCTGGCTGAAGAACGATGACAGGCGTGCGACTTGTATTCCCTGTGGTATAATTTTACGCAATCACCTGACCCACATCCAAAGACATTCGACCCAGGCTTCACATATACGTTGCTTAAAAATAAAGGAAAGCCGACTGAAAATCGACACATTTACAAACAAAAAAAACGTAGTGACAATAATTATAAGCAGGTGCGATGCCGAGTACGCACTTGTTATGTTTTTGGTAATGCATAACCTCCCATTTTTGCTGATGGACTACTTGCCGGACTTGCTGCGGCTCTGTTGTCCCGATTCAAAAATTGCGAAGGGCGTAAAGTGTGGTCGGACCAAGGCAACTGACATTTCGAAGGAACTGGCAAAAAAGCAAAGCAGCGGATTGTGAGTGCATTACAAGAAACAAAATTTTCTTTAATTGTTGATGAAACGTTACTTTCACAACATTTCTGGCAGTATTAAGGACCAATTTTTAGCTCTTATTGAGGTGGAAAAATGAGATGCTCAATTGATTTATAACGCCATCAAAGCATTCTTTTTTGACAACCAAATACCTCTTAAAAATCTAATCGGCCTGGCGACAGATGGTGCTAATGTTATGGCTGGAGGCCTTAATAGCCTTAAAACTAAATTAAGTGGAGACACCAATCTCTTTTTTTTGAAATGTACCTGCCATTCTTTACACCTTTGCTCAGGATACGCCTGTAAAAAATTACCGTCCGAAATATAAAATATATTCATATTTTTCGTTTAGTCCAAAAAGAACATCGGAATAAATATTTGTGATCTAGAAATATATTTTTTGCCTGTTGAAGAAATATTCATAGGGTTTAGTGCACAACAGTGCATCTCTGACTCTGGTTTACTAGAAGAGCAATCTAACAGCATTAAAGTAATAATAAGACAATTTTATTTGGAACTTGTTGACCAAATAACACGACGATTTGATTTTTCAAGAAAGGACATACAAAATTTGGTTTTAATAACTCCTGCAAAAGTTCTTTCCGCTGAGGAGTGGAATATTGTTCCACTGCTAAACAATTTTGAATACCTCTGCGAATTAGAGTTTGACAAAATAATAAATCAGTGGAAAATGCTGAAATTATCAAACGATACATTAAAAAAAAGAGACTGATATAATTTTATTTTGCAATAACATTTCAAAGATTACAAATGGATTAAATGAAAGTGTGTTTAAAGATCTCATTAAGTTTGTACACTACTTATTATCACTCCCACACAGCTCAGCGAAAATTTTTTGCAATTAGCCTAATAAAAACCAAATTAAGAAATAAATTAGAATTTAATACCGTTAGCAGCATAATGCTATGCAAGGAATTAATTTTAAATAAAGAAACCCACTATGTTTGGTGGCACAACGAATTAAATTAATTAATTTAAATTAAGATATGATAAGAAGAAAAAAACTGAATATGTAAGTAAGACTTACCTGTTAAGCTGTTTCATTTCAGGAAAATGTTTTGTTATGTTTTTATACCCTTGCAGAGGGTATAATAATTTTTTATACCCTTGCAGAGGTTATTTTAATTTTGGTCAAAAGTGTGCAACGCAGTGAAGGAGACATTTCCGACCTTATAAAGTATATATATTCTTGATCAGGATCACCTCCTGAGTTGATATAGCCATGTCCGTCTGTCCGTCTGTCTGTTTCTACGCGAACTAGTCTCTCAGTTTTAAAGATATTGAATTGAAACTTTGCATACACCCTTCTTTCCTTTGCACGCAATATATAAGTCGGAACGGGATCGGGATGCCATATAACTGATTGATCGGAAATGCCATCACTTTGGTGTTTGTTAAGTTAGGAAGTTGGGATTTCCCATGGGTTTTATATTTGGCCAATCAATCCGACCTATCAAATTTCATAAGGATCGGCCGACTATATCCTATAGCTGCCTTATAACTGAACGATTGGAAATGCCATAACTTTGGTGTTATTAAAGTTAGGAAGTTGGTATTTTTATGAGTATTAAGAATGCATCATATGAATAATTTTGGAGAATATAATTTACAGAGTATTCTGCAAGGGTATATCAACTTCGGCTCCGCCCGAAGTTAGCTTTCCTTTCTTGTTTTTAATCTTTTTTTGGCTCATAAAAAATTCTTGAAGTGGCAACCGTGGTTGTAGCGTTGTCAATTCTGAGCAAAAATCTTATTGTGCACTTTTTCGCACAATTGGTGCAATTTAAATTTTTCTTAGATAACCTCACTTTCTCCAACGCCGACTTGGTTGCTGTTTGGAATAGCGAGAAGGGCCGGCTTGAGCAAGAATAGGCTATAAAATGTTTGATGAAAAAATTATTTATAATATGAAGATCATTTTGATATGTTTGGGCTGTCAGTTGCCCGTCATTTTGGACAAATTCGAATAATTTTGCCTACAAACTGGCGAATTGATAGTCGATATGTGTACGTGGCTGCCGATGAGTTTTGAGTTTGATGGTTTTTTTTCTTTTTGCTTTTATTGCACTCATTATCATCTACTTTTATAGGCATAGATTAACAATAGATAATAATAATAGTTTTAACCGATCGTTTCTATGGGAGCTATAGGATATTGTTTCCTGATCCGAACGATTTTCACACAATATGTGCCTAGGGACAAATAATGACGATTGGTAAAGTTTCATGTCGATATCTCCAAAACTGACCGAGTTATTAATTAATGCCACAAAAACAGGTCAAAACCCCATAGGGCTTGTTGACAAAAATTTATTGTACAAAATGTGTACTACAGCTCGCAGCCAGTAGTAAACGAAATAATACGAAATGTATACTACGTATTGGTAGCACAGTATTTTTGTTATACTAAATAGTATGAAAAATAAACTAGGAGTATGATATAAGTATACCGAGTGAGTTTAAATTTTAGACTCGGGAGTACAAAATTGATAACATCGAAAGTTGTTTTTTAATACTATCGAAGTTTTTATTTAATACTCATCTTATAGAGAAATTTTTTATACTGAATAGTGAAGAATTCATGTAACAATAGTTTCGTTTCTATGACTATTTTTTTTTGGGTGTATTAATCGTTTTAAGAGCGGCAGAGAGTCAAAATTTGAGATTACAGGAAAAAATCTATTATAGTCAGAACACAATACTCTGAAAGGCTCATGAGTGAGCTTAAATTTTATACTCGGGAGTATAAAATTGATAACATCGAAAGTTGTATTTTAATACTTTTATACTGATGGACGTTGTTGCACTACGAGCAGTACAAACAAGTGGCCCAACGACACCAAGCACGTGTCAATTTGGGCAAAAAACGCGAGGAAAATACATAAATTAAATAGAGACAAGACACAAGTGAAATTAAAGGCACATTTAAGAGACAAGCAAATGAGTTAAAATATTAGTTTTTATAACAGGATAGAAGTTGAAATGCAAATTAGATGATAAAGGTTGTTATACACCCAAAAAAAATTAGTCATAGAAACGAAACTATTGTTACATGAATTCTACACTATGCAGTATAAAAAATTTGTCAATAAGATGAGTATTATGAGTATATTTCGATGTTATCAATTTTATACTGCCTAGTATAAAATTTAAACTCACTCGGTATACTCATACGGAATCTCCTAGATTATTTTGTATACTATTTAGTATAACAAAAATACCAAGTAGTATTCATAGTATACGGCATGTAGTATACATTTCGTACTACTAGTTATACTAATTTCTAAGAGTTGTAGTATAAAAATTATACTATTTGGTTTCCTTGTAGTATACATATTTCTCCCAGTAAAAATGCGCTGAAATTTTTAATTATTATTTTATTATATGTTCTTAATATTATTTATTATACTAATATTTTTATAATTAAAATTAGAATTAGAATGATTTAATTCTTACATAACTAACAGTCGATTTTTTATAAATGGTAGTGGGGGGTCCCTTAAAAATATTTATTAATTTTAAATAATAAAAAAAAAAAGTTATTTACAAGTTTAGAGCTTCAATTAAACTAGACACACAAGAATATTTAACATCGTATGGAGTTTTTATATCAAAAAAAAAATCCTGTAAGAAAGTCCATATCTTGTTGGACTCCTTTGGGTAATTAAGGCCGAATACCTGATAGACTTTAAAACAAATATCTAAAGCTACTATAAACGAACTAAATTTGTACAGGCTTTCCCCAAAGCTTACATATAACTTTGTCAAGTTTTGGATATCTATACCCACAACAATTATAAATGGTTGAATTGGCGTATTATTCTCCACGTATTTCCTGTTAAAGCCTAGTATCCAGATCGACAAACGAGTATGCTAGCGTAAAAACTTTAATCTTTCCAGTGTGACCAAAATTTCGAGAGTTCATCGGATTTAAGCGTGGTACGGTCGTACTGTCAATCAGCTGGGTTTGTCGACAAGCAGTTCAAATTCAAATATCGAATTTGCGGGAAAGAGCCTTTAAAAGATATTATCAAATACCTTGGCTAGACAAGTCTGCCGCTGTACAAAGAAGTTAAAAACAATACAATTTAAATTTAACAGTTGTTTTTTTTGATGTTATGATAATTATTTGCTAATTTAAAGTTCATAGCTGCACTTTTATTGTGTTTTTTCGTACATTCTGGACCTAAAAAACATTTTGCTCTGACAAGAGGCACCCCAGATAGTATTAATGTTATTTTGTCCTCACATGTAAACACCGGCAATCGACTTTTGTGAGTTTTTTGAGTTTTTCCCTCCATTTCTTTTAATGTTCAGTGAGAAGCGCACGCCAAAAGATTAAATTTTTTAATCTTTTCGCTAGGGTTCACCCAAAGTTCATTTCGGCAGACTGGCAACGCTATGGAATTTTCTGGTATTTTTTTCGTCGATCAGGGGACCGACGTGAAAAAAAGGCCCGACGAAAAGTGAACGCCAGCTGTTTGCCTCTCGCTCTCTCTCATGACTAGCGTACGGTTTTCGTCGATCTGGATACTAGGCTTTACGACAAAACTTCTCGCTGCCTTGTGTTACCGTATATCGGTAAGAGGGCTTTACAACAGCGTGCAAAAGCATAAATATTATGCAGTCTTTTGAGCCTGCAAAACAAGCATTAAGTTATTAAATTTCAAACAGAAAAATATTATAAAAACTACTTACTTGGAGTAACAGAAAGACTTAACGAGGTAAAGAGATTTTTGTAAAATTTGTCCTTGACGTAAATAGATGTTTATGTTATATGTTTTTTATGATATGTTTTTTCGTAATTTATAGGTAGCGGCCCATAGCTCCATGGAATCCTCCTCGCTGCCAACGTAAAACGTTAATTTTTGGACGCAATCTAACATATCAGTGCTTAAGCCTAGTATCCAGATCGACAAACGATTACGCTAGCGTAAAAACTTTAATCTTTCCAGTGTGACCAAAAGTTTGAGAGTTCATCAGATTTAAGCGTGCTATGGTCGTACTGTCAATCAGCTGGGTTTGTTGACAAGCCGTTAAAATTCAAACATCGTATTTGCGGGAAAAAAGCCTTTAAAAGATATTATCAAATACCTTGGCATGACAAGTCTGCCGCTGTACAAAGAAATTAAAAAACAATACAATTTAAATTTAACAGTTGTTTTTTTTAATGTACTGATAATTATTTGCTAATTTAAAATTCATAGCTGCACTTTTATTGTGTTTTTTCGTACATTCTGGACCTAAAAAACATTTTGCTGACCTGCAACGCTATGGAATTTTCTGGTATTTTTTTCGTCGATCAGGAGACCGACGTGAAAAAAAGGCCCGACAAAAAGTGAACGCCAGCTGTTTGCCTCTCGCTCTCTCTCATGACTGGCGTACGGTTTACGTCGTAGTGGATACTAGGCTTTACTATGAAGATTGTAGTATCAGCTGGTTCTGGGCAAATGATTTCTGTGGCTGCCGTATTTCTTTTGAAATGATTGTGAAGCCTATTAAATAGGATTCCACCAGGGCTACTCCTCCTAGTCTCTCTGCGTCCAATATAGTATATTTCTTTTTTTTCTGACGGAAATATATCGACTATTTCGTTGGCGAGCTTTTCTATTTCAGCCAATTTAACAGTTGCATATGTATTGTTAAGAGGGTTATAAAAATGGTCAGAAATTAAATGAACTATTTTTCGCCTATTGTGCTGCGATAAAACATTGATTAAATTATACTGTTCCATAATTTTTTTTCCGGTATTTGACGACAGGAGTATATCCATTGAACTCTTGATTAATTATGGATTAATAAATAAAAATATTTTTAAAAAAATATATATATAAAAAAAATTATAAAAAATCATTAGAGGTTTGGAACTTGTAAGGAGTATTTGGGATTTAACGAGTAGTGCACATAAAAATATTTTTTTAATTAAAAATAATAAGTTGTGCTCTTAAAAGTTCATAAATTAATACACATAGTGAAAACATAATATTATTTTTGTATTAATTTTTGGGCTTATCAAAGCTACTCGGTAAGGGCCAAGTTACAAAATTGTGTCCTTTGCAAAGCACTCCATATAGTTACCTTACAAACACGTGATCCACTTTGCAAATTTATTTCCTGATACTCTAAGTTTTTTTCTGGCAAGGATATGGGCTGAGCCAAAGTCGGCAGGTGTTTTTTCTGAATACATAATTAAAAATGTAATCTTAAACATTAAACATTTTTAAAAGAATGCTCACATTTTTGGCTTTCCACTCAAAAGCTTTGCCCTAAATTCGGAACGCAAAGCGGTGTCTTCCCGATTTGGAAAAATAAAATTTAGATCATCATTTTCTATATATTGCAGTTTTTCATAGGTATAGCCACAGTCTATTAATTCATTTTATAATTAAAATAAATTAATATTTACTATTATATTTAAAGTAACTTACCAATCAAATTTATAAGGCAAACTAGGTCCAAATCATTTTCTGTTACAAATTTTTGTAGTGCGTCGTCCAGTATTTGAAAAGCTGAGATAAACTAAATTTGTTTGTTATTGCATTACATTTGTTGATGAATAGATCACGCTAAATGGTTTGTAAGACCACTTTCAAACTGGGTTGATAGAATAATACTCAATTAGTTCACAATAAGAAGTTACGCTTTATTTCATGTTGACAGCTCGTAGTCAGGAGGAAGAGAGAGAGAGGCCGATATATCAAAGTCAGACCAGACCATCTCAAGAAAAGAATATCTTAGATACTATTAAATATACTAGATTATTATAATTATTAGTGAGGTTCCTCAACATCCCGGCCCACCCTGAAACTAAGTTTCTGAATTAGGCAGGATGGCAATTTTAGAAATGGGTCTAACAAGTTCTCCTGATGAAGTTCGCAGCTTTACGGGTAGACTTCAATTATGCGCGCCAAAGTCCAAGAGGCGGGGGGTGTGTTTGAATCCTTGATGATCGCCATATCCCCAGTAGCAATGTTCTTCCTTTCCGTATTCCACTTAGGGCGCTGTTGAAGTGTAGTGATGTACTCCTGATGCCATCTCTTCCAAAAGCCTTGTAGCATTGCCTGTACATTTTGCCAGTAATCCAGTCGGTTAACTGCTATGTGTCCAAGATCGCCCTCTGGAACTGATGTATAAGGGCGTCCAATCAGCAGGTGTGCGGGTGACAAGTAGGAAACCTCGATGTCTGACGTAGCGAAGAGAGGGCGTGAATTGAAGACGGATTAAATTTGAGCCAGAAAGGTGTGCATTTGCTCAAATGTGAGGAAAGAATTCCCGATGACACGACGCAGATGAAGCTTTACGGAGCGAACAGCTGATTCCCATTTTCCGCCCCAGTGGGGTGCGTGCGGTGGTATAAAACTCCATTTGATACCCTCGCTGGCCAACGCTTGGGTTACTTGAGTGTTATGCTGCTGCGACAGGATGAGCTTATACATTTCGTCTAACACCTTCTTTGCTCCCACAAAGTTGCGACCGTTGTCGCTGAAGATGTGGGTATACTTGCCTCGACGGGAGATAAAACGACGAAGTGCAGCAAGAAATGTTTCCGTGCTGAGATCTGTAGCCAACTCCAAGTGGATTGCGGAGGTCACTAGGCAGACGAATAGACAAATGTATCCCTTTTCCTTTCGTGGATTCCGTCCCTTGTGCACCTTGAGTAGAAGCGGTCCGGCATAGTCGCACCCAGTAATTTCAAATGGGTATGCTTGACGTACCCGAACAGCTGGCAAGTCCGCCATGTATTGATCAGTTGTTTTGTGGCGTTGGCGAAAACATTTGAGACAAGCATGTGTAAGCTTGCGAATCATGTTGCGTGCGCCAACTATCCAATATTGTTGGCGAACGATGACGAAAAGTGCTGTCACACATGGATGAAGATGTATCCTGTGCTCGTGTTCCAAAATCAGCAGAGAAATGCGATGATGTTTCGGCAGAATAATTGGATGCTTGACTTCCTCCGGTAGTAGCGAGTTTGAGAGGCGCCCACCTACACGAAGCAGGCCATTCTGGCAAACCATGGGTGAGAGTGTTCGAAGTGATGACGAATTTGGCACAGCTTTTCCCCTTTGCAACAGGTGTAGATCGGATGAGAAGCTTCCTTGAGCCTGCCTTAGACAATAAATGCGGGCCTCGCTGATCTCCTCAAACGTGAGTGTGAGGTTTGACGGAATCCGTTTCTTCATTTTTCGATGCATAAACCGTAAAACATAAGCAGTGCAGCGAATCAGCTTGGTCCAGGAAGAAACTCGAAACGATAGACACTCAATCGGGGACGCTTCAGGTTCAGATTCAACACGGCTGGATAGTGAAGAGGATTTCAGCCCATCCATTATGGGTGTGTCCAAAATTGTTGTGGGATTGTTGCCACTACGCAGCTTTGAAGCAAGCAGCTCATAGCTGGACAATCGTGGAATCGCACCAAGCATGCACAACTATATCCTTGTGATACAGGCCTTCTTTAACAGCTCGGAGAAGGCGAGTGAGCAATAGCGCGCCACAGAGTTCCAGCCGAGGAAGACTTTGTTGCTTTAGTGGCGCAACGCGTGTTTTGGCTGTTATAAGTGAAACCAAGCAGGTGCCGTCTGCGTTGCTTACACGGCTGTAAACGACAGCGGAATATGCCTTTATAGATGCATCTGAAAATCCATGTAATTCGATTTTTCCCGATTTGTTGTGTACATAACGTGGAATCCTTAGGTTTGTTATGTAGTTGATATCGTTGCGAAAGGTCTGCGACCACTCAGCCAGCTTCGGTGGGAGTTTGGTATCCCAGTCCAGGTCAAGTAGCCAGAGTTCTTGAAAAAGGATCTTGAACTGTACTACCACAGGCGCCAGAATACCTAAAGGATCAAAAATTCGTGAGACATCTGACAATACTTGCCGTTTAGTAGCATCTGGCTCCGGAGAAAGTGAAGCTTTGTAGGACAGGACGTCGTCTTGGGGATAAAATTTTGAATATTGCTTGCGCAGCTCCAAATCACGCTGCAAGCGACGTTCCACAGCATAGAAGAGTGAGACAGCGCCCTGCAGGCTGTCTCCGAACTCTTGGCATTCGTGTTTAAAAGGCAATTCAACGATGTATTTGCCGTCCGGGTCTCGGGAATGTGTGGTCAGAAAGTGCTGCTCCACCTTTTCGTGCGAAGGGTCTCGTTGCGTATGCTCAGTGTTATCCTCGATCTCCCAAAAGCGTTGAAGAGAGGCGTTTATGTCAACAGTAGTCATGAGCGTGTTGGCGGTTGATGGATGCGGCATTGCAACGGAAGTGATTATCCATCCAAAGATTGAGCTGATGGCAATAATATTTCCAGCGGTGTCATATCTTTTATCACCTGACAAAACGGACCAAATTTGTTCGTTTCCCAGTAAAATGTCTACAGATGAAGATGTGTTAAACGAAGTATCTGCTAACTGGAGTCCATCGTAGATCCTTAAAGCTTTTTCGTCAATGTCGTCCCGTTGAAGTGATGATGTGATTTTGCCCAGCACATGGGCTGCGACAACAATCGTATGGAGTGACACCATTGACTTGATATGCAGCGTTGCCAATCCTCTAGTAGTTTCAGCCTTGACGGAAGATATTCCGGAAACTAATATTCTTGAGGGTGAACGTGCAAGCCCAAGTGCGTTGACGCATCGTTCAGAAACGTAGGATAGCTCAGAGCCGCTATCCAAAAGCACACGGCAAATTGTGTAAGTCCCTTTAGAGTTTTGGACATACTCCAAAGCTGTCGGCAATGTGCTTCTTTTGAGTCCCGGTGACTGTGTTAATGAGGTGCTGTTTTGCGTCTGGGCGACCAAAGTTGAGCTACATCCAGAAGTTGGAGGACTGGCCTGTGCAGTGTCCGCAGGAGCAACTGTCATGGAATCCATGTTTTACAAAGGACGGTGCTCTCGTAAATGTCCTTAAAGGCTGGCCATTCCTTGTAGTCTCCACCAAAGGGTTTGATGTGGATTTTCGGCAACGGGTTTTCAGTTAAACAAACTGCAGCAGGCGGCGGCGTGGCCAAGGTAGGTGCTGCCTTCTCAGAAAGTCGCTGCAAGAACTCACTTTGCTGTTGCAGCAATGTGGCCATGTTGTGATCCGCTTGAGGAATGGCGCTTGGCTGAAGGTCGCTCTTCAACGACGCGAATAAGGTAAGCGCGCGAAGGTACTGCTCCGCATTTCGTCAGTGATCTCCTCAAGGCTTCTGAAGGCTTGATTTAGCCGGGCCAGCATGGCATCGACTCCGGAGTAAGTGCTCTGTGGAGGTGGATGATCAATGTAATTGACCAAGCGAGTTACGGTCGCCTTTAGCCGACCACGTGCTTGGGTAAGGCGTTTAAGCGTCTGTTGCTCCATAGTGTGTAGATATACTTAAACAGTTTGTAGATGCGGAAGTATTCCGGCTCTCGAAGGACCAGACAATGTTGATGAATAGATCACGCTTAATGGTTTGTAAGACCACTTTCAAACTGGGTTGATAGAATAATACTCAATTAGTTCACAATAAGAAGTTACGCTTTATTTCATGTTGACAGCTCGTAGTCAGGAGGAAGAGAGAGAGAGGCCGATATATCAAAGTCAGACCAGACCATCTCAAGAAAAGAATATCTTAGATACTATTAAATATACTAGATTATTATAATTATTAGTGAGGTTCCTCAACAACATTGAAATTTGAAAAACACGACAATATGTTTACAAGTTTTGGGCCACTCGTACAAATGTATGTATGTATCTATCGCAAAGCACAACAAAAAAACAAAACAACTGCGCACTTTTCCGTTTTCATCCCCCAGTTTCCATGGTAACAAGTGATTTGCGCATGCGAATATGTAAATATGTACATACATACATATGTACATATATGTAAATATAAAAATGCGACTGCGCAAATCACTTGTTACCATGAAAACTGGGGGATGAAAACGGAAAAGAGAGCATTTTAAAGTAAATGTACGATAATTTAATTCCGATTATGATTATTATACGAGATCAATCTGGCCACTCGATTACTCTTACATATTTCCACACAATTAACCAATAAAGCCTAGTATCCAGATCGACAAACGATTACGCTAGCGTAAAAACTTTAATCTTACCAGTGTGACCAAAAGTTTGAGAGTTCATCAGATTTAAGCGTGCTACGGTCGTACTGTCAATCAGCTGGGTTTGTTGACAAGCAGTTAAAATTCAAATATCGTATTTGCGGGAAAGAGCCTTTAAAAGATATTATCAAATACCTTGGCAAGACAAGTCTGCCGCTGTACAAAGAAATTAAAAAACAATACAATTTAAATTTAACAGTTTTTTTTTTTAATTTACTGATAATTATTTGCTAATTTAAAGTTCATAGCTGCACTTTTATTGTATTTTTTCGTACATTCTGGACCTAAAAAACATTTTGCTCTGACAAGAGGCATGACGTGAAAAAAAGGCCCGACGAAAAGTGAACGCCAGCTGTTTGCCTCTCGCTCTCTCTCATGACTGGCGTACGGTATTCGTCGATCTGGATACTAGGCTTAAGGATAAAATAAGGTTGCCTTCATTTTTAAATAATTTCACTTTACTTACGTCTTTTTCTCTTCACGAATTTCACCAGAATGCAGGAAACCAACGCGACGAAAACCACTAAAATGTGGTAACGCGTTTTGAGATCGAACTGTCGCATTCGACCTGGTCTCACCCCGAAGACAAAAATCGAAACTCCGGTTTAATTTTTAAACTACAGAGTATGGGCCTGTAAAGGTGCGCTTGTCGCTAAAACATTAAATATTGCTACAGCCCAAAAGAATGCTTGCGGTCCAATATCATCTGTTCAGACTCGTAACTCACTGTAGACCAAGATGTAAGGTCCGATATCTATCGTAAAATTAATACCAGCTGACAACTGTCAAAAATTCGCATCGTGGTTACCAAAAGGGACCGGAAGAACATAGAAGAATCAGTTTGAGGTATAAAAAGGCCGCACCCACCCAATTGGACCACTTTTTCTCGTGTTAGACTCCTGACTAGTAGCTCCAGAATTTGGTTGTACGAGTTCAAAATATTGTTCAAGTTTTTTTTTTGTGCGCCAATCACAGGTAATGAGACCCTTAAAAGCTAACTTGGTTGAGTTTAGGCTGAAATATTTCTGTTTTATCAGATAATCGGCACCTAGTATTGCGTTCGAGCCCGTCAAAAGGAAAAGCTTTATTAATGCCACCAATTTGGCCTACACGTGGAGCACCACCATCAGCCCCATCAGGAACATCGCACCCAATATATCCTAATTTTTGGCCACCATGTGAAACAATAAACCTTAACTAACTTTACCCGCGTGCGGTCTAACCTAACCAGTGCAAACCGAAAAAAAAACCCGGCAACGTTTCGGCATCGCACCTAAATATTATAAGTCATACGCAGGTCGAAATTATAAGTTTAGTGAAAGAGACCAAATAAAGAGGTCATCTCCCGGAAGAAATTACATTGACCGAAAGTGACCAGCGAAAACTTAGTTGTTGCACTAAATCCAATTCAGCGTTCGTTAATTTACACTCGAACTAACAACATAAAGAAAATGAATTGAAACTGAAAACTGAATTAACACGAAAATCAATAGGAGACTGTAACCCATATACCTATAGGTTTTAATTAAATGCTAAACGATAGTAAACTTTAGAATAATCACAAAAAAAAAAGAAAGAAAGAGACAGGGTCTTGAATAGATAAAATAAGTTAAAAAACTGAAAACATATTCTTTTGGTTGTAGCCAACTTTTATTGATAAGTTAAACGAGTGCGCATAGTCCGGAATAAGAATGCAGTTATACGTATATTCAGGTACATAGCGCGGTAAAGGAATCAAAACAAAATCCCGAAAATTCTGTGCTATCGAATACCGCAAAAAGAACACAAGCTCTCGGCACTCGCCTCCTAATCTTATTTCCTAATACCCTTAAGTCCAGCACAATCATCACAGCTGCCCTCAGCGAAAGATCTTTCGGCGCGGGAATTGCAAACATGTAAGTGACATACCCAAATATGCATCGTAGTCTGAAAAGCTTTTAAATGTAAATACATAACAAGTAATAGGGAAGTGTGCGGAGAGATAAACTGGCATTGTACTGGTTGCAATCTAAATATTACGGCGGTTCAACAGCACAAGACAGAATAATAGTAGCGCTTGTAAAATTATATAAAACTTAAATCGAACATATATTTACACAGTAAAAGAATAAACCCAGTAAACAAGGGAATCAATTATCGCATTTAGTATCAATCCTCATTATTATTTCTCACACATTACGCACTCGTTAGCATGATAGTAATTTTTAAGAATTCTTAATCTAATTGTAAAATTTGTAAACTGTATAAATGAATGAATATTGAAATTATTGAATTTGAAATCGTATATAACCATGTTGGCACATTGGGAAGCCTTTCTTAGAATAAACACCGCTTTGTTAAAAATGAACTAATTTCTTGTCATGTTGGAACCTAGCCGTATTGGAATGTTGAAGAGGTACCTCTAAACCTTTCTGAGGGATCTCTTTACTTATTAGTTTTTCCAGGTTTTTTGGAGATCAAGGTTGGGTGGGCGTACTTGCAGCGATGCGCGATTATGTAAGGAAGGTAACCTTTGCTAATGCGATACCCTGATTGCCTGTTTAGCTGATGTTGTGTTCTCGTTGAGTTCTATTTCAGACTGCCGTTTATTCTATGCGAAGCATACAGAGTTGCCAGATTCTTAAAGTACTAACAGAGTATAGAATGGAGGAATAGAAAACAGATGTACAGTTGACAATATATAACACATCTCCTCCTTTAATTAAGAACGAATAGTATTTTTTGGTTTTCGGAAATCCTTGGGCTTGAAACGATTTACTTCTTGGCGAACACGACTACTTTGGCGAACAGGTATGCCGGATGAACGTCGTGCTGGTTGTTTTTGTCTTGGTTGTTGGTTAGATGATGTGGAGCTCTCAGGTGGCCCAGGTTCAGGATCACGTTGCTGAACGGCTGGCGGAGTTACCGGTTGATCTTCTTGTAGTGGTGGTTGATCTTGTTGTTGTGGTGGTTGATTTGAAGATGTTTGGGGAATATCCGGAATCCACCAGAATTCTGGAGGTTTTTCGATGGGGCTGCTTGCTGAGAACTTCGGTTTTAGCTGGTTGAAATGGCGCTTGATATAACCATTTGTGGTGCGAACGATGAAAAGCATTTTTCCAATTGGACGGTCGATAATGCCTTCAATCCACTTTTCTCCCCTCGAGTAGTTACGAGCGTAGACCATTTGATTTGGGACGTACTTGGTAACCGATTGCTTGGCTTCGACAGGCTGCTCGAAAAGTTGACTTAGTAGAGATTTTCCGTTGGAGTTTGGAGTGAACCTGTAAGAAGAAAGGTATTTAGAAACTGCTACTCGGACTGGTATACCGTCTTTGAGGTTCTTCTTGACTGAGAATTTGAACGTCTGAACGAAACGCTCTGCTAATCCGTTGGATGCCGGATGGAACGGTGCTGTGGTTATGTGTTTTATTCCATGATGTTTGCAGAATTCCTCGAAGGCGTCAGCCGTAAGCTGCGGACCGTTGTCGCTGACCATGGTTTTTGGATATCCTTCGATGGCGAATATCGATGATAGTGCAGCGATCGTGTTAGCGGTTGTAGTGGACGACATTTGAACTACAAATGGGAACTGCGAGTAAGCGTCTACGCAGATTAGCCACATAGAATCGAATATTGGGCCGGCGAAGTCGATATGAATTCGCTCCCACGCTGTTGTTGCTGCAGGCCAACTTTGATACTCTTTTGGAGGAGCAGGATTGTTGCACTTGCAGATGCTGCATGACTGAGCAAGGTTTTTAATGTCTGCGTCGATCGTAGGCCACCAAACATGTTGTCTGGCTAACTGCTTCATTCGAACAATGCCCCAATGTCCTTCGTGTAACAGCTTCAGGATATGCGCTTGAAGAGTTACTGGGATTACTACACGACTGGCATCTGTGTGTAGGCAAAGCAATTTTTTGTTGATCGTGAGGGCAAATTTTCGATTAAAGTATGGTGATAATGCTTCCTCGCCCTGCTGAAGTTTTTCTGGCCATCCTACAGTAACATACCGTAAGACTTGTTTGAGAAGTTTGTCCTTTTCGATGTGGTTGCGAATAATCTCAGAATTGATCGGTGGTGACAGTTCCATTACGACGTGGCAGGCTTCTTCTTCTCTGTCGAAATCCGGATCCATGCCCACGGGAAGGCGCGATAAGGCATCTGCGTTGCCATGAGCAGATGTAGATCGATACTGAATTTCAAAGTTATAGGCCATGAGAATGATGGCCCAGCGCTGTAGCCTGTTTGACGTCATTAAAGGAAGATGCTTGCCTGGATTGAAAATCGTTACAAGTGGCTTGTGATCCGTTATAAGGGTAAACTTTCGGCCGTACAAATATTGGTGAAAACGTTTTACTCCGAATATTATAGAAAGTCCTTCTTTTTCGATTTGGCTGTATTTAACCTGATGCTTGTCAAGCGTTTTTGATGCGAAAACAATAGGTCTCTCCTTGCCATCTTGTTGTATATGCGAAAGGACTACACCGATACCAAAAGATGATGCATCCGTTGCAAGGACTAATGGTAGGTTTTCATCAAAATGAGCTAGCTGAGTAGCGTTGATTATATGGGACTTCAGGGATGTAAAAGCTTGTTGTTGTTGCGGCCCAAAAAGGTATGCTACATTTTTTCTGCGAAGCTGGTTCAAAGGAGCGGCCAACTGAGAATAATTCGGTATAAAGTTGCAATAGTAATTAACTTTACCCATGAATGCTTCTAATTGCTGTAGATTAGAAGGCGGACGCAACAATTTAACAGCCTCCAAGCCTGAGCTGTCTGGAAGAATCCCTTCAGCGCTGATTCTTCGTCCTAAGTACTCTATTTCGTCCGTAAAAAAGAAGCATTTCTCCTTTTTGCATCTGATACCATTCTCACGAAGAATACTGAGAACTTGGTCGATTCGCTTTAGATGTTGCCCGCTTGTAGGTGCTGAGATGATGATGTCATCTAAGTAGTTGCCACATCCTTCTACTCCTTTTAGAAGCTGCTCCAAATACCTTTGGAAGATCGCTGGAGCACTGGCAATCCCGTAGGGAAGGCGCTGGTATTGAAATAGGCCAAGGGGTGTGTTGACGACCATGAAAGTTTTTGAATCCTCATCCAGTTCCATTTGAAGATAGGCATCCTTTAAATCGATTTTGCTGAACTGCTTGCCGTGACGTATTATGTGAAACAGAGCCTCTTTTGTCGGTAGCGGGTACTGTTCAACATCGATCTGTGCGTTGACTGCTTGCTTAAAGTCGCCACATATGCGAATTGCGCCTCCTGGTTTTGGTGCAAGCACAATTGGGGATGCCCAATTGCTGAATTTGATCGGCTTCCAAATTCCGGCTTGTGTAAGTCTGTCTGCCTCAGCTCTGAATTGGTCCATCTGTGCAAATGGAATTTGACGGCTCTTGAAAAACTTTGGTGTTGCTGACGGTTTTAAGAATACACTTGCTTTGAAGTCTTTTATGACACCCATGGCTGGTTCGAACACCTCGTTGTACGTGCTGCAAAGGTCACCTATTTCGTCATCGTGCACCTCTTGAACGTTTGATACTTGCATGATATCAAAGCCGAAAATGTTGAATAAATCCATGCCAAATAGATTGTTTGATGTCTCAATGTTCGCAACGATTATGACCACTTGCTTCTCTTTTTCACCGCACTTTGCAATTGTGTGCAACTCCCCAAGCAATGGTATTGGTGTATGACCAAACGCATGTAATACTCGGGAACACTTGAGTAATTTTGGTTTATTCAACAGCGCGTATGTAGTGGCGTTGATTACGGACGCTGTGGCTCCGGAATCCATTTGAAAAGAAATAACTTTGTTGTGTATTTCAAGATCTATAAGAATCTTGTTCTGCTGACATATGACTTGACCTGTAACACTGTTTACAGCTTCAATCGTTTCGATTTCGTTTGCTTCGAATTTGCGACTTTTTTGCGTTTGCCATTTACTTTTGTCTTGCTTCGACATGCATACAACAGCTATATGTCCTTTTCTACCGCACTTGTGACATACGGCATCGCGAAACTTGCATTTCTCTCTGGCATGATTGTGTCCACAACCAGAGCATGATTTTAGCGAACTTTTGTTTGATTTGGCATCACTTTCACCACCACCAAGGAATGGTTTCTTTGTATAGGTGTGAACTGCGTTTATTGGGTCTTGCTTTGATACCGTTTCTTTGAGGGCTGCCACGGTTTTTGTAGTTGTCTCATAGGTTTCTGCAACTATAAGCACATCTTCAAGAGTTGGCTGAGACTTCTGAAGAGCAGATGCTCGGACGGCATCGTATGGCGTATGTACTATGATCTGATCTCGAATCATTTCATTTACATAGTTAGAAGAACAACCGTTGGCATTACAGACGAATTGGCATTCCCGAGCGATCCCGCGCAAGTCGGCTACCCACTCTCTGTGCGTTTGCGAATGTTTCATCTCCCTCTTAAAAAACTCATAGCGAGCAGCAACAACGTGTCGTTTTGTTGCGAAATGTTCCGTTAACTTGTCTGTGAGTTGCATGTATGTATACGTGTTCAAATTGTTGCTCCCGAACAGATTTTTCAATAGTTCGAATATGTTTATGCCACACCACGAAAGAAAATAAGCCTTTTGCTTAATTTCTGCACTAACTGAATACGCGTTAAAATGCTGGGTTAACTGTTCAAGGTAAGACTCCCAGTTTTGATTGTCTTTGTCGAACTTGTGGAATGGAGGACACGAAGATAATTCACCCGTGTGGCTTGAATCACCCTGCCCTGGAGAAGCGTTTCTATCCATCATTGCTTGCATACATTTTTGGTGCTGTTCCATAATGTCTTTTGTAAATGCTTGCTGTTGAGCAAGTATTGCTTGGATCAAATCATCATCTGCCGGCATCTTGATGAAAATCAACGACTACTCGACACGATTTATGCGATTTAACTGTTTTTATCTTTCTACAAAATTTTTCACTTTTTTCCTCGTCGCCAATATGTTGTGTTCTCGTTGAGTTCTATTTCAGACTGCCGTTTATTCTATGCGAAGCATACAGAGTTGCCAGATTCTTAAAGTACTAACAGAGTATAGAATGGAGGAATAGAAAACAGATGTACAGTTGACAATATATAACAGCTGAAATAGACAGTTGCCAACGTGAGCCACCGAATTTTTCGTTTATTACACCCCCCAAATATCATTTCGTACGCGAAGAAATTTAAATAATGATAGTTAACGCTGGAGCCAAGGACGAGACAGTAATATTGAACCCATCCCATCAGTAGAGCCGGAGAAGCAAGCGCGTACTCTGTCGAAGTCCTCGATCATCTGCTCCCAACGGAATATCCGTTAATTGTTACAGTTAAATATATTATTTAATGGCGCCCAACGTGTTAGCCCGATTTACGTTAAAATCAGTCATACATAGTGAGATAAATAAAAAAGTCACAACATCTGAACGCGAGGCAATGGTTACCTCGGCGGTAGACTTTGTAAATCTGTGGTAGCACTTACCAGGTAGGGTTATATAAATTTAAACTTGTAGTGGATGATTACCTATGTGGAGAAAATCTAAATAGCTACCTATTGCAAGTTAATAGCCCTTATATTTTTATTCTGTGATTCGTTCTTGCGTAATAGATGTGCATAAGGTAGACTATAACGTGTCTATATCCACAGTCAACCATAAGTGCAATCCTATTAGGCCGAAGGTGAACTCCTTATACTCAAGCGAGACTCCTGCGGTAGAATGGAAAAGTATCATGACTTAGAGTCAGAAACTTGCCAAAAGAAGGAGTAAACAATTGTTAACGAATAGTTTTACGGTACGGCTACGTCGCTTAAAATAAATACAGCAAGAACATAATAAATTCCAATTTTTATAATAAAGCTCAAAGTAAAATCAGGCAAAATCAACACGGACTTGGATATCCGCAATGGCTCCACACTATTGCGCGTCCCTTGTATTCAACGATGATTACTAACAATAACTAGAAAAAAAAACGTAAATAAATAAAATAGTCAAGGCAACGGGGGAAAGTCAGTGAAGTAAAAGGTATCAACAGACTGATACGGCAAGGATTCCAACAACATTTATTAAATTTTTGCTGTATAGAAAATTTAGGATTACTTAACTACAAATTAGTGAAAATATAAATATATATATTACTTAATTATCGGTGTTATTTACATACTCTCGGTTACAAACACCTAAACAAGTATTAGCTAGAGTATTATTAGTATGTCCACTTCCCAATCAGGCGGACAAGACCCTAACAGTGCAGTTAGCAATCGGATCTGTGGGATTTGTGTCAAAGATATTACGAATCAATCGGAAGAATTTCGGACTCGGTGTAAGCACAGTTTTCACGAAAATTGTTTTAGATCTCGTCGCGGAGTTAAGACAGTTTGCCCAGTTTGCAGTGTATATTTGCAAACTCCAGCACCATCACTAGCCGAAGAGTTAGCTGCAGCACAAAGAGTCGGCGCAAACATGCCAAGATTGAGATCGCAGGGTTTAGTAGTAGAGGACGGCACTCTAGGAGATGGATCGCAGCTAAATATGTCGAATGAGCCAGAAATCGTATCACCAGTGGCAGGTCCGCTGAATACAGGTAGAGAGTCAAACGCGGTGGTGCGTATGCAAGAGGGAATAGCCCAGATAAATATATCTATAACGCAAGCTATGGCACAGATTGGACGAATGACAGAAGTCATAGAAGGAGGCTTTAGTAGGTTGACGTCGCAAAACACAGCGCCGCCAACTCTGGCCACAGGTCTTCAAACTTTTGAACAATTGTTTCAAATACCTCCTCGTGCATCAATGGGAGGTCATCAGGATAACGAAGGGCGAAATACCAGCACCGCCACAAATATCAATTCTCCGTTTGGAACGCAACAAGACCAAAATCTTCGTTCCGATCGAATAAGTCAAATTATATCTAGTTGGAAGTTACGATTTTCAGGGTCGTCTGGTATGTCCGTGGACGATTTTTTGTATAGGGTGCAAGCCCTGACTAACCAAACGCTGGATGGCAAGCTACAGGTACTAGCACAATATGCTAATAACTTATTTCTGAAACTTTTGATAAATTTTATGAGGAAATTCTTGCTATTGCGGGGAAACTATCGGAGCCTATATCAGAACCAGCTTTATTGGAAGTATTGCGAGCCAATTTGTTGACGGAAACACAGCATGAAATTTTACATGTGTCAATATATAGTATTGCTCAGCTGCGTCACATTGTCCGTACAAGGGAAAGATTTATGCAGGCCATGAATGGGAATGCCCCTAAGCAAAGTTTCCGTCAGGGACAACGTCCCCAAGTGAGGGAATTAGCCAGTTCCTCTGGGGATCTTTCTGAAGAAGAGGAAAACCTCGGTCCAGAAGTGGAGGCAATAGCCTTGACCTGCTGGAATTGTGGTGCATCCGACCATCGATATCAGGAGTGTTTGGGGAAAAAGAAGATTTTTTGTTATGGCTGCGGGAAACCGGAAACTTATAAACCATCTTGTACTCGGTGTAATGGTCCAAAAAAATGGCGAGCCCGTGCACCACCGAGCGGTGCACGCAAACTGTCAGCCAACTTAGACAAGATCTCCGAGGAGAGAAGCCATTAAAAAGCGATGCCTACCCGAAGATATCCACCTTACCAGAAATAGCAATTCACCAGCGAGTACAAGAGCGGTCAAAAACATGTAAGCCGCCAGCTCAAAATCGTTCACAAAAACGTCTGTCCGACTTTCGAATCCAATGTAAGCAAGAAAAGCAAGCAATTCTAGAGTCCATTGTAAATAGCACGAAAGACTGGAGACCGTATGCCAAAGTGGATCTGTTAGGAAGGCAAGTGCGGGGCCTAATGGATACTGGGGCGTCTATAAGTTGCATTGGGGGGTCTTTAGCCGCGGATATAGTTAAGGACACATCAATTTATAAACCTCTCCACGCCAGCGTTAGTACAGCGGATGGAAATAAACAAGCTATTGTTGGTCGTATAAGTACTTCTATAACTTTTAGAGGCGAATGCAAACCATTTCGCTTTTGGATAGTGCCATCCCTATCTCAAGACCTATACTTGGGAATTGACTTCTGGAATAGTTATAACTTGTTGCCTGAATTTTTGCAAATCGAAGTACTGTCGTAAACATTGCAAATCTCGATGTGACTGATCCAAATCAAGTGCCACTAACGCCGCAACAAAAAGATCAGCTGGCAACTGTAATTAAGATATTTCCGTCTTTCACCAAAAAAGGATTAGGGAAAACCACATTGTTAGAGCACGAGATAGATGTAGGTAGCGCTAAGCCAATAAAACAGAGACATTACGCAGTATCACCGGCAATAGAACAGCTTATGTATACAGAATTAGAGAGAATGCTTTCTCTTGGGGTTATAGAAGAATCCGACAGTCCATGGTCATCACCAGTTGTCCTAGTTCGTAAACCCGGAAAAGTGAGATTGTGTATAGACTGCCGGAAACTCAATGACGTAACCATTAAAAACGCATACCCAATGCCTCTCATCGAGGGGATTCTCAGCCGTCTTCCTAGGGCTGAATTTATATCTAGTATAGACCTCAAAGATGCCTATTGGCAGATTCCGTTAGAGGAAAGCGCACGAGACAAAACGGCTTTTTCAGTCCCGGGCAGACCACTCTATCGATTCACGGTCATGCCGTTTGGACTAGCCAATGCTCCACAAACCATGTGTAAGCTCATGGATAAAGTCATTCCGCCGTCACTAAGAAATGAAATTTTTGTCTATTTAGACGACCTTTTAGTGGTCTCATCTTCCTTTGAAAACCATCTTTCAGTGCTAAAAGAACTAGCTTCGAGATTAGGAAAAGCAGGCTTAACAATTAATGTAGAAAAATCTCATTTTTGTAGAACAGAAGTTAAGTACCTTGGCCATGTCATTGGAAACGGAACTATCCAAACAGATCCAGGAAAAGTGGAAGCTATTAAGGAATTCCCGATCCCTCGTTCGATCAAACAGGTGCGGAGGTTTCTCGGCCTTACAGGATGGTACCACAAATTCATACATGATTACGCTGGGGTAACAGCTCCTATAACTGATACACTTAAACAGAAAAAGAAGTTTGAATGGACCCCATGTGCTCAGGGCGCATTTGAGCTATTAAAACAAAAAATGTGTGAGGCACCTGTTTTACACAGTCCTAACTTTAGCAAACCTTTTGCGATTCACTGTGATGCGAGCCATACAGGCCTGGGAGGGGTGTTGATGCAAACAGATGACGACGGAAATGAAGTTCCGATCGCATATATGTCCCGTAAATTAAATCAATGCCAACGCCATTACTCAGTCACCGAAAAAGAGTGTTTGGCCGCCGTCATGAGTGTAAAAAAATTCAGACCTTATGTTGAAGGTCAAGAATTTTCCATTATCACCGACCATGCGTCGCTGGAATGGTTAATGTCGCAACCAGACCTTGGGTCGAGACTGGGGCGATGGGCAGGGAAACTCGGAAGGTACACTTTTAAGATCTCCCACCGAAAAGGTTCCCAAAACCTGGTACCTGACGCCCTATCCAGAGTTTTCACCGAAGATTTATCAGTTATTCAAATGGATGAATTTGTAAACTTGGAATCTGAGCATTTCAAGTCTGAAAGGTATAAGGAAATTATGGATAAAATCCAAACAAATTCATCACAATTACCGGATGTAAAGGTTATAGATCAGTTCATTTACCGCCGAATGGAACACGCCAAAGGTGACAAAATTGCCGACGATTTATGTTGGAAATTGTGGATCCCAGAAGGTCTTATTCCTGAAGTTCTGAGACTTTGTCACGAACATCCCATGTCAGCCCACAGCGGCATAACTAAAACATTAGAGCGAATTCGACGCTATTATTACTGGCCAAATCTGGTATCTGACGTACGAGAGTTTATCAATAGCTGCACGATCTGCAAATGTAGCAAACATCCAAACTACACGTTACGTCCTCTGATGGGTAAGACCCCGGGAACGGATAGATTGTTCCAAAAATTATATATTGATTTCCTTGGGCCCTATCCGCGTAGTAAGTCTGGTAATATCGGTATTTTCGTAGTGCTAGACCACTTTTCAAAATTCCCTTTTTTGAAGGCCGTAAAAAAGTTCCATTGCTTCGGCGTGCCGGAAGTTGTTTTGTCCGACAATGGATCCCAATTCCGCTCGCAAAAATTTAACGCATTACTACAAAAATACCAAATACGACATTCATATACCGCCGTATATGCTCCCCAGAGTAATGCTGCGGAAAGAGTAAATAGATCCGTGTTAGCCGCAATAAAATCGTATATAAGCCCTGACCAAACTAACTGGGATGACCAACTTAGTTGTATTGCTTGCTCGTTACGATCCAGTTTTCATTCAGCTATTAATAGCAGCCCTTATCGCGTTGCATTTGGTCAACAAATGATTACTAGTGGTTCAGTGTATCCACTAATTCGAAATCTGGAAATGTTGGATGATCGCGATGTTGTATTTAATCACGACGACTCCCTTAATCTGATCAGAAAAGCGGCTCAAAAATCGATTGAAAAACAACACCAACGGAACGAAAATACCTATAACCTACGTAGTCGGCAAGTCTCTTTTCAAGAAGGCCAAGAAGTGTTCAGACGAAATCACCAGCTGAGCAACTTCGCAAAGGGATTCAATGCTAAACTCGCCCCAACCTTTAAAAAAGCGAGAATTAGAAAAAAAATAGGAAACAATTATTATGACCTCGAAGATATGCAGGGCAACTTTATAGGCAAATATCATGCAAAAGATCTAAAACAATAAAATTGTTTTAATAGATAACTTACTTATCGCTCCAAGCGGTGATCACTCTTGGCGTTTGCTACCCCGAAGTGTAATCTTAGTGTGGGGGAGTGTAAAGGTGCGCTTGTCGCTAAAACATTAAATATTGCTACAGCCCAAAAGAATGCTTGCGGTCCAATATCATCTGTTCAGACTCGTAACTGCCCACTCACTGTAGACCAAGATGTTAGGTCCGATATCTATCGTAAAATTAATACCAGCTGACGACTGTCAAAAATTCGCATCGTGGTTACCAAAAGGGACCGGAAGAACATAGAAGAATCAGTTTGAGGTATAAAAAGGCCGCACCCACCCAATTGGACCTCTTTTTCTCGTGTTAGACTCCTGACTAGTAGCTCCAGAATTTGGTTGTACGAGTTCAAAATATTGTTCAAGTTTTTTTTTTGTGCGCCAATCACAGGTAATGAGACCCTTAAAAGCTAACTTGGTTGAGTTTAGGCTGAAATATTTCTGTTTTATCAGATAATTGGCACCTAGTATTGCGTTCGAGCCCGTCAAAAGGAAAAGCTTTATTAATGCCACCAATTTGGCCTACACGTGGAGCACCACCATCAGCCCCATCAGGAACATCGCACCCAATATATCCTAATTTTTGGCCACCATGTGAAACAATAAACCTTAACTAACTTTACCCGCGTGCGGTCTAACCTAACCAGTGCAAACGGAAAAAAAAAACCCGGCAACGTTTCGGCATCGCACCTAAATATTATAAGTCATACGCAGGTCGAAATTATAAGTTTAGTGAAAGAGACCAAATAAAGAGGTCATCTCCCGGAAGAAATTACATTGACCGAAAGTGACCAGCGAAAACTTAGTTGTTGTACTAAATCCAATTCAGCGTTCGTTAATTTACACTCGAACTAACAACATAAAGAAAATGAATTGAAACTGAAAACTGAATTAACACGAAAATCAATAGGAGACTGTAACCCATATACCTATAGGTTTTAATTAAATGCTAAACGATAGTAAACTTTAGAATAATCACAAAAAAAAAGAAAGAAAGAGACAGGGTCTTGAATAGATAAAATAAGTTAAAAAACTGAAAACATATTCTTTTGGTTGTAGCCAACTTTTATTGATAAGTTAAACGAGTGCGCATAGTCCGGAATAAGAATGAAGTTATACGTATATTCAGGTACATAGCGCGGTAAAGGAATCAAAACAAAACCCCGAAAATTCTGTGCTATCGAATACCGCAAAAAGAACACAAGCTCTCGGCACTCGCCTCCTAATCTTATTTCTTAATACCCTTAAGTCCAGCACAATCATCACAGCTGCCCTCAGCGAAAGATCATTCGGCGCGGGAATTGCAAACATGTAAGTGACATACCCAAATATGCATCGTAGTCTGAAAAGCTTTTGAATGTAAATACATAACAAGTAATAGGGAAGTGTGCGGAGAGATAAACTGGCATGGTACTGGTTGCAATCTAAATATTACGGCGGTTCAACAGCACAAGACAGAATAATAGTAGCGCTTGTAAAATTATATAAAACTTAAATCGAACATATATTTACACAGTAAAAGAATAAACCCAGTAAACAAGGGAATCAATTATCGCATTTAGTATCAATCCTCATTATTATTTCTCACACATTACGCACTCGTTAGCATGATAGTAATTTTTAAGAATTCTTAATCTAATTGTAAAATTTGTAAACTGTATAAATGAATGAATATTGAAATTATTGAATTTGAAATCGTATATAACCATGTTGGCACATTGGGAAGCCTTTCTTAGAATAAACACCGCTTTGTTAAAAATGAACTAATTTCTTGTCATGTTGGAACCTAGCCGTATTGGAATGTTGAAGAGGTACCTCTAAACCTTTCTGAGGGATCTCTTTATTATTAGTTTTTCCAGGTTTTTTGGAGATCAAGGTTGGGTGGGCGTACTTGCAGCGATGCGCGATTATGTAAGGAAGGTAACCTTTGCTGATGCGATACCCTGATTGCCTGTTTAGCTGAAATAGACAGTTGCCAACGTGAGCCACCGAATTTTTCGTTTATTACACCCCCCAAATATCATTTCGTACGCGAAGAAATTTAAATAATGATAGTTAACGCTGGAGCCAAGGACGAGACAGTAATATTGAACCCATCCCATCAGTAGAGCCGGAGAAGCAAGCGCGTACTCTGTCGAAGTCCTCGAACATCTGCTCCCAACGGAATATCCGTTAATTGTTACAGGCCTTATAATATGTGGTGTTGAATTACTACTACTGAGTATAGGTTTCATATTATTTGGTAATAAATTAATACTGACTTCCTGTATACTGCCTGTAGTTATTTCTTGAAGCCAGGAGTATTAATTTTAAACTGAAAACTTATTTGTATGCGGTATAAAAATTAGACCACATATTAGTATTGTAGACTCTTCGCTATAGAATTGACACTAAAAAGTATAGGCGTTATATTCTTAGGTATTGCATTAATACGTATACTTTAATACTGTCGATAGTTTCTTTTTAATACACGTTTATTAAAATTACACTTTCGGTTTTTTTTTGGGTGTAATTATTACATTAGACAAAAATTTGATGTACATCGTGGCAAATTTAGAGGAATATAATTTCGTGTTAGTCTAACAGGAACATTGAAAGTTAGGCGGTTTAAAAGTTCTGCAGAATTAATATCACCTCTAATAAGATTTTGCATAAAAATAGTACCAAGCATTGTTCTATGATTTACAGTAATCTACTCTGGTAGAAAGGTAGCCTTACGTTTTGATCCCAGTTCAAACGACGAAGGGCAAATAGAAGACATTTTTTTTGTACCGAATCAATACGGTCAATGTACACTTGATATTGTGGACTCCAAACCGACGAACAATATTCCAAAATAGGACGGACAAGGGAGGTAAATAATAATTTGGTCGTATAAGGGTCATCAAATTCTTTTGACCAACGCTTTATAAAGCCAAGAACACTCATAGCTTTGTTAACAGTGGCAGTCAAATTTAAGTTTAGGGTCCAAAAGAACACCTAAATTGTTCAAGAAAGTAACTAATAAACGTAGGAGTACCCCTATAAAAATTCATAACGTTGCATTTAAGGTAGTTCAACTTTAAAAGGTTGTACTCACACCATTCATGAAAACAATCAATATCTGACTGTAAGTTAAGTCCCGACGCTATATCATTATATGATAAACAAAGCTTAACATCATCAGCATACATTAGTACACGAGAATGTGTTATGATAGAGAGAAGATCGTTGATAAACAAAGTAAACAGCAAAGGGCCCAGATGACTTCCCTGAGGGACTCCAGATGTCACGTAGATCAATTTTGAAACAGCATTCTTGAATATAACCCTCTGAGTCCTACCATTCAAGTAACTTAAAATCCAAGTTAATAGATTACCAGGAAACCCAAGCAGATCTAATTTGAATAAGAGAAGAGAGTGGTTGACGGAGTCAAACGCCCTACTAAGATCTGTATATATAACGTCAGTCTGCATTTTTTTCTGAAATCCATTTATTACAATAGATGACAATTCAAGAAGGTTGGTGGTGGTCGATCTTCGCTTAACAAAACCATGCTGACACGGTGATATAAGCGAAGAACATAAATGTTGCAAATGAGAAGTGATAATACGTTCAAATGCTTTAGGAATTGCCGACGATTTGGAAATACCTCTATAATTCTTGGCATCACCCTTCGCACCCTTTTTATGAAGTGGAATAATAAAAGAGTCCTTCCAGATAGTAGGAAAAACTGATGATGAAATAGACAAATTAAAAAGTTTAATAATCGGTTTACAAATTTTTGACGCACAAAACTTGAGCACACATCCAGGAAGTCCATCTGGACCGGGAGAATAAGTCGGCGTTGTTGTTGCTAAATCTATTGAGAGAGTTTTCAGTAATTAAAGGGGTAAAAATACAATTTGCCCTATTTAAGGGATTAGGGTAGTTAGAATTTGACCAAGCTGTCGAACTATAAGTGGTTTGGAAAAACTCAGCAAATAAATCAGCAATGTCAGAATCCGTCGATGCCTCCGTTGAGTTTAGTCGTACCGATGAAGGCAGTGCCAATGACTTACGCTTGGCGTTAACAAAGTTGAAAAACTGTTTCGGATCATTTGAAAATTCAAATTTACATCGATTTAGATACATGGAATAGCAATGACTGTTGAGAACATTAAAATCCGATCGAGCCACTACATATTTCGAAAAATCTGATGGCTTACCCGATTTTTATACTTTTTATAAGTATTTGATTTAAGGTTCTTAAGTCTTTGAAGCGCATTGGTAAACCAAGGAGGCCCGTTTAGGTTTGAAGGAAACCTATCAGGAACACATTCATTAAAAAAAGTATTTAACGCTATATAGAATAGTTCAGTGGCACTTTCAATGTCTGTACAATTTTACAAGTCTGTCCAATTATAATGAGAAATCATATCGTTAAGTTTATTATAGTCACATTTACGAAAACATCTCATTTTAGTTGGCGACACTAAAGGAGAGAGGGTATCAGAGCAGGGGAGGCTAATTGTCAATTCCATTGTTGGATGATATCGGTCTTCAGGTACAACAAGAGCGTCAATTCTACATACCGTGACCTCAGACGGGTCTGAAGTTATTTATTAAACACTCATCTTATTGATAAATTTTGTATACTGAATAGTCTAGAATTCATGTAACAATAGTTTCATTTTTATGATTATTTTTTTTTTGGGTGTAGTTTTAGTATTTAAGCTGTCCGTTTCTATATTGTCATTTTTATACCTCTCGCAATCTTGTTCTACAATTTACAATTTTTTATACTGAATAGTGTAGAACTCATGTAACAATAGTTTCATTTCTATATGGTCATTTTTACACCTCTGCAACGCAGTGAAGGAGGCATCTTCGATTTCATATTCTTAATCAACAAAACACACGAGAAAAGTCGGTCTAACCATGTCAATCCATCTGTCAGTTTCTTCCCAAAGTAGACCTGAGTTTTAAAGCTATTTGAAACGAAACTATTGTTACATGAATTCTACACTATACAAAATTTCTCAATAAGATGATTATTAAATAAATAACTTCGATAGTATTCAAATACAACTTTCTATGTTATCAATTTTATACTTCCGAGTATAAAATTTAAACTCATTCGGTATACTTATACCCATACTCCTAGTTTATCTGTCATACTATTTAGTATAACAAAAATACTATGCTACCGGCATAACACGTTTACTATTGGCTGCGAGTTGTAGTATACATTTTGCACCCTCCCCATAAAAAGAAATCCGAATTTATATTTATTTTCATGTTTATACATGTGTTTTAAAAATTATATTATATTTGTATAACTTTTTTCTTACTTAGCTAGCAAAATAACTTTAGTATTTGAAAAACTGAAAAAAATAAATTTGTCGTTAAAATGTACATGTAAATATGGAATGAATTTTTTTTTTTTAATTATCTCACAAAATGTTGTGCATAAAGAAACGTATATAACTTAATGATATATGTACATAACTGGACTATTTCCCTGGTAAGAATTGTTTTTACCTTAGTGATTTGCGCACGCGTATAGATAAACATGTGAATATACATATATAGAACATATGTACGTCTGTTGGTTGAGCACATACAAACATACATATGTATATCTACGACTGCGCAAATTACTTGTAAACACCACTATTTGCTTCCGATTTTTGCATAGTTCAATTATAACGTTAATGTACTTACGTTTATTTTTGTTCAATTTACCAATTAGGACCAAATGTTATGGCCCTTATTATTAAAACCATTTTTATTTACCTGGATGTGTACGTACGTCTTCAACCTCCACGAATTTCACCAGAATGCAGGAACCCGATGACGGCAATAAGGCACTAACGCGACGAAAACCAATAAAATGTGGTAACGGGTTTAAATTCGAACAGTTACATTTGTCCTAGTTTCACACCAGGGACATGAATCAAAACTTCGGTTTAAATTTTAAACTGCAGAGTATGGGCCTTATAATATGTGGTGTTATATTACTACTTCTGAGTACAGGTTTCATATTATTTAGTAGTAACTTAATTCTAATTTCCTGTGTACTGCCTGTAGTTTTTTCGTGAAACCAGGAGTATTAATTTTAAAATGAAAACTTAATTGTATGTGGTATACAAATTACACCACATATTAGAATAGTGGGCTCTTCGGTATAGAATTGACACTAAAAAGTATAAGCTTTATATTATTAAGTATTGAATTAATACGTATACTTTAATACTGTCGATAGTTTCTTTTTAATATACGTTTATTAAAATTACGCTGTTTGTTTTTTTTTTGGGTGTATGTATGATCTGCTCCGCCAACTAATGTATAAATTCTTATTTACAAGTTTGTATCTACATATACGCGTGCGCAATCACATATGTAAGTGAAAACAATTCTTACCTGGGAAATAGTCCAGTTAGGTATATTGTTAAGATATATTCGTTTCTTTATGCACAATATCTGTAGAAACTTACATTTTGCGAGATCACTCAAACACATATATTTTTTTATATATTTACATGTACAATTTTGTTCAGCTTTTCAAATATAATAGTTATTTTGCTATCTACGGAAGAACAAGATGAATCAAATATAATTATTAAGACACATGTATATTAAATTTAATAAATGAATAAAAATAAAGATAAATACAAATTCGGAGTTGCTTTATCGGGAGAATGCAAAATGTATACTAAAGCTCTCAGCCAATAGTATAAGTGTTATACGAAATAATATCAAATGTATACTACATGCCGCTGGCATGGTATTTTTGTTACACTAAATAGTATGAAAATAAAATGAACAAGAAAGAACGCTATAGTCGAGTGCCTCGACTATTAGATACCAGTTACTCAGCTAAACAATTGCAACTGTGTACAATGTAAATACATACATATGTATATGCTTACATACATACACACATACGCCATTGTTTGACTAGACCTCCAACTTGGCTAACTTGATTTGATTTGCTTAGTTCTTGGGATATAGTTCGGTATTGACAAATGAAAACCATCGCAATTTCCTTTAATAGAAATCCTTATCGAGAATTAACGTTGACTCTGTTGAGCACCTTGGCCAGCTGTTCCAAAGTCATCCGTTAGATGGCGCCATGAAAGGCGGAAATGTAGGCGCTAGCCAGGCTTAAGCGTTTAATGGGTTTTTGGGCGTTAGAGTGGGCGTGGCAAACTTTAATTCGGCCAATCGATAGGTATTGACGAAACAAATACATACCAATTAAAATTTTCATAATAGCATCAAAACTGTGGCCACAGCTTGTGGCTTGTGGGCGTCAGAGGGGGCGTGGTACCATTTTGAAACAAACTTGCGCTGCGTAGGAACTCCTAAAATCTACATGCCAAATGCCAATCTTCTAGCTTTTATAGTTTCCGAGATCTCAGCGTTCATACGGACAGACAGACGGACAGACAGACGGACAGACGGACATGGCTAGATCGACTCGGCTAGTGATCCTGAACAAGAATATATATACTTTATAGGGTCGGAAACGCTTCCTTCTACCTGTTACATACTTTTGCACGAATGCAATATACCCTTTTACTCTACGAGTAACGGGTATAAAAATATGGGTATAAGGAATTGTAGAATTCAAGTAATAATAATTTCGTTTCAATGATTATTTTTTTTGGGTGCAGTTTTTCAAACTGACGTTTTTTCTAACTTTTCAACAAAACAAAATTCAGTTTTGAATCCCAAAATAAGTCCTAAAATTTGTTTTAAAACGACCAACAGAAATTTAACAAGAAAGAAAGCAAATTCCGGCAAGCCGAAGTTTATATACCCTTGCAGCTATCACGAAACGAGTACATTTCGATTTTTATGCTTATATTACTAAAAACAATGAAGCTATGTCTATTTTGCGCTGCATTTTGCCATCGTTGCTATTGCAGTTATATGTTGACCGATTTTGACAAAACTAAATGCGTAATTTTAACATAGTAAATATTTACTATATCTCAAAGGAATATTTTGAAAAATAGAAAACTTTCAGTCAAAAGTTTAATCATCATTACCAGGAGAGTCGATCTAGCCATGTCTGTCTGTCCGTTCTTCCGTCCGTCCGTCCGTTTCTACGCAAACTAGTCCCTCAGTTTTAAAACTATCTGCTTGAAACTTTCCCAAAAGTTGTCTCTTTATTGACGGTAGTATATAAGTCAGAACGACACGGATCGGGCGACTATATAGCTCCCATAGGAAAAATGGGAAACATTTTTTTTAAAGTATGACTAAGTTAAACATTTTTTTTGGTTTTTTTTGGATTTGGAAATATTTAAATACTATGGAATTACGATATTAATTTTTATATTTTAAAATCGGACATCTATATCATATAGCTTCCATAGGAAAATCAAAAAATGAAAAATAAAATCAAAATGAAAAAAAATTGTATTTTGTTGTTTTTCTATTTACTAAAATATTCCTTAAAGATATAGTAATTATTTACTATATCAGAATTACGCTTTTAGTTTTGTCAGAATCGGACAACAATATCATATAGCTGCCTTAGAAACGATGGCAAAATGCAGCGCAATTACCCTTGCAGAGGGTATTATAATTTCAGTCAAAAGCTTGCAACGCAGTGAAGATGACATTTCCGACCCTATAAAGTATATATATTCTTGATCAGCATCACCAGGAGAGTCGATCTAGCCATGTCCGTCTGTCCGTCCGTCCGTCCGTCCGTCTCTCCGTCCGTCCGTTTCTACGCAAACTAGTCCCTCAGTTTTAAAGCTATCTGCTTGAAACTTTCCCAAAAGTTGTCTTTCTATTGCAGGTAGTATATAAGTCGTAACGAGCCGGATCGGGCGACTATATCATATAGCTGCCATATAACTGAACGATCGGAAAAGCCATAACTTTGGTGTTTTTAAAGTTGGGGATTTTCTCTGGGTTTTATTTTAGGCCAATCAATCCGACATACCAAATTTCATAAGGATCGGACGACTATATCATATAGCCTCCATAAAACTGATTGATCGGAAATGCCATAGCTTTGCTGTTTGTAAAGTTAGGAAGTTGGGATTTTCTGTGGGTTTTATTTTTGGCCAATCAATCCGACCTACCAAATTTCATAAGGATCGGCCGACTGTATCTTATAGCTGCCATATAACTAAACGATTGGAAATATCATAACTTTGGTGTTTTTAAAGTTAGGA
Source organism: Drosophila rhopaloa (assembly GCF_018152115.1). NCBI lineage: Eukaryota > Metazoa > Arthropoda > Insecta > Diptera > Drosophilidae > Drosophila > Drosophila rhopaloa. The sequence goes on along the minus strand of NW_025335034.1, from coordinate 11,164,360 downwards.
AGTTGGGACTTTTTATGAGTATTAAGAATGCATCATATGAATAATTTTGGAGAATATAATTTATAGAATATTCTGCAAGGGTATATCAACTTCGGCTCCGCCCGAAGTTAGTTATATATATATATATATATATATATATATATATATAGTCCACCGGGTGCTCAATTTAATATAAATATGTATAACCTTCTTCAACTTCTTTGTAGAAACCATCATGCAGGGCCTGAAAAAAGGCTGTTGGGTGAATATCCTTACCAAAGTCCTTCTTATCATCAACTTTTATACGTGTTGAAGAGATCTGGGGGTCAAAGCCATGGATTAGCCAGTGTGCCCTGCATTTTGCAACTGCGTGGGTCGTTTTAAATGTCGCAAAGGACTCTGAATGGGAAAAATGGCTTCTATGCATCCTTTCCCCAATGTTGACATTCGATTTGCATTGATTCTGCTTATTAAATTTTTTTTTTTATACCCGTTACTCGTAGAGTAAAAGGGTATATTGTATTCGTGCAAAAGTATGTAACAGGTAGAAGGAAGCGTTTCCGACCCTATAAAGTATATATATTCTTGTTCAGGATCACTAGCCGAGTCGATCTAGCCATGTTCGTCTGTCTGTCCGTCTATCTGTCTGTCTGTCTGTCCGTATGAACGCTGAGATCTCTGAAACTATAAAAGCTAGAAGATTGGCATTTTGCATGTAGATTTTAGGAGTTCCTACGCAGCGCAAGTTTGTTTCAAAATTGTGCCACCCCCCTCTGACGCCCACAAGCCACAAGCTGTGGCCACAGTTTTGATGCTATTATGAAAATTTTAATTGATATGTATTTGTTTCGTCAATACCTATCGATTGGCCTAATAAAAGTTTGCCACGCCCACTCTAACGCCCAAAAACCCATTAAACGCTTATGCCTGGCTAGCGCCTACATTTCTACATGGGGTAGATGGCGCAATACAATAGAGCCATCTAACGGTTGACTTTGGAACAGCTGGCCAAGGTGCTCAACAGAGTCAACGTTAATTCTCGATAAGGATTTCTATTAAAGGAAATTGCGATGGTTTTCATTTGTCAATACCGAACTATATCCCAAGAACTATGCAAATCAAATCAAGTTAGCCAAATTGGAAGTCTGAGTCAAACAATGGCGTATGTGTGTATGTATGTAAGCATATACATATGTATGTATTTACATTGTACACAGTTGTAATTGCCCGGCAATTATAATATTAAGTTGCTTAGCTCAGTAACGGGTATCTAATAGTCGAGGCACTCGACTATAGCGTTTTCTCTTGTTTACCTTGTAAAGTCAAACAACTTTTCCTTTATTTTAAGGCACTAAAACAATTTTAGCTATAAAATTAATCATTTTACCATTAAGATTATAGAGGCAAATGTGATAATTAAAAAAAGTGGCCAAATTGATAAAGTTTTAACAAATAGTTAATTAAAACACAAATGTGCTAATAATTTTGTTCAGGGAAATTGGTCCATTCTTTGGTTTTTTATTTTGAATAAATTATTTATAAAAGATAAATTAATGAAGTCACCTGTATTTAACATAAAATTAATGATTCTATTTAAAAATATTTTGTTCTATTTTAATATCAGCATATTAGAAGAAGAAAAATAGCCTTAAAGTTTAACATGCTTGCTGTGCCAATAATTAAGTTTGTCACTATGTATATTCACATGTTTGTATATATACGCGTGCGCAAATCACTAAGGTGAAAACAATTCTTACCAGGGAAATAGTCCAGTTATGTTTATCATTAAGATATACGTTTCTTTAAGCATTATGGAAACCAAAGATAGAGCTGCATACAAAATATTTAAAGGCAAATGATCAAGCCTGGTGGTGGTTTTGGGCCTGTATGTTTGCAGCTTAAGCCGGGATTTTGGATTTGGTGGACACAAGAATGAACCAAACTCTTAATTTAAACATATTGAAGTCCATTTTGCTATTTGGGGATTCGTGATAAATTCCAATTTTATCAGGACAATTATCCCAAGCACACATCGCGAACTCTGCCGACATGGCTCATTTAAAATTGCCAGCATATCATGAAACCATCAGCCTGGTCTCAAGATAATAATGTTATTGATAATTGGTTGGCTATATTGGACAGAAAAATTCGAAAGCGTCAAATTTTCAATAAAAAACGCATTACTCGAAGAATGGGCCAAAATTAGTCCCCAAGTAACTTAAAAATTGGTCGACTCAATCCCAAAACATGAGAGAACGCTATAGTCGAGTGCCTCGACTATTAGATACCCGTTACTCAGCTAAACAACTTAATATAAATATGCCTTCTTGTATGTTTTTCGCCGCTCGAATTAGCACCTTGGCCAGCTATTCCAACGTCATCCGTTAGATGGCGCTACCGTAGTACCACGGGCCATGAAAGGCGGAAATGTAGGCGCTAGCCAGGTTTAAGCGTTTAATGGGTTTTTGGGCGTTAGAGTGGGCGTGGCAAACTTTTATTAGGCCAATCGATAGGTATTGACGAAACAAATACATATCAATTAAAATTTTCATAATACCATCAAAACTATGGCCACAGCTTGTGGCTTATGGGCGTCAGAGGAGGCGTGGCACCATCGAAACAAACTTGCGCTGCGTACGAACTCCTAAAATCTACATGCAAAATGCCAATCTTCTAGCTTTTATAGTTTCCGAGATCTCAGCGTTCATACGGACAGACAGACAGACGGACAGACGGACATGGCTAGATCGACTCGGCTAGTGATCCTGAACAAGAATATATATACTTTATGTGGTCGGAAACGCTTCCTTCTGCCTGTTACATACTTTTGCACGAATACAATATACCCTTTTACTCTACGAGTCTTTATACCCGTTATAAAGACTTAAAATGATTGTATACAAGGAGGCTGGTCATACAAAATATTATTTTATCATTTTTAGTTCATAATTTAAAAAAATATATAATGTTAAGGGCTGGTTGAAATAAGCTGTGGCATTCATTTTACCTGTTATTTGAGTCTTAAAATATTAAAAAAATATTTAAAAGTGTAAGAATTCATGAAATAAAAGTTAAAATACTGAGCTATAAATCTGCGTTTTAAAATGTTCCAATATCTCTTTTAATTTGGCAAATACAGCGATTTAAAGTTTTACTTGAGCACTGGTTGAAATAAGCTGTGAGCCACTGTATGTATGTTTGTATGTGCTCCGCCAACAGACGTACATATGTACTATATATATTAACATGTTTTTCTATACTCGTGCGCAAATCACTAAGGTGAAAACAATATACGTTTCTTTATGCACAACATTTTATGAGATTATTCAAAAAAAATAAATTTATTTCTATATTTACATGTATATTTTAACGACAAATTTATTTTTTTCAGATTTTGAAAAACTAAAGTTATTTTGCTAGCTAAGTAAGAACATAATTATACAACAAGAGAGAACGCTATAGTCGGGAGCCACGACTATCAGATACCCGTTACTCACGTAAAAGGAAGTGTGAGGGAGATGGAGATAGAAACTTTGATCACCCATAACTTTTTAACGAATGGTCCGATTTGAAAAATTTCTTCTACATTTCGATAGGTATTGATAAACACAATAAAACTGCATTTTTACTTTTCCGAAATATTTAAATTTTTTAAATCGTATATAAGCGATTGTGGGCGTTAAAGGGGGCGTGGCACCATTTTGAAACAAACTTGCGCTGCGTAGGAACTTCTAAAATCTACATGCAAAATGCCAATCTTCTAGCTTTTATAGTTTCCGAGATCTCAGCGTTCATACGGACAGACAGACAGACAGACAGACAGACGGACAGACAGACGGACAGACGGACATGGCTATATCGACTCGGCTAGTGACCCTGATCAAGAATATATATACTTTATAGGGTCGGAAACGCTTCCTTCTAGCTGTTACATACTTTTGCACGAATACAATATACCCTTTTACTCTACGAGTAACGGGTATAAATATAACTTTTTAAACACGTGATATTAAATTTATTAAATAACAAGAAAGGAAAGCTAACTTCGGGCGGAGCCGAAGTTGATATACTCTTGCAGAATATTCTGCAAATTATATTCTCTAGAATTATTTATATGATGCATTCTTAATACTCATAAAAAGTCACAACTTCCTACCTTTAAAAACACCAAAGTTATGGCTTTTCCGATTGTTCAGTTATAAGGCAGCTATATGATATAGTCGCCCGATCCGGCTCGTTCCGACTTATTTACTACCTGCAATAGAAAGACAACTTTTGGGAAAGTTTCAAGCAGATAGCTTTAAAACTAAGTTTGCGTAGAAACGGACGGACGGACAGACGGACATGGCTAGATCGACTCTTCTGGTGATGCTGATCAAGAATATATATACTGTATAGGGTCGGAAATGTCTCCTTCACTGCGTTGTAATCTTTTGACTGAAATTATAATACCCTCTGCAAGGGTATACAAATAACAAGAGAGAACGCTATAGTCGGAACAATAAAACTGCATTTTGACTTTTCCGAAATATTTAAATTTTTAAAATCGTATATAAGCGATTGTGGGCGTTAAAGGGGGCGTGGCACCTTTTTGAAACAAACTTGCGCTGCGTAGGAACTCCTAGAATCTGCATGCAAAATGCCAATCTTCTAGCTTTTATAGTTTCCGAGATCTCAGCGTTCATACGGACAGACAGACAGACAGACAGACGGACAGACAGACGGACAGACGGACAGACGGACAGACGGACATGGCTATATCGACTCGGCTAGTGACCCTGATCAAGAATATATATACTTTATAGGGTCGGAAACGCTTCCTTCTAGCTGTTACATACTTTTGCACGAATACAATATACCCTTTTACTCTACGAGTAACGGGTATAAAAATAAATACAAATTCGGATTTCTTTTTATGGGGAAGGTGCAAAATGTATACTACAGCTCGCAGCCAATAGTAAACGGGTTATGCCGGTAGCATAGTATTTTTTTTTATGACAAATAAACTAGGAGTATGGGAATAAGTACACCGAGTGAGTTTAAATGTTATACTTGGGAGTATAAAATTGATAACATCGAAATTTGTATTTTAATACTATCGAAGTTATTTATTTAACACTCATTTTATCGAGAAATTTGATATACTGAATAGTTTTTTATGTGTAGTTTAGAAGTAGATCGAACCACTTCGGTAGTTAGTTTCGACTTACCATCCATATTTTTAAATAGCGAACCCAATATCTTATCAATAATTCTGTAACGCATAAAAACCATCAAAATAATTCTCAACTACTCGTTTACCTTTGAAATAGAAAACTTTTTCAAGATTTAAGTATGTACATTTTGTTGGTGAATGCATACAAAGAAGTGAATATTTATTGTGAAATTTAATACCTAAATTAGGAAAATCCAAAGAAGAAATTTGAAATTTCTTCCTACACTGGGCGGCTTTTTTGTTTTTTGGCAAAATAGATGCCAGTAAAAGCGTTCGTTCTCAGTAATCTACAAATTAAACTAATCACTGTTTTGCCTGTGTGAAGAGGGCAAATACGGTGCCTGAGGCGGGGGTTGCGCATACAGCAACTTGCCATCCGAGTAGCGCATCAGGGTCATTAGCTTCAGCATGCGCAGCTCCTCTTTGTCTTTGTCCTTGTCCTTCTCCCGATCCTTATCCTTATCCTGTCCGATGGTCTGCATGTGATAGTGGTGGTGCGAGCGATTGGGATCTGCTGACTGGTCGGGTCTTTAAAATACTCAAGTCATTAACGTTCTTTAAAAAGCTTTGGTTCGCTGACAATTTCTCGCATTGCACGTCCTTTTTCAGCTCCTCCATGTCTCGCTTAAGTTTGGCCCGTCGATTTTGAAACCAAGTGATGACCTGTTGTATACAAAATTATTAATTGCCTATCAGAGTTACACAAAGAAGTTAATACGTGTAAAAAACAATCGATTGATTTAATCAAATCTGAATAAAATTTTAAGTTCTTCTTAAGTTTTGTCCTTTATGGCAGAAACAACGATGGGAGTAATGACGGTAAGCCTTAAAGTCTAATAATCTCGAAACCGAAAAGATTTTTTTAAAGCAATACAAATAAAGTAATAACAATTTCAGTCTGATATTATCGGTTCAGAGATCATCCCATTTTAAATACATGGGCATTGTTTTGGGTGTATGTAAAATCTGCGTTTTTAAATTTTCACGTTTTTTTTTATTATAACTGTTCTAAATAAACAAAAATATCCCAAAAATAAATTCTCGAGCCTTCGTTAATATATATTTTGTAGTAGTTTTTACACGTACCAATTTCCAATTATCACTTATTGCTGATAAAACGCAAAACTTCAAAAAATATGTAAATAACGAAAAAATATGTTGTTTTGCGAGCAACTTCAGAAAATACTATACTCACCTGTGCATTCGAAAGACCCAAGCCACCGGCAATTTCATCGCGATCAGCTGGCGACAGATATTTTTGGTATAGAAAGCGCTTCTCCAGCTCGAAAATTTGCTGATTGGAAAAGGCGGTGCGCGACTTCCGCTTCTTCTTTGGATTCGAACGAGTAGCAAATATGTTCAATGTGGCGGGATCTGCAATGCAAAAAGATCAACATGAAAATCAATATCAGCAACGGATCGACGCAGAAAGGTGTGTTGGCATCGTAAATTATTCAGCGATAAGTCAAATTTTTATATGATTCACACGGATGATCGTTAAACGGAAAGTTTATCGGACTTTTGGTTCTTTTTAGCCGAGTAGCTGGGTCTGGCATTTCTCCGGAGACCGTCCTGAGGATGCATTAATGATCGGTTTTACTGCCGATCTCTACGCATTCACTAGCACTTTCGATTCAATCAGTAAAATTCTCGTGCCTAAAACAATTTCAAACACACAATTCGATGGAATTCATAATAGACAATCGACAATAACAAATTGGTGGTCATAAAGGCGGATTCTCTTGCTTCTTCGTTTTATACCCTCGAGTTTTATTGGCCACATCGCGATAAATGATTTCCCCTGTGTTGTTTTCTTAAGCGTTTCGATGGTGATTTGAGCTGGATTTTGATAGTCAGTATTTGTTTTTGGCATGTTAAAAGGTAATAAGGTGGCTGATTGATGTTTTTACTTGCCTTTTTGAAAAGAAAATCTTGGCGGAAACTGCTTTCAGTCCAGATGAACTCATGCTGGAATCCGGCCCAACCCCATAAGATTTTGTTTATTTATCGCGAGCAATTAAATTTTTGCTTCGTTGGGAATACTTTTTATTTACACGCCTGCGGAATGATCGCGGTGAATAAGTACTCAACTAAAGCATCAACGGAAATGGCTGTTGATTCGTTTGCTTACAGGGTTGAATGTGAAGAAATAAAGGGAGGAAGCAGGAGACCTCAGGAAGTCCGACGATGAAAATGGCAGCTGCGCATTGAAGCCCTGTCGCAGCGAATTTTTCGGTGTTAAACATGTCGGACAAATTACAATTAAAACACGCAAAAGTGAACAATTGGTAAAATTCAAGGACGTCGGGGTTGCTTCATTTTCTCTTCTTTATTTTGAGTCCTTGTGGTTAAAGTCGAAGTTCTTGTCCAAAGCCATTTTGACACTTTCCTGATGTGTTTATTGCGGGGTTAGATAATCTACCGTTTTGTAAACGCCCTTTACCATCAATTCTCGAGGGTTGAAAGGATCCGTGCTGCAGAAGGCACACACACACACTAACCGGAGAAGGAACATGAAGAGTTAATTAAAGGTAAATTAGAGGTAAAGGCCATTGAAATATGCCTGACACTACTCAAAAAAAAGCTTTTGAAAAAGCTTTTGCTTGATTTGTTGATTAACTTTTAAAAACAAATGTCAAAAAAGCAATGAGCTTTGTTCACCTAAAATAGGATTACTAAATCAGAAGAATTTAATTTCATACATAAATTCTTTGAAATGAAATGTGCAAATGCCTTTAGTTAAACTACTTATTCTGCCCAGCTGCAAGGCTATACAGAAGTTAGCTTCTATTTATGTTGTCACACCTGTAACCTATGGAGAAATGATTTTAGGCCCTATGTAACTATTCGGTAAATATTTATATTAGGTTGAGACAATTATAAGTAACGCCAGATGGCGTCACTTCTTTTTCCTTTGCCGTCTATCTGGAGTTAGAGAGTAACACCCTTTGACGTTCCTTTTTTATACCCTTGCAGAGGGTATTATAATTTTGGTCAGAAGTTTGTAACGCAGAGAAGGAGTCGTTTCCGACCACATAAAGTATCTATATTCTTGATCAGGATCAATAGGGGAGTCGATATAGCCATGTCCGTCTGTCCGTCTGTTTCAATACTGTTTGCGAGCTCAGCTTAAAAGCTAGCGATCTGAAACTTTCACAGTCGTCCTTAAATACGTATACGCAGATAACTCCCATAGGAATAATCTGATATATCTAGCAAGAATTGAATCTTTCCAAATCGTATTTTTTATGCATACCTTGATCAGGGTAAAAGCGCTTGCCGATGAGACGTTTACATCTTATAGCTTCCATAGCAAAAATTGTTAAGGCTGCGAAAATATCCCTTTTTTAATATTTTTATATGACGTTTTTGCAGTATAAAAGCTTTTGACATGAAACTACTACTTTTTCAATTTTAGCAATTTCGGCAAAGTCTGCGAGGGTATTAAAACTTCGGCTTGCCGAAGTTAGCTTCAATCCTCGTTTTTATTTCACTTTATCTACGATTACATTGCATTTCGGAATAAGATTAACATTAACAGTATGAGTATAAACCGAATTTGATTTATTCGCCAGTTCAATATTCTTCATTACCCAACTTGGCCCTACCTTCCTAGCCACGTCTCTTATTAAAAGCAACAGCTAGCCTACTATTAGCCAAATGCGGCCAGGTTAGGGGTTTGCGGTGGTAGGTGTGTTTTTGGACATTTGTTGAGCTTTATTAATTAAAAACTCCACTTCGGTTCCTGGTTAATGGCTTAACCCACATGGAGCGAATGTCAGTTGCGGCACTAACAACCACCCAGATTGAGTTAATGTGCATTGGGTATTCCCAAAAGAATTACGACCTGGGCACCAACAATTCCACTTCGTGCCGTGGGCTACATTCAATGTCATCAGCATAACTAATCATTGTGACAGCCGGCGGAAGGTTGCCGGTGACACCGAAACACCAGGCGACAGTTCGCACAATGAACTCAAGGAGTTGCTCCTGTTGTCTGGGAAGTAAGCGTAAGTTATGCTTTCTGAAAGCGTTGCTAATTGAGACACAAACAAAATGACGCATTGTCCTCGCGCTGGATGGGTGGGTTTGCTTTAGATACTACTAAATGTACACTTGTCGAAATTTTTTTTTCGATTTTTCTTGTACAGTCAGAAGTATTCAAAGTATTGACCCTTTTAGAGACCATCCTAAGCAGTTAAGAATGTGTTTTTTAAGTAATTATCTTCTTACCCCACCCCAAAAAGTGACTTAAATAATTTTGTTGGACAACAACAACATGCGTTTTGGCTCGAACAGATGACCCTGCACAATTGTGTTTTAAAATATGTTATACGAGTACAGTTGAATAATTTGCAAATACCGGAGCAAAAAAAAATGTTGCAAGTGAAGAGAAAACCAGATGCCGGTTGATGATTTTGGACTCACATCTTCCGCGAAATATTTAATTGGGGCGATGATGGCAACTTATCCGGTTCAGCACCCATATTTCTCTGTGTGCACTCACGAGGCGATAAAATACGAGATGGCGTGCACTATCAACGACCAATCTAAGAAACAGGCCTGCCGCACATGGATAATGGTGTGACTGGCAATTAGCTGGACTCTGCTACTGAAGGCACATTAATTAACAGCAATTAATTAAAAGCTACCTGGTTAATGCCGGATCACGGCCTAGTCTTCCGCTCTAAACCAATCGAACTCCATTGGAAAATGAGCCGCTCAAGCAGAAAACAGAGTGCGGCTCAAAGTGCCGGAGCAATTATGTTGATTAAGTCCGAAGGCGAGGAACGATTCAATTAAAGCCAACTCCAAATCAATCAGCCGAGATCAGCCAGCGGCCGAATATGTGGCAGTAATGGTAATCTGCGGGAAGTGCACGCATAAAGAAGAACATCATAATAAAAGACAGTCGAGATCACAATCGAGCTCTCGGTCGGTGCTACCAAGATGCGTATCGCTGTATGGGGCTAATGCTAATGCCCAGGGAATTCTTTGCCACAAGGTGCCTGCTGTTCACACGCTCTTCAAATGTTTCGGATCGCAGCGGACCCTTTGAAAGATGAGAAGAGGTAGGTAGGTAGACAGGCTCGGATTTGCCAGCAGAACCAGGCCAAAAGCATGACTTGTGGAATGTGATTCGGGAGGCCAGCGGAAGACTCAATTAGGAGCTTGGACTTTTCGGGGGATTTACGACCGCAAGGAATTTCACATTCTGAGGGGTCGGGCTAAATACCTGCCAATAGCTTTATAAGACTGCCGCCACCACAGAGTTATGACAAACCGGCAAAGGACAAAGGCGACCTTCGGATGCAAAAGAGTTGAGCTAAAAGCGCTAATTATGGCAAGAAGAGGAGCTCCAGCGGCAGACCACAAATTGCGTTGTCCAGAAGCTCGAAAGCGTAATCAAAAACTAATTTTAATCCTGTTTGGGGAACACTCCCGCATTGCTTCACCCTAAACCCTAACCCGATCGGATCAGAGCTCTTTTCAGCGGTAGGTCCCGGTTAATTTATTCTAAATGGCTTTTTGAAATCTCCGAAACAACACAAGAAATTTACTTATGACGTTGCCGGCGTCACTCGAATAAGAAAATAAGAATACATAACCGCAGATCCCCAGCTTTGGGCTCTGAGATCCCAACGATGATTCAGACCGGATCAAACTCGATGCCGGACCCTGCATATTTTTCTCACTTTGGCGTGTCTGCGTGTTGTTAGCAATGAAATTGATGAGTTCGAGCAGGTTATAAAACCCAATACCTTTTTGGCTACCTTTGTTTGCTGCCTCTTTTATTATTATTATTGCTGTTGCTGGACCTACGAAAAGCCGAAACACAATAACACAAATTAATTTAAGAAGATGAGACAAATTTAGCCGCCGACAAAGTGAGCTGGCCACGGAGATTCCCATTATCATTATGGAGAGCGGGGCGCAGCTCTCCTTAACGAGAAAGTTATAAATTTTGGTATTTTCTTTTCGATATTCAAGCTGGCGACTTTTCGACTGGTGGGGTCTTTCGTACAACCTAGAAGACTCTCATTGTCGGCTTCTTGTTTACACGTTCGTAATGCGTCCAATAAATTGTTTTCTTTGTAGTCATTTATTCCGCCTCTGAGATCTGGGACCTACCAAGATTTTCCAATAATCTAAGTTATTTTTATTGTAAAATATAAGTTTTTAGAATCGATCGGTCAGATTTTATGAATTCAGTTTGAAAGGTATTTAATAGTATAACGAGACATATTTTATATAAACATCAACATGGGCCTAAAAGTATTTTTAAAATTAAGGCATATACATTGATTTAAGTTTGTTAATCACGGTTTTAAAGGATACCTAAATGTTTACCCTTATAATCGGCACTTTGCATAAAATTCACATCATTAGGCTGTTAAAATTCCGCATTATCTTTTGGCAAAATTGACTTTCCATGGCTTATATGCTCCCTCTTCTCTTTAATTGAAATTTTTTACATTAAGGCAAAGCGTCACTGCCCAGCGTAAAGTTTTTATGTTCATGTTGGCCCGCAGCTATTTCGATTGCGATATTACATCTTGTAAACATTAACATGGACAATAAATTCCCAATGCCCTGGCAATTTGCAGAATGCAAGAACATGTCAACGGTACCTCAGGGCAGTAATCAGATATTTTTGAGGGATAATTTCTTCATACCTGAATCGAAGGATCGGGGAGTCGGAAACTTTCCTTTCATTGAGCCCGGGGACTTGTATTTCAAAATAAACATAAACAAGTCAACCAATAAACAGTTTGCGCACGATGTTCATTCACTTTACAAGGCGAAATGGGTGCAAAACAAAAAAGATGAATTCGTTGTGTGTATGAAAAAAACATTTTGTATATAATGTTCAATTTTAATATATCCCATTATGGAGCAAACTTTTTTTTGGTAACGAATGAAATGAATTCAACAAGGTAAGATAAAATCAATTTTTAATTAAGAAAGTTCTAATAATTAATTTGCTCTGGACTTGCCACTTGCACTTGTAATTGGTAATTAACTATATAATAGACTTTAAATTTTGATTGGTTTTAATGGCTGGCAAATCAATTGCAAAACCGACTCAGCGAAACAAAGCGCCGAAGACGTGGTCATCCTTAATTCAATAATGAATACGTAGGGTACAGACAAGAAGAGTCCCAGAGCACCGAGGCACGGCCACACACACCGAGTCACCTCCAAACCATCCAGTCCAGTCGTCCATTCGTCCATTCGTCCAGTTGTCCATCCATCCACCCAACCATCCATCCCGATCCCCATTCTTAGCAACCGCGACATGATTCACGATCGGACCGTTGCGCATGCGCTACGCAAAAGTTTTGGAAAGACCGAGCAGGAGGAGGCAACGCGTCGGCTTCGAGACAAAGTGGCGGCTCCCTTTGATCAACACATATAAAATACTATGGCCACGCCCTCTAAAAGGCAGATTAAACGAGATGGCGCTCGGGCATTGGGCAAACGTATACTTAAACTTAACGTAACGTAAAGAGCAATGAAGTCAGTCAGTGTAAGAGCCGGTCGAGCACGAAGCTGCAGGCTGGGAGTTCTGATCAGCGGGTCAGGGATGGGGACGGAGATAGAGATGGTGATGGAGATGGAGGGAGCCAGTCTCCGGATACCAGGCGGTAGACGTCGTCGATGTCTGCAAGAACCATGTCTCGACGCCTCCCGAGGCCCAGTGGCGGTTTGCAGTGGGTCAAAACTGTACAGACGTATAAATAGCATTGGGAATAATTGCTATTTTTTGTTTGTAGATCATATAAAAGATTGAACTTCAATCACTTCCCTTTTGCTGCATCTTAGTAATATCGTATGGGAAAATAGGTCAACTTTCGACTGGTATCTACCCAATAAACTATGTTACTATATGTTATGCTGGAAGTCTTAACCATACTTTATTTCTCAAACCAAAATAAAAGTTTTTATGGTTTTAAAGTAAAATTCGTAAGTTTATGTAAGGCTTCAAAAGCTACAACTTTTCAAAAAATTTAAATGTTAAATATTCATGCGCCACAGACCTGAAAAAGAGTCGAATTCCCATGGTAGCAACTTTTTGAATTGCGCCAACTCAATTCGTACCACTGTGAGTATCGTTTGGTCGGTGCGAGACAATAAAGATTACATAGCATTGCAATTTGAACGCTGACCAGCCGATGAAGCTGCTGGCTCTGCTCCGCACTGTCGTTCCCCGTTTCACCTCTTTCTCTTTGGGCACTTGGCACTGTCCGCCCTGGTGGACTCTACTACATCATTTTTATGTTTGCATGCCCTTTAAGCTCGCCCGATCCGAGGCATTTAGCGGCTGTTGTTAAGTGAAAATCTGGGCTTGCAATCGCTAACATCAGCTAACAATGGTCATCATCATTAAAATGCGATCAAAGAGCAGGCGGCGGCTCTCGGGATCCTGCGCCTGATTGAGTGACCTTCCCCACCTCCGACTTCTGGTTCATCCTCCTCTACACACGACTTCAATGTGGGCCAGTCCGCGGGATGGGTTTGCCGGCTTAATGTCTTTATAAGTAGCATGTATTCTATGTTAGCAGGGGAGGACTGGAAATATGCGCTGTAATCAAAACCGTTTAAAAAACTACACACTAATTGAGTTAGAAGTTCGTTGGGGGCTTTGAACTGGCCGCCGGATCAAAGGCACCGCCGCTCTATTGGTGGCACAACAAAGAGCGTTGACAACGGCATGTAAAGCCAATAATGCCCCAAGCAGCCACTAGATGAATGGATCCCAGCTGTTGATGATCACCATAACTATCGTGATCGGTGAGCCGCTAAACTTGCCCCACAGACATGGTACGATAGTTTTGACAACTCAGCGAAACCAAAGCGGCGGCGAACAAGAAGAAAATACATCAAAATGCTTGTTAATGACCGTTCACTAACAAAAAACTATAAGTTGGAAATCAATATGGGAGAAGGTTGTTTTAACAAGAAAGGAAGCAAACTTCGGCAAGGCGAAGTTTATATACCCTTGAAGTCATTATTAACAAGAAAGGAAAGCTAACTTCGGGCGGAGCCGAAGTTGATATACCCTTGCAGAATATTTTATAAATTATATTGTCCAAAATTATTCATATGATGTATTCTTAATACTCATAAAATGTCCCAACTTCCTAACTTTAAAAACACCAAAGTTATGTCATTTCCAATCGTTCAGTTATATGGCAGCTATAAGATATAGTCGGCCGATCCTTATGAAATTTGGTAGGTCGGATTGATTAGCCAAAAATAAAACCCATAGAAAATCCCAACTTCCTAACTTTAAAAACACCAAAGTTATGGCTTTTCCGATCAATCAGTTATATGGCGGCTATAGGATATAGTCGTCCGATCCTTATGAAATTTGGTAGGTCGGATTGATTAGCCAAAAATAAAACCCATAGAAAATCCCAACTTCCTAACTTTAAAAACACCAAAGTTATGGCTTTTCCGATCGTTCAGTTATATGGCAGCTATATGATATAGTGGCCCGATCCGGCTCGTTCCGACTTATATACTACCTGCAATAGAAATACTACTTTTGGGAAAGTTTCAAGCAGATAGCTTTAAAACTGAGGGACTAGTTTGCGTAGAAACGGACGGACAGACGGACAGACGGACGGACAGACGGACATGGCTAGATCGACTCTCCTGGTGATGCTGATCAAGAATATATATACTTTATAGGGTCGGAAATGTCTCCTTCACTGCGTTGCAAACTTTTGACTGAAATTATAATACCCTCTGCAAGGGTATAAAAACATTGAAGCTGTTTCGACTTTGCGCTGCATTTTGCCATCGTTTTTGTTATTGTTGTCCGATTTTAATTTAATAAAAACAGTAATTCCATATTATTTAAATATTACCAAATCTTTCCGACTTATATAATACCTGCATTAGAAAGACAACTTTTGGGAAAGTTTCAAGCAGATAGATTTAAAACTGAGGGACTACTTTCCGTAGAAACGGACGGACGGACGGACGAACAGGCAGACAGACGGAGATGGCTAGATCGACTCTTCTGGTGATGCTGATCAAGAATATATATATATTTATAGGGTCGGAAATATCTCCTTCACTGCGTTGCAAACTTTTGACTGAAATTATAATACCCTCTGCAAGGGTATAAAAAGAAAATAAAAATACTGTCAACATTAAGTTACCAGTGGAGTAGGCAGGGTGGAAGGAGGAATTTGTTTTTTGGAAGTAAAGCCCAACCAATTGGATAAAACAATTTATTTAAAATGTGCTACTCAACCACTGAATTGGACAACATTTAAAGGATAATATTTGCCTATCGATATAAATATTGGTTATAAATTTGATGTTGCTAACATTTTATTTATTTATATTTTTAAGATTTCTGTCAAAAGTTTGTAATTCAGTAACGGTATAATTTGTGAATTTGTTTGTAAAGTGAAAATTCTTTATTTATTTCATCCCCTTCAAGTAATAAAAAAAATTATGCCAACGTTTTTTCAAATCCTCGAATCAGGCCAAATAGTCCCTTTCCGGTATAGCCGTGAGCGCCCTCGTCGTTTCCGCTTTTATCTCTTCAATCGACTCGAAACCCGTTCCCCAGAGTGGTCTCTTGAGTTTTGGGAATAGCCAGAAATCACGCGGAGCCAAATCAGGAGAATACGGTGGATGCGGAACGATATGCGTCGAATTCTTGGCGATTTGGTCGCGAAGAACGAGAGCAGAAATTGAGCGTTTTCGGTACCAAATGAGATTTGACTTTTCCGTAGGCCCAAATGGTCTTTCAAAATGGTTTTCACAGATCCTTCTGATATTCCGATCATATCAGTGAGGTCTCTAACAGTCAACCGACGATTTTTGAGCATCAATTCCTTCACTTCATTGACGTGTTGGTCATCTGTTGAGGTCGATGTTCGTCCGGAGCGCTCCAAGTCATCAAACCGTTCCCGACCCTCTTTGAAGTCTTTGTACCACTTATAAACATTTTTCTGGGACATGGTAGAATCACCAAAGACCTTCCGCAACATCCTCATCCGCAGACGAAATTTCATTCTGCAAACAAAATTTGATGTCACTTCTCTGCTCAATTAAATCAGACATTGTAAAAATCGAGAAATGCACTCTTGATCGTTTGGTAAACACAAGCGTAAATATAATACTGATACTGACATTGACATGAAAATACAGCCAGATGTCATCAACAGTCCTGCCAACTCAAGAAAAAAAGAACTAGTCCGGCATCTTAAGCCCGCGAATTTTAAATTGAAAATTTACCTTACTTGCCCACAGTAGTAACTTTCCCAAAAGTCTTCTTTTTAGTATATATGTAAGTCGGAACGGGCTAGATATGACTTTATTGTTTTTAACTATATTTGCAAAAGTCAATATATAACCGATTTATAGAATATCAAATTTTAGTCATAGCTGTGGGGGTTACCAACTTTGTCTGAATAGCATTTAAATTATTTTCAGTGCACTGCCTGACTATGGGTTTAATGCTCAAGATCGTTGATATTATGACAAGCTGTCATAAATTACAAATTAATGTAAGAAAGAGTTAGAATCCTGAATCAAAATCGCCGAATGACTTCCTCAAATTGGGAACCACTTCGATCAGGACCAGGGACAATATAACTCGCTGCAGGTATCTGAGTCTTTTGTGGTCAGGGTCGTGCGATCGATCGCTGGCTGGATCGGATCGGATCGTGTAGATCTCGATCTGGGGCTTGATCCCGATGCCCGTCGATTGTCCGCAGGTTTGGGCGGGGGTTTCTTCAGGTGCCGGCATTGCCACCGCATTGACTTGCCTACCTTACACCTCGCAGAAGCAAGATCAAAGACGGCCGTGCCGACTTAATAACATAAATTAATCTACTCATTGTTGAGCCCGGAGGGAAGGGAGAGCGCGTCGAGTTAGAAAGGGACAGGGACTGGTGCACATGCGTGCCAAAAATGATACAGTAACAGACTCTGTTAACGCACAATGCCAAAACGGCACTTAATTTGTATTTATCCCCGTATTTGGCTCCTATTTCAAATTCATTCGTTTCATTCTTGTTTTCTGGCGAGCAATCATTTTGTTGTTCCTAAGCGGAGATCAATGCAGCATGTCGTCTGATGGACAAATCGATACATTTAGTTGGAAAGTTGCTCAAAGTGTTTTACCAAAGAAGTAGTTTTTAATTATACGCTTTCTTGTACGAAAACGGGTATTAGTGACGTTTGGTTTCCGAATCTAAAGGTACAATCTAAAGGTTAGTCTTAATTCTACGTTTTTAACAAGAACTTTACACTGAAAGTAAAGCTTCTGATTCAGAATCATTTCGTGGAATATTTGAAAGTAATAGCTTTAGATTTCTTAAGCGTTAGCATATTCTCTTTTAGCAAGTATGGCCTTAACTTAATTTTAGTTAAAAATGTTGTTTGACTTTAACGTGATTTTTTTTTACGCTTTCGTTTCTGTTATTTCTGAGGGCGATATTGTGGAGGGTTTTGATCGAACAGCGATGGCGACCAAATGCAGCCAACGAGCATTAAGTATTTGAAATAACTTGCCGGGCATGAGGGGAAAATGAAGCGAGCGCTGCAAATTAGCTAATCAACGCTTATTAGTAGTAAGGTATTGGAATTTATGATAAATTTCCGTTAATGTCCAGACGGCCAGCCAGCAGATTGCGGCACGAGCAGAACTCGCAACTCAGGAACAAGTTAATTTCCCGAGGACGCGAAGGTATATGAAAACCCCTTGCTCTTCGATTCCGCCAGGCCAAAACCCCCAGAGATAAAGCAGGCATCTTTATAACGCTGGGATCGCACAGCAGGAAGACAAGCAAGTGCATCTCTCATCGCAGTGTGCGCCTGTGCGCTAATAATACATAATTTTCTTGTAAAACAACAAACCGCTGCGCATAGTTATCGTTATCATTATGGTAGATTTTTATGTGCGTGTGCATGTTGACTGCCCGTTTTCGAAAAAGGCGTTGGCCCGCTTGCAGTTGGCAGTTGGCAGCTTGTAGTCGCGAGCTTGGAGCGACAACGACAATATCACCTAATTTATGTTTATCGATATAGCCGGCCAGATAAGAGGCTTTAAGCAGGAGCAGTAGGCCGCGCTCGTAGGTTTTGTTTTTAGTGAGCGCCATAAAATGTAAGCCCAGGGCCCCTTGCCGTTGGAAAAATATTTATCGGCTACCAGCTGAGAGGCACCAAAAGCGATTTGAGTTTAAATAGAGTTGGCACCTTCGGATACGGTTGGTGGCAGTAGTAATCGCATCCATTGGAATATGCTATGATATGTCGATAATATAGTTAGGGGAACATATTAAAAAGTATAACCAAAAGTTTTTGAGCCTTATATAGCACCCGAATAATGCCTATCCCTTACATAACAGCTCTTCAAAACATTTCTTAAAGTATTATTTTTGTTATTATTTACGTTTATCATCTTTTCTTAACAATAATATAAATAAATAACAAAGTATGAAAATCGAGCACATAAAATTTAAATAAACAACTGGTTTTATTTGATTAACTTTGTTTACTATGTGATGATGTTCTTAAAACATTTACTAAATCAAAATGTATATTGTTTTAATTGTCAAGTAAAGCTAACAAAGTGTTTCTTTCAAATATTTGTAATTATTTATTAAAAAAGTTATTTGTTGATTGATTCTCAATTAAAGCTTTATATTTCAGATTTCAGCATATGTACAAATTTTTTTTCTACACTAGCTCTAGCATTTTGTTTCCCAATCTGTCTATAAATATCGGTTTTTGTTTATAAATGATATATTTTTGAATCAATCCATCTTGTGTTTATATTTGTCAACTTGAGTTCAGCGAAAAAAAGACATTCTACACAAGTGAGAAATATAATGATTACCTAGCCAGCTTAAAACTGGTCTCTAGAACGAGCTCTATTTCACGGTTCTAACTATTAGCCATAACAAGAGACCATTTGCATGGCGCTTTTGATGTGCGTTTGCGCTACGAGGTCCGTTAAAAATGTTTTGCATGTTGCAGCAAAAAAAAACTAGTTACGGTTTTGTGTATAATTACGGCGACAGCATGTTGGCATGACAAATAAACTGCGAGCGAGACCATAAATTAAAGTATCAGAATGCGTGCGGTGTGGTTGGGGAAAAAGGCGGGGGTAGAGGCACACGCAAGGCGTCAAGAACGGGATTGGGATTGGGAATGGGAATTGGCAGGATGAGGTTGGCGGAGAAAAAGGCGGAGGCTTAACGGCAATGGCCACCTGACGACAAGTCTGAGCCAATTGTTAAGCCGTTGATATATGCGTTCTTGCAAGTTCGGGCTGCGGCGGGCATGGCACACATTTTAACTTTACAAGACTTGATATAAGACAAGTTAAATAAATTATTAATAAATATTGTGCAAGTACGGTTTTAACAAACATTATTGGTATTACAGTAAATTAAACAAGAGAGAACGCTATAGTCGGGTGCCCCGACTATCAGATACCCGTTACTCAGGTAAAGGGAGTGCGAGGGAGATGGAGATAGAAACTTTGATCACGCATAACTTTTTAACGAATGGTCCGATTTGAAAAATTTCTTCTACATTTCGATAGGTATTGATAAACACAATAAAACTGCATTTTTACTTTTCCGAAATATTTAAATTTTTAAAATCGTATATAAGCGATTGTGGGCGTTAAAGGGGGCGTGGTACCAGTTTGAAACAAACTTGCGCTGCGTAGGAACTCCTAAAATCTACATGCAAAATGCCAATCTTCTAGCTTTTATAGTTTCCAAGATCTCAGCGTTCATACGGACGGACAGACAGACGGACAGACAGACGGACAGACGGACAGACGGACAGACGGACATGGCTATATCGACTCGGCTAGTGACCCTGATCAAGAATATATATACTTTATAGGGTCGGAAACGCTTCCTTCTAGCTGTTACATACTTTTGCACGAATACAATATACCCTTTTACTCTACGAGTAACGGGTATAAAAATTAGGATCGGGACCGACTATTCAGGGTATTTAGATTTTTAATTATCCTGTAAATGAACACATAAATGGTCATTTTGGTTGTGCTTAAATTTCTGGGAAACTTACCATAAAGAAAAAGACTGTGAAAGTAAAAAAGTAATAAAAATACAAGTTTTTTCTCTCTTAAGATTCTTCAATTAAATACCATGGGAAAAATACTACAATAAATAAAAAACACAATTCCATGTGTTCAGTCTAATTACATTTTTTCGCCCAAAGACTCAGTAATAAGTGTGACTCAAAAAAAAAAACCATTATAAAAAATTCAAATGAAAGAATATAGATGATATCCCCTTTATGGCCCACGCGTTAACCGAACTACAAACAATGCTCAGATTTATTTAATTACAGGTAACGCACAAACAGGCACACATAAGCACAGTTATAAAAAAACTGTATGCAAAAAAAGCGACGATGCCAAATGCGAATTTATTTAATTAAATCTACGCCCCGTTGGCAGCCACCTTGGCTCTCGATCGCCCAAAGGCACATAAATTCAGCATTTTATGCATGGTTCAGCAGCAGCGGCAGCCGCAGGCGCAGTGTTGCAGTCGCTTTAGAGGCCATTACGCATACGGCGTGTATTGCGGTCGTGCTATACAGAAGAAAACGCGGCTAGAAATTATGCCCAATGATAATTTCGTTAACGTTTTTCAAGTGTGCTTATTACCGAGGGGGATATACAGCTGTCACTGCCATTTAAATTGACTTAAAATGCAGTCAGCTCAGTATATGTGTGGGATGTTATCAGCTTTGAGGGGTCTTTCTTAGCGAATGGGCATACTTTTAACTAGCGATGGAAAAAAGATATTTTGTAAAATACGTAATCACAAAATAATTATTATATTTTAGTTTTACACTGCTTTTAAAAATATTATGTACATTACTGAGTTCAAAAAATATCACTAAAATATATATTACATATATTATATTTAGCTTAAACAAAAAGGGAAGCAAACTTCGGCAAGCCGAAGTTTATATACCCTTGCAGTTATTACAGTTATTCACAGCGATGCAAACTTTTTACTGAAATTATATAAACCCAATAATATCGATTATTGATGTTTTTTAAATTACAGAACTTTGAAAGTACAGCTTCTTTGTAAAGGTAAAAGTTGGTAATACAAATATAGTACTTGCGTATTTTTGTGCATTGTCTTTTTTAAGGTCAGTTCTGCTCATAAATGAATACTTTACTTTTTAAAAGATCTTCATTCGAAAACCAAAGCACGATAAGTTAATATTCTGTTTCGGAATCGTTTATTTTCTCAAAATCGTGCTAGAGTTTACCTGGCTAACAACTTTTGGAGTTCAAATTTGTCAACCGGCAAAACAAATATTCGATTGGCTAATTTAACATTTGACTTCATGTGAACCTTCTCCGGCTGATTATATTAAAACTTTTACTTCGTTAATCAAATTTTTATACCCTTGCAGAGGGTATTATAATTTCAATCAAAAGTTTGCAACGCAGTGAAGGAGACATTTCCGACCCTATAAAGTATATATATTCTTGATCAGCATCACCAGGAGAGTCGATCTAGCCATGTCCGTCTGTCCGTCCGTCCGTCCGTTTCTACGCAAACTAGTCCCTCAGTTTTAAAGCTATCTGTTTGAAACTTTCCTAAAAGTTGTCTTTCTATTGCAGGTAGTATATAAGTCGGAACGAGCCGGATCGGGCCACTATATCATATAGCTGCCATATAACTGAACGATCGAAAATGCCATAACTTTGGTGTTTGTAAAGTTAGGAAGTTGGGTTTATCTATGGGTTTTATTTTTGGCCAATCAATCCGACCTGCCAAATTTCATAAGGATCGGCCGACTATATCCTATAGCTGCCATATAACTGAACGATTGGAAATGACATAACGTTGGTGTTTTTAAAGTTAGGAAGTTGGGATTTTTTATGACTATTAAGAATACATCATATTCATATGAATAATTTTGGAGAATATAATTTACAGAGTATTCTGCAAGGGTATATCAACTTCGGCTCCGCCCGGAGTTAGCTTTCCTTTCTTGTTTAACATGAAATAATAATTTTAATATTTTGTATACCTTAAAACAAGAGAGAACGCTATAGTCGGGTGCCCCGACTATCAGATACCCGTTACACAGGTAAAGGGAGTGCGAGGGAGATGGAGATAGAAACTTTGATCACGCATAACTTTTTAACGAATGGTCCGATTTGAAAAATTTCTTCAACATTTCGATAGGTATTGATAAACACAATAAAACTGCATTTTTACTTTTCCGAAATATTTAAATTTTTAAAATCGTATATAAGCGATTGTGGGCGTTAAAGGGGGCGTGGCACCTTTTTGAAACAAACTTGCGCTGCGTAGGAACTCCTAAAATCTACATGCAAAATGCCAATCTTCTAGCTTTTATAGTTTCCGAGATCTCAGCGTTCATACGGACAGACAGACAGACAGACGGACAGACAGACGGACAGACGGACAGACGGACAGACGGACATGGCTAGATCGACTCGGCTAGTGATCCTGAACAAGAATATATATACTTTATAGGGTCGGAAACGCTTCCTTCTAGCTGTTACATACTTTTGCACGAATACAATATACCCTTTTACTCTACGAGTAACGGGTATAAAAAACCTTTCGCTAGTTTTATTAAAGTCTTCACTTCAAAATATATAATAAGTTGTATTATTTCCTTGTGAAAGTGTAGGGTATTTCGAAATGCTTCCTGCTTTCGCATTTTCAGATGGCGCACGAGATCCACGCCTTGTTTCTGAAGGAGAATTTCAGAAAAATGTGTCTCTTTTCGATACACTCATATGTATTTCTGGGTGCTTTTTTGTCTGCCAAAACTTGTTACGTAGGGCCGTTATTTTTGGGCACATTAAAAGACTCTGCCAACTACGAATTGGGTTACAAATTGATTTCCTGTTGCTGCTCTGGTTAGTGACATCGACATTTGGAAGGAGCGTCCTAAGGTTATATTTAAAGTTTTAGCGGGAGAAGTGGTAATGCTAAAGAAGAGGCAATCGAATTGTTAGTTCCTTTGTTATCCAGCTGCTGCTTTGAGCCTCCTGCATCCGCAGTCTTAAGTGGCCTGGCCTTTGTCAGCGCTCTTACCAACAGCAACATCTACTACCACTGACCGACCCAACAAAAGCACATAGTTAAGCATAATTTAATAGATACGCGGCTTGGACTTTGCAATCTCTTTATGGTTGACACTATTGTCTGGGCCAAGTTTGTACGAGTATGTTGGGCCGTCATAAGGTGATGAATGCATTATTATTATTGTTATTGTAGCTGCTGTTGTATAGTGCTGCTGGCTGGGTCTTTGTTAAAAAGCGTTAATTGAGTGTTGCGAATGTGCAACGGCAATTGAAATTGTTTATGACTTGCAGTTGTTGCTGCAGCCGCCGGAGCTCATGTTCAATAATGTAATGCAACTGGAATCGCTAATAGAGGGCTTTGTACACACTACACTCTTGGCACATCGCCTAATCAGCGGCAATATCTGACTAATATCCTGGGTACCAAAGGATACCGGCTGCTGCTCTTTCCTACTTGACAAAACACCCGGCGTTCCATTTGTGAGCGGTAATTACGCTTCATAAAGACGCAATTTTCATTGCGGGAATGGGGAATTCGAGCTACTTGAACTCTATTGGCTGGGGGGCACTTGACGGCGACGACGAAGATCGAACATAGAAAATTTCGTTTCTTTCTTACATTTAGTGGTTTTTAATTGCCGTAATTAGCGGGAATGGGAGATGGAAAGAGATTCAAGTGTATTTTAAAGTGACGTCTGTTGGGTGGATTTTTCTCCATGATGGCCGACAGAGACGGAAGCAATTGATTTCAAGTCTGGGCCTTAAAGATACCCCATAAATTAACACCAAACCGATTAATGAAAAGTGGCGATCCATATCGGGCGCACATGTTTTGTGTCTGACGACCCAGTAGGGATATTGGCACATTCATATCAATTAACTGGCTCGACTTTGATAGAGGCAGTTCTGGGATTGTGGGCCTCGAACTCGAACTGGAACTAAAGTGGCACTGATCTTCGCCAGGCATGTTAATGAGTTCGTTTTGTCGGATTGCCAGTTGATTATTTGGTAGACGCCGTGTCATAAAACTTTACGGACAATTGAATGTTAACTTTTTTTTTTTAATTTGTAAGGGTGTTAGTCTGAGGCGATCTGTCGGCTTTACATTTCATAACATAGATAGTATTTGGTACATAAACAGTTTTCCACATCCTTGCTTAGTTAACACTGTTGTTAAGGGCAACCCCCATTCGCTAAGTCCTGCTCACTCTCTTCACATTTAAATGCATTTGAAGTTGATTGGCTAGCTAGTTGGCAGGCAGTCAATTAATTAATCGAAAAACTGCCGAAATTCCTAAGCTGTCAGCCGGTAGACATGTTTGTGAAATGATAAACTCCCAAGCCCAGAAAACCGTCGGCCGATCCCCTGACTTTTTGCCACTTGAGCAACCCTTGCGCTCCTCCTTATTCTCTTACTTTTTGTTGACTGTCTCTTTTACATTTGTTAGTTGCCCATTGGCCCCTGGCATTTATGTTTAACACTTTAATTGTGATTACAAGCTGCAATCAAACAGCAAAGAAAAAACTAAAGGTTGGTTCGGGCCTTCCACTGAGTGACTAACTGACTGGCACTCGAGCCAACGGCGGTGGTTCCCCTCTCTTAACGCGGCTTATGCATGTTTAACCAGCCACTGCAACACCTTTTGGCAACAACAACGCGTCATGTCGCTGGCTTTATTAAATTACTTGTCAAAAGTGCATACACGAGCTGGAGTTAATGTTAAAGCCTGGGAGAAGAGCGTTGCAATGTCGGCGGACATGAAACAGCCCCGACCAATAAACATACACGGCAAAAATGAATCCAGCCGTTGATAGTCTTGTAGACAATATTAAATAAGAATGTATGAAATATTAACCATTTAAATAGTCAATAAAAAATCCTAAGATCGGTTTAAGATCCAATTTTCTATTTAAATATATAATATTTGATCTCAAGGTCACGTTTTTCAGTGTACTTATCTCCATACAAACAAAACCTGGAGTACACCGCCTTTCGTTGGCATAACGAGATGTGTCATAACAATTCTTCACTGCAAAAAGAAATCCAAATAAAACGAAAGCGATTCGCTGAAAAAAAATCAATTAAGGTACATATTTTGGTTTTCCTTTCGATTTACAGCTGTACAAGGGGATTAATTAATCTTGTCAACGATTGCAAGTCATTTGCCACAAAAACAGCGGCAAGCATCTCAGATAGTCAAATTAATTTTCTTCACACTTTAATAAACGATTACACAAATACCCACCAGCACATGGGGTTGGTGTTTGATGAAGGTGTTAAATGCTTTGTTGACATTGCCCACAGCAGCAACACCATATAGCTCTCTATATAAGTTTTTGAGGAAGCGATTCGGGGGAAGAAAACATTTTTCACAGCTTCCTTCGATTTTAGCGTGAAGTTTGTCGTTCTCCGCTGGCTTTATTGTGGTGATTGTTGGTGGTGGGTTTCAGTCGCATTGCGTGTAAATAGCACCATCAACATCAACACAATAACAACAGCTTGTTTTTCCAAATCACTGAATTATATTTTTGGTCCAAAATTTGTTATGCCCTTCGTCTGGTATTTGGGTGAAGTTTCAAATAAGTTCCTGCGAAGGGCTGTATATGTTCTTTGATGTACTCCCAGTGCGGGGAAAGTTATTGCCGGCATGGAAAGGCGTGAAAATTACTTAATACACGAATTTGAGAAAGTCAAAAGTGGTGGAGAAAAACATTTTATGCATCCGACTATTTTGAGAGTATTGTAATATTGGGAAGTGGAAAACGAATTATTGATGATGATAAACGTACTTCTCAGTTTAATTAGTGCGTTTAGGCATTTAGTTTACCAATTACAGGCTAAGATTTTTAAAACATTTTTGTGACTTTGGGCTTCTTTTGAAAAGCAAAAAAACCGATATTATAATTTTGGTCAAAAGTGTGCAACGCAGTGAAGGAGACATCTCCGACCCAATAAAGTATATATATTCTTGATCAGGATCACCTCCTGAGTTGATATAAGCATGTCCGTCTGTCCGTCTGTCTGTTTCTACGCGAACTAGTCTCTCAGTTTTAAAGATATCGAATTGAAACTTTGCACACACCCTTCTTTCCTTTGCACACAGTATATAAGTCGGAACGGCCGGGATCGGCCGACTATATTCTATAGCTGCCATATAACTGAACGATTGTAAATGCCTTAACTTTGGTGTTTTTAAAGTTAGGAAGTTGGGATTTTTATGAGTGTTAAGAATGCATCGTATGAATAATTTTGGGGAATATGATTTACAGAATATTCTGCAAGGGTATTTGAACTTCGGCTCCGCCCGAAGTTAGCTTTCCTTTCTTGTTTTTTATTAATTTGAATAGTGCACTTCTTGGTTGGACAATCAAGATTGCTTTATTAATCGGCAGACAAAGAATCCGATACGCTATACATTTTAAACGATATTTGAAGATCCAATGGCTGATGCAGTTTAATAACCAAACCTTAACGAATCTTGGCTTATTACAATGTATCATGCGATAGCCATCAAAACTGAAGTACACACATCTAGATGGACTGAATGGATACGGGAAGATGATTACACCTGTCGGCGCAGACACCTTGCAGGCTGTGGAACTGGAAGGGAGGAAGTGGAGTGCTATCCTGGGCATCTGCATCTGGGCTTCCCTCGCATTAATATTAATGTCGCCTGATCCGTAACTGTGAATAATTTTCCCATCCGCTTGGCTAGACCCTTCTCTGGCAGCCCCGCTTTATCTTCCGATCACCGCTCGATTGTTCTGCATCGTTGCTAATGATTTGAATGTTTGAATTTTGGCTGGTTTTCCAACATTTTTTATCAAAGGCATGGGTGTATAAATATGATTTGTGGTCGTACATTTGTACGACTAATATAGCTACACCCGCTCTACCTAGTCCCACAAATCACTTAGAAAAAAGACACATATTTATATACCATGGAAAAATATAGAATTATTGGCGTTATGTTTCTTTTTCAAGGATAAAAAATATATTTTTCTTCCAATCTAATATATTTAATATAGTATCTTATTTATATATAGTACCAATAATTTTCGCAGTGAACTCTGAAATCTGCAATGGCCAACACCTAGGATGGAGAACTGGTTTTGCCAGACCAGGCGCCAACTGACCCACATTATGTGCAGCTGGGAAAGCTGCGAGGAAATGCGTTTTCCCCTTAGAGCCTTCCAACCGCCGCATTCCGGCTGCAGTAGTTCGCTGGGCTGTCCGTGAACGCATCAATCTCGCGCTTTGCATTTCCTGGTTAAGACCATGTAATGTTGGCCAAGTGCAGTTGGCTGTGGCCCCGGGTCAGCGAGGAGTTTTGCCTTTGGGCCATGAGCCAGGCAGAAAATGCGTTTTTAAATGACTTTTTATGCGTGGCGCGGGCCTTTGATGTTCGACACAAGTCGAAAATTCACAGCTCGGGCGGTCCCAGCTCCTCACTCGGTTTTGTGATTAATGTTTGGCAAAAACGCGAATGCGAATCGCAGTGGGAATGGGAATGCGAATGCGTTTTTAAGAGCTTTGACAAGGTCCTGACTTGAATACCGCATTCCTGGCTTTTTTCTGCGTCCATTTGATACACGTGAAAAAAAAAATCTTAAAAAAGGTGAAATACTTCTTTTTTTATGAATTTCTTGAAACACTAAAGAAACATTTACCCTGGCCGTGTTAACCTATAATTATATAGCAAAATATTTTATATAAGGTATTGAATGCTTTAATTATATAGCAAAATATTTTATATAAGTAATTGAATGCAAATCGGAAAATTAAAATGCAAATCACCAAAAAACTAATAATGAAACAAGGAGGAACGCTTTAGTCGAGAGCATAGACTATTCGATACCCGTTTTAAGGCAAACCAATTTCAACAAAAATATGACCCCAGATGATGGCCCACTTCGCCATTTTTTTTTGTGGCGCCATCTGCCGACTGCAGTGCCAACAGCAAAAGCTGAGAGCTTACAGTTTTCCCGTTCTCTTCCGCTCTCTCAAATACATAAGTTCCGTTTTTCATATATGAAGGAACGTCATTATTAACTCGTAATACGTCCTATAACTTCTAAAGTAATTGTGCGATTTGGAGTGTCGATATAAATGGACCCAATAAGTTTTTTTTGCGGTTTTGACCAATATTTGGGGTCTACGATGTCTTTTAAGAGTTTTGTGGGTGTCAAAGGGGCCTGAGCAATATTTTGAAATATACTTGCGCTGCGAAAGAAAATTTCAAATCTCTAGCTCTTGTAGTTTCCTAGATCTCTACGTTCATACGGACGGACAGACATACGAACATGGCTTAATATACTCGGCTGTTGATCCTGATCAAGAATACAAAATAACATTTTTCTCTACGCCGTCACTCGTACAATACAATTTTAAACGATTTGTTTTGAAAACTCAACCAGAACCAAGCCCCGAGATTCGCCAGTGGCTTCAAAGTAGGGAAATATTAACTGGTCCTTGATTTCTCTGTGTGTAGGCAACCCTTTTAGCGTTCGGCAACAGTTGGACCTTACCCCCCATATGGCTCTGATAGAGTTATTACCAAAATGAAGCTCTCCCTGGCCAACTCTCTATTGCTCGGCTGCCAGTCTCCCGGCTAATTCTCTCATTTGCTGTCTCTTGTGCAACTGTCGATGCTTGATTTTCGCTTGTCTTTATGATCGGCCTGCCGGCTTTGATCTTGACGCCTGTGAACCCCTTTGCGCCTGATCGCGGGTAATGGGCAGAGAAGAAAAATACAACTTGAGCTCAATTAGTGCTCATCAAAAGCGTGCAGGTAACACCTTCAGTGCGTTGCTTTCGCACACCTCTTCTGTGCCTGAGTAACTGAGTATCTTAGTGTCTTCGTGTATCTCCTGGCCAAGCGTCACTTGTTCTTGCTCTGACTTTGGTTCTAACCGGACCGAACGAGCTATGCAATTTGCTGCGGATTTACTTGATGATGGACCACCCTAGTGGATCGACTTAGCATGGCTTTATATGGAATAATGTGGCTTAGTATAGGTGTCCTTCCCTGAGGGTGAAAGCAAATCAGGCAGTTAACCATTTTTGAAAGTCTGCCACGCAAGTCTCACTAATTTTTGTAGTTTTTCTGGGCTCGTATTAATGCTAATGCTTTATGGTTAGCTGGCACGCAAACTCATATTTCTCTGCCACTTTTACAACTGGCGAATTATAATTTTTAATAAAAGATTTGAGGCGCAACCGTTAATTAGAGAATTTATGCCGAGCGCCGTCTTGTCAACTTGTCAACTTGTTTCGGTTGCTTGAGGCATTGTTGCAATATTTCATGCATATTTTATACGACGTTAGAACCG
This sequence comes from Drosophila rhopaloa, assembly GCF_018152115.1. Classification (NCBI taxonomy): domain Eukaryota; kingdom Metazoa; phylum Arthropoda; class Insecta; order Diptera; family Drosophilidae; genus Drosophila; species Drosophila rhopaloa. The sequence goes on along the minus strand of NW_025335034.1, from coordinate 11,134,721 downwards.
TTTGCGCCCGCAGTCATTTTCTCGATTTTATTGAGGCAAACGAGTCTCGCCTTATGGCATTTAATAAACACATATGCGAACTTATTTTGTATAGTATTCCCGCGCTGTTTTAATGCCATTAACGAATTTTGTTGAAAAGCTGTGCAGCTATTAATCATAGGAAATGAATTTTTATTTAACATTTCGTCGGTTTTCTTTTTTGTTTAGTTGATTTATGAGTAGTCTGAAATCGCAGCGTGTGGACTGTTGCTAGAGGTTCTACTATATTGAATGAGTTTCATGGGAAGCATTTAAAATGAATGAATTTGCAAGTGTAATTGAGCAATTTGCGCATTGTTGATTTTGAAGCTTTTACAGTTTCTTTAAAATATACTTTTTGGATGATGATAAATAAATTAGAAATTTCCTTTTTTTCTGTGACCTTTTTAATTTGTTATTTAAGTTAACTTAAGGTTGGCCTTGATTTAAAATAAGTCAAAGGCGGAACCTAATGCCAATACAAGATTTAGTGCGATAATTTTCGATAAGCTCACAAATCACTTGTGTGTGTTATGCTTGGATATTTGTTAGAGTTCCCGTTGGTAATAAGAAGTTTAACCAGCAATACAAAATCCTGGAGAGGTTACCTTATTTCTGTTCAATTAAAAATAAATTATCACAAACCATTTGCAATTATCCAAAACGCTGAGTGCTACATTTTTATTGGCTTAAATGCAAGCAGCACTTCCATTTGTTTTATCAGTGAACTAGATTTAAATATTTAACGATCTCTAGGCAAATATTTGAACAACAATTGCAGGGCAAGTGGCAGCTAATGCAAAAGATGTAAATCTATTTGGCACAGCTGATAAACATATAATACCCATATATAGAGGGCGTTATAAACTGCCCAGATAGTCTATGCACGCTATTTAAAATGTCACGTTGTTTGGAAAGTAGAATCTCAAAAAGCTATTACCCCACCCACTGATGGGATATACGAATACTAGATGCGGACCGGTTATGGATCGTTTGATTTGACGTGACTGAAACAGCTTTGACTGGAATCCATTTGCATGGTAGTTAGCACACGACCCGGACCATTCTCCGTGCTGATTTCCAATTACACCTATAATTTATGCTCAATCTGCCACTTATTTACATTTTTCGACTTTGCTCCCATTTGAAATTAAGTGTAGGTCTAGTTGAACTAATTAGTTTTGACTCTCTGGGCACCACCACCTCACACCCTTCCACGCTTTTTAATATTTTGCTCCGCCCCCCGACCTCAGGCCCGCATGTTGTAAAATGTTTACACTGCTATCTGTCAAATCAACTGTCAACCCGAAGTGCCATCATCATTGTAGCCCCAGTATCTGTGTGAGTTCGTTTGAGTTACTGTGAGCTTGTGTGTGTCTGTAAGTGTATCTGGTTGTGGCGCGTTTGTGGTTCATGCTCGGCTGCGTCGCAGTCTTCGGGTCTTCAACTGCCATTGCCGCCGCCTTTTGTCAAGTGGGAAAACTTTTAGTAATTAAATTGTAATTAGGGATGCATCCGCCGCTCTGTGCCATTTGTGCGTTCGAATACGGCTGTCTGTGCCAATTGTCTTGCCGTTTCATCAAGCTACCATTTCAGCGGCAGCCCATGCTGATCACCCTTCGACCGCACATGCCCTGTAAAAGGGAAAACCCAAAAATACCGACCAGCTTTCTATCCCATCTCGAGAAAGTGTTTCAATTTAGTTTATCAAGCAGTCGTAGTTTTTGGCTTAATCTATCTTTAACAAAAGTTTTACGTTTTGCATTGTTTTTATCTTGTAAACAATGTTGAAAATCTGATGACTTCGTTATAAAGGTGGAATTATCTTTTTAAGTGAAAAAAGCTTATAAATATAATACCAATAACAAGAACACGAATAATGTGATCTATAACAAAGAGATTTTCAACAGTGTAAAAAAATTTTGAATTGAAAACTCATCACACATCCTCACTATCCACAACCTGCGAAAGGGTATCCCATTGTACCCGTAGTTGACGACACCTAATGACAGGTCCATTGTTTAAATAGCTGCAACTTTTCAGCCATTTTCATTGTAATTATTTTGTATGTGTATGGGCTGCTCTCCAGTTTATCTGCTAGCAATCGTCATGAGCTGTGAGCAGGCCAAAGTGGAGTTACGACGGTGTGGCAAAGGGAGTTGTCGCTGCTCCTAATTAGCAGGCGGAAGTGCCTCAGATCTTCTCCCAACCGGCCGGTTACGGCTGTTGGCCGGCCCAGCAAATTGCGCAGTCCGAGGAATAGAAGGCGACGTGGATCCCCTTCGCACCGGATGCTGTCTTGGAAAAATACAATTTTCGCAAACTGCGGCGCTTAAGTGCACCTGGGCGATGATCATAATCATCCCGAGCGGCACTCAATGCCAGTAGCAGTTGATCAACCGCTCAACCGATCAAATCAGCTGATGCTGATTAGATGGCTCTGTGGCAATCCGGAGTGGAACACGAACCAATTGCCTGGTGTACGTGCGACGCGTAAATGCAATTTCAGTAGCTGATGAACAAAGCAGACCATGGGTCCTCTGATGGATTGTGGCACTCCGGAAAAATAAGGTAACTAATGTGCTCTAAATATTTCCGAAAGGTCTATAAACAGATTTCTTTTTCTTTATCAAGCCAAAAAATTCCCTATATGGTCGTAATAAAGAAATAAATATTTATTAAAATTCAGTTTTCAATTCAATTTATGAAATTTGTTTTTAAAATTTCTGGCAATAAAACTTTTGAAAAATTATAAATTTAGCTGAACTTTCACAGCAAAACGTTCATATAACTACAAATGTTATTTTATTAAAAATAAATAGGAAATAGCTTTCCTTATTTTTAAAAATTTGGGCTCAAAGATTTTTCAAAGACAAGGCTTTGCCGAAATATTTGTTTGCATACATTTTACCGAAAGTAAAGCTTCTTGCTAACTCTAGAGAATGGGTTTTTGTTTTTAGTGTGAGATCAATTGGTTCGCGTCTGCGACTTAACGAGAAATCAACGCCGCTAAGCAAATCATGCCGACCGATACGCATGCGCCACAGCCATCAGCCTGAGACTAAGTCTGATCCTGAGGTGGAGCACCATCATATCATCGGTCTGAAGTTTTCGACTGGGTCTGGGTCTGGGAAAGGCAATTGCCATCAAAGGCGATGCCGAGCGAACAGCCAGACGGCCTGAAATTGATTTAGCCACCTCGACCGGCCTGACTGACCTCACTACTGTTTTTACGCCTTAAGCAGAATCTCATCAAGACGTAATGACAACCATTGATCAATCGCTGGCCGGGCTAATGGTTATGATGAGTCTCGTTGGGAAATCAGTTTATATTAAAACGTAATTTGATTGCGGCTGTATGCACAGAGAAAATTATGAAGTAATTTGTACTGGCGGTCCTATAAGGGATAATTTCTAAGATGTTATCTGTCAAAGGCCGCGTTGAGAATAATTTATGAGAAAAATTTGTATTTGGATTTTGCTGCCAGAAATTTTCTAAATTGATTAATATGGGGCAGTCTATGCACTACGTCTTCATAGTTTAATCTATTTTCGTCATACAAGAAAACCCAAAAAGGACAACAGGGGAGTCATTCCGCTGAACTGAGAGGGGGGTATCCCATGTGATGATTGCATAATACGTAATGTATTCAACAAATTAAATTATTGCTGCAAGTTATAATTAAAATAATAATTTCATATTTTTTTGCTAATACACTTTTCTTAGTTCTCTGCTCTATAATCACCCGTTACCTATAGGTTAAAAGGGTATATTATATTCCTTGAAAAGTATGTAACAATCCGTTTATCTGTCCGTATGAACGCCAGGATCTCAAGACTTAAAAACTAAAAACACTCTTAAGCACAACAAATTCTATGGCATCCATTTTTTGGAGCGAACACAATTTCAAAATATTTACATTTTAATAATTTTAAGAATGTACACAAGTACTACGACGCAAGGCTTGATTGGCTTAAGTCCTAAGTTATTGCTAAAAACTATAACTCAACAAAAAATGACCATGTAATGTCATTTAAGATATTTATAGAAATCCTTTTTATAAACCATTATCTTAATATACTCACTCTATTTTTAAATCTTTAATGTTTATTTGATGTTCAGATATTTATAAAACACATAAAAAGCATTAGCCATAAAATAAGTTCATAAACCGACTATATATCGATTTTTTACGTAAACGTTTGAAAACATTGAAGATAGGTCAATTTCAAATTAATGCTTTAGTTTTTATTGAATCAAAAATGTATTTTCGAAATAACATACACATATAACTCGAGATATGAGTGTATATATGTTGAAAAACAATGAAGTTACTTCTATTTTTCTTTTAATTTTAGTCATTTAATTTTTTATAAAGTTTTGAAAATCTAATAAATGGCTATATCGGTAAAACAATTTTTTCACTTATTTTATTCGATTGTTCCTATGGCAGCTACATGTTGACCGATTTTTTGAAAAAATAAAGCCGAAATTATGTTTTTACACATAAATAAAACAAAATATTTTGTGTTAAAATGAAGATTATTTTCAAAGTGATTATGAAACGAAAGCAAAAAGAAACACGGTTAGAGCCGTCAATGCCTGCAACATCGAAATGCCTACAGGCATATTTACTTTTAAATTGGTTAAAGGAGTAAGGGTTATCTGATAGTTGGGGCATCTATTCTTTATTAAATATTTACCTATTTTTAGCTAACATATATTGTGGCTTAGATTTTGGGAAGTCTTTGAGTATAAAAATAAGATTCTTAAGGTGCGCAATTATAAATCATGCATGACTTTTCACTGTGTGTTCACTATTTATACAGAATATTCTAACTTCTGCGCAGATACTAACCTTGCTCCTCATCAAAGTTCTTGGTTGACAACTGGAACAGGGCGTCCAAAGGAGTGTCCCCATTTGGTTTTCCTGCGCCCGTTGGCTGATCTTCCCACGACTTCACCTCGACTTCTTCACTGGCCTCTTGGACACCTTGTTTTACCACCTGTCTGGGACTGCAGAATTCGGTGCTGCCATTGCTACTACTGGATCGCTGCGAACGCTCTGAACTGCCGTCCTCGGAGGCAATAATCGCGGGATTCAAGGTCATGTGGCGGAGAAGGTGGGCCTGGGCCTGGAAATGTTCCTGCAGCTGGCGCTGGTAGTCCCAGGCCAATCGCTGCTCGTAATTGTGCAGCAGGGCAGGCGATAAGAACGGATTTAGAGCAGCCGGCGGAGGACAATTCTGAACCACGGGGATCTGCAATCGCTCGTTGATCAGCTTTAGTGGAGCAGAAACTCCTGGTAACACCTTGGGAACTGTACTCTCCCGTTTCTTCCCCAGATCCTCTTCGAGTTCCCGTCCCAGGATATCGGCTATGGAAAAGCTTTTGATCCGGACGGGTGATGATCTTTGCCGTCCATTTTCCAGGTTTTCACTCCTCAAAAGTCGCAAACGTTTCAAATTCAAGCACCTCATGGGCGGCGGGCTGGGGGAACCCACCGATATCTCGGAGTTAGCGGGACTGGGCGTTCTTTGTGGCATCTTTAGGTGGTTCGGACCTTATTAGCACATCCTGGCGATATCTGCAGTGTATCTTAACTCCTCAGTAAAGCGATTAAAAACGCGTCGGCAAAAACACGCGGCTGTGACAACGTTGGCACAACGTGCAACACAAACACCAACAACGAAAATGGCTCGTGGCCAGAATTTGTTGCTAATGCTGCTCGGGTGTTTCTCACCCGCTCTCTTTGGCGCTCTGCTTTTTGGCCAACTCTCTCGACCGGTTTTGGATCCAATGACGTCATTGTCTCGCGCAGCTGCGCAACTTATCTCGCTCTGGCAAAATGGGCGGGACAGTCTGAAAGAAAGAGGGAGAGAGCAGACTATCGAACCAATCGTAGTTGGTCAGGAGCATTTCGGCCCCCTTTAACCCACCGAAAGTCGCTGTCAACGTACGAACGTCATCAATTTGTACAATTTGACATGCGCTCTCTCTCCCTACCTTCCATTCTCTTCCACCCTATCTCTCTCTCCTTCTCACTGGGGATTTCTTTCCTTTTCTCACCGCTTGCCAGGCGGCTGGCTGCGTTAATTATCGTAATTGCTGGCTCTCCCGCTTTTTCACAGCTCTCTTTTAGCCCATTCAATTGTCATCAATAATGATGTCTCGTTGTACCGTTGGCTTTAGCTCCTCATCTATTTTTCGCTGAAAAAGCAAGCCTCCTTGAATCGGGGTTTTGGAAACCTCTGGCGCACTGCGAAAAATATTGGTTATTCCATGATGAAGTAAACCTGTTTTAGATTTCTATTTCGAACGCACATATCCTTAACAGAAGTCAAAAAAGATTATTGATTTAAACACCATTGAATTTCTAGTTCACTATCGGACTTGAAAATAACCTTAACTAAATGTGTCCATCAGTTGATCTTATTTTCTTCGCAATAATGATTACACAGGTTTTTAAAATTTCAACGCGTGGCATTTCCATATTACTCTATAAATCCCCACAACTTTAATCGTTTGATTCCAAATGGAATATACGCGGATAAGATAGTAGTTTCAAATATGGAAATATATATAATATTAATTCCATTATATTCTAAACAAGAGAGAACGCTATAGTCGGGTGCCCCGACTATCAGATACCCGTTACTCAAGTAAAGGGAGTGCGAGGGAGATGGAGATAGAAACTTTGATCACGCATAACTTTTTAACGAATGGTCCGATTTGAAAAATTTCTTCTACATTTCGATAGGTATTGATAAACACAATAAAACTGCATTTTTACTTTTCCGAAATATTTAAATTTTTATGCGATTTTATATATGCGATTGTGGGCGTTAAAGGGGGCGTGGCACCTTTTTGAAACAAACTTGCGCTGCGTAGGAACTCCTAGAATCTACATGCAAAATGCCAATCTTCTAGCTTTTATAGTTTCCGAGATCTCAGCGTTCATACGGACGGACTGACGGACATGGCTATATCGACTCGGCTAGTGACCCTGATCAAGAATATATATACTTTATAGGGTCGGAAACGCTTCCTTCTACCTGTTACATACTTTTGCACGAATACAATATACCCTTTTACTCTACGAGTAACGGGTATAATCATAAATTTCATTTCTTTTTTCTGAATTGTGGATCTAGTGACGACTGATAGTTCGACTGTACATTAAATAATAAAAAATCATTTATAACTTAAAATCGTTGTTGTCTCTTCAAAATTTCATTTAACTGAAGTTATTTGCTCTCAGTGCATTCTCTTGGCACACATTCGTTCGTCTTGCCATTTCTACCGTTTTCCACTTCCTAACTGAACTCAATGCATTTTCAAATTGATTGCAACTTTGGTCTGCTTGTTGTATCACGTATGCGCCCTGTATGTACTGCGCTTTGTTTGTTTGTCAGTGTCACTTTTTTATTCAATTTCGCTCCGCTGTTTGTCCGGGTTTTCTATTCGTTTCTCGCTTTTTCTTGCATTTTGCATGCAAACGTCTATTTAACTGCAATGCGCCCTTTACCGGTGGAAATGTGACTGGGGTGCCGGCTAAGTGAACTGATGATACTGCCGAGCTGTAATCGATAACAGGTTCAACCTCACTCAGCCTTCCAAAAACCGAGTTTAATTGATTTTTTTAAATGGAAAAGGTACTTCTTCCTAAAACAAGAAAGGAAACAAACTTCGGCAAGCCGAAGTTTATATACCCTTGCGCTTATTACAAAACGACTACATTTCGATTTCTATGCCTATATTTATAAATACAAAAAAAACAAAGAGAGAACGCTATAGTCGGGTGCCCCGACTATCAGATACCCGTTACTCAGGTAAAGGGAGTGCGAGGGAGATGGAGATAGAAACTTTGATCACGCATAACTTTTTAACGAATGGTCCGATTTGAAAAATTTCTTCTACATTTCGATAGGTATTGATAAACACAATAAAACTGCATTTTTACTTTTCCGAAATATTTAAATTTTTAAAATCGTATATAAGCGATTGTGGGCGTTAAGGGGGACGTGGCACCATTTTGAAACAAACTTGCGCTGCGTAGGAACTTCTAAAATCTACATGCAAAATGCCAATCTTCTAGCTTTTATAGTTTCCGAGATCTCAGCGTTCATACGGACAGACAGACGGACAGACAGACGGACAGACGGACAGACGGACATGGCTATATCAACTCAGGAGGTGATCCTGATCAAGAATATATATACTTTATAGGGTCGGAAACGCTTCCTTCTAGCTGTTACATACTTTTGCACGAATACAATATACCCTTTTACTCTACGAGTAACGGGTATAACTATGTCGATTTTGCGCTGCATTTTGCCATCGTTTCTATGGCAACTATATGATATTGTTGTACAATTTTGACAAAACTATATCTCAAAGGAATGTTTTTATTAATAGAAAAACAGCAACATAATTTTTTTTTAATTTTTTATTTTGGATTTTTATATGCGGTATTTAATTAAAATCGTAGTTCCATAGAACTTAAATATTACCAAATCCCAAAAAAAAAAAAAAAAATCAGAAACAACAAAGTTATATAAAAAAAATTTTTTTTCGATTGTTCCTATGGGAGCTATATGATATAGTCGTCCGATCCGGCTCGTTCCACCTTATATACAACCTGCAATAGAAAGAAACATTTTGGTAAAGTTTTAAGCCTTAAAACTGAGGGACTAGTTTGCGTAGAAACGGACGGACAGACAGACGGACGAACGGAGAGTCGGACAGTTGGACAGACGGACGGACGGATAGACTTACCTGGTGATGCAGATCAAGAATATATATACTTTATAAGGTCGAAAATGTCTCCTTCACCGCGTTACACACTTTTGACTAAACTTATAATACCCTCTGCAAGGTTGTAATTATAACGGCACTAGACTGATGCATTTTCATAAGAGGCCTTACCCGAATGTTCGATTAATGTCTGCACTTGACTGACTTGCCGGACCAGAATGCATTGATCGCGCATTTCGCTTAGTCTTGACAATCGGCTGCCCTTGTGCACATCGCTATCGCTTTCATATTCAAAATCAATTATAAAACGGCTCTTAATTGGGCGCCTCAATAGACGCGACACGCCCTGTCAATCACAATTAGCCAGCGCCCCTAGCAAACCGCTCAACCCGGCCCTCAAATTCATCGCCCCCCAAGCGATTCGACACACCTCTAATTCTGCAAATTCATAAGCCAAATGTATCGGCTCTATATCCTTTCATTAGTCAGCCCAAGATGGCGAACCCGTGTTCATTAAAACCTCATAAATAGCTAAAGTGTTTATTGTCGCATCTGGCAAGCCCAAATCCCCGAAGAGGGCTCTTCACCGCGGTCCTCGTTTTTGTGTACATTGTCATCGCCAGGGCGGGGATGGACAGGGGGTGAACAGGGGTGATCTGGGGTACCGCAGCAGGAGTCAGTTGGTAATAAAGTCATTGCTGTTGTGTCAAATTCGTCACGCCCCTCGGCGGATACAAGAGTGGCTGCTGGCAATGCATTAATGTCGCCTTTTGTTTTGCCGATCTTCACTCGAGATCGAGCTCCGTTCATGTGGCTGACGATGATGAAGTTGTGCCAGCCAGTTGTCAACAATCAACGCTCCAAAACCGAACCCAACTGCATGCCAATTATAGCCAGCTCGCAGCTATCCTCAACTTCAACCTCAACCTTTCAGCTGCGCCCGACAGAAATCTGTGACGAATGCGCTTATGGCCAAAGCGATCCTCGCCTTATCATCGAGTAATCTTCGACACTTGGGACAGCTGTCAGCGTTTTGCCAACTCATTATGCAGATTTTGACCACAAATGCGACACGTAAATGTCGAAAACAATTTACTGAACGCGACGAACTACATTTGTCAATGCGGGCAGCAACGGAGATCGATAAACTTAAATTGTTGGGCGAACCCGCAAAAAAGCACTGGGAAAAAATATTATATCATTTATCACACGATTTTTTAATAAATAAAATTATATCTTATTCTCCCATCCGTTGAATTTATCAATTTTAGCAGCTACGAATAATTTTAGTAAGTCTAGTTTCAATTTAAACTAATTTTTAAAATTTTGATTAAATATGTAGAGGTATATCGATTTTTTTTGTCAAGCTTCAGATTATAGATTAGCAGTACACAGAGAAATATTCAATCTAAAATGAAAAAATTTGTCTTCAAATCAAAACAAAATGTAGCCAAACGTAAGATGAGATCGGTTGGTGTCATGAATCAATGTAAAATGGTATTAAACTTACACATTCTGGGTTAAAAACAAGAAAGGCCATGCATTTCGGAAAGTCAAAATCTGTATACCCATACAGGTGTTATACAAATTAAATATTCTATATTTGAATATTTTTGTATATATGCTTAATCTCGTCGTTTTACCGATAAAATCGATCGTTGTTATGGTAAGTGTATGACCCTTATTATCTTCCGATTTTTATTAAATTAAAAATTGTTTAAGATGACTATATCTCGCATATGAGCAGATGTTAATAAAAAAAACGAAATATAATATTATTTTCCCATTTTTCTCGATTATACTTATCTGGGCTACATAATATAAAAAAGATTCATAAAAATGCTGATAAAAAATATATATACTTTATAGGCTCGGAAATGTCTCCTTCAATGCGTTGCACTAAAATTATATTACCTTCTGCATGAAAGAAATCAAACTTTGACATGTCGAATTTAAATACCATAGCAGCTTATAAAAAAATCAGATATTATATAAAACGACTATATTGCGGTTTTACTGCGTAAATGTTTAAAAACAATGAAATAACCCTTTGTTGTCGATTTTTAAAAAATTAAAACCGTAATTCTCAAATTTTAAATTATTTATTATTATTTAGTGAACAATTTGAGTGCTTTAAAACGTGAACTTCACAATGTTGTATTTTTTCTCTGTGCAGACAAAATGGAACTTAGCACGAACTGACTCGAACAACCGACATTGGAGCTACCGCATACAAATGATGGTCTCGAATGAAATACCCCAGAGTTTATCCACAAGATATACACAAAAGTGCCGCGCCCTGCGGAAAGATACAGAATGGACCTCAAGATTGGGGCAGTGGCAATTTGTATATCTTTGTGATAAATCAAAACATTATCAATAATAAAATCGGTAGCCGTTTGCCACTTGGAAGCGTTTGGGGCAAAATTGGTCGGCTTTTTGTTGTGGTCAAAAAACGGAAAGCTCCAAAGCCGAATACCTAAGAGTATTTTTTGAGTGCTAGTGCTCATGTGTAATTTGTATGCTAATTTTGTATCGGTGTCTGATGAAGCTTTATGTCAGGCAAAGGTGGATCAAAGCAAAAAAGAAACCGAGTGAGTGTGGAAGTTAAGATTCAACTAAAGTGACATCCATTAACACTTTTCTGGGGTTGTTGGAGCTGTGAGTCTTCTGAATTCCCAAACTTCTGTCCGATGCCTTATCGATGATGTAGCGGTACAGCTGCGAGGGCTGGCGTCAACTTATTGGCATCACACAAATTAGGTGGATCAATCCACCTTTGTTGACGGACACCAACGAACCTGCTGTTCGAGGCACCACCTATGTGTGTGTTCTCAGTGGATGGGGCTAAGTGGCAGATTTCGATGGCTTGCTGTAGGATGGGAATGCGATTGGATATGCCGGCTCGGCTCGTGTGATCTTATCGTGATATAAATTAGCCGCTACCAGATTTGGGGGATTTTTAGGTCCAGTGCTGAGTTGACTAAATGGAGTTTTAAAATAAAAAAGCGGTTTCCTATTCGAATTAGAAAAATCAATAAAGGTAGGTAGCACTGCAGTTAGTAGACAAATTTCATATTTCTTAAAACGACTATATATTGATGTAAATGCTTTTATACGTTTTTATAATAACAATGAAGTTACATAGATGCCGATTTTCCTGTTTGTTAATTCCTAATTCTTAATTCCTATGGGAGCAATGTAATATTGTCGTCCGATTTTTATCAAATAAAAACATTACTTTTAAGTTTGTAAAAACTATTATATCTCAGTGTATATGCGTAAATTAACGAACCCTAATAAGGCATCACCGAAACTGCTAGTATTATTCATCGGTTGATGGGTTAGAAATCAGAGTTGTATGATGGATTCTGTAAGATGGATCCTCTTTCAGGCAATGGTATGCCAAGTTCGTGCAGCAATACAAAAAACTAACGACGCTTAGTTAAGAACAAAATTAAGGATTCACTGGAGATTTTGTACAAACCCGATTTGCATTTATATATTAAGAGATAAAGTAAGTCCATGTAGGCTTATCGATGTTTTATGTCAACAAATATTACAATTTAAGATAATAGATAATTTAAACAATATTACTTTCCAAAAAGTTATACTAGAACAATTCTTTAAAATAATTTTCTTCTTATATACTATTAATTTTAAAAATTGCTCAACTTATGTTTTTAGTAACAACAAAATCAGCCAGCATACTAAAAGAGTTTTTCATAAAAACTTTAAGCTACAAACAAAATAAACGGTTTTTTTCGTGGCCCTTTCATCTTGTTTGGAACTAATGTTAATGTTACTTTTCACAATTTACAACTTCATTAACGCTTTTAAAGATCGCAACTAGTCATAAAATTTCATTCATGAATTGTAAAATATTTGGATATATTGTGGTTGATTCCCAACGCTTGGATTCTTTGATCGAAATATGCTGCATCATGATCAAGATGCCGGGATGAATGAATCAGAAAGTGAAGCATAAATCAGAAACGCAGAAAGCAGAAACCAACTCCTATCAGTTGGAACTCAGTCTCCCCTTTTGTGCTGCATCATTTCCATTCCCCATGCGGCATTATCCTGTGGCCGAAAACGTGGCCAAGTCGCCGGCCCGAGGTGTCGGCTGTAAGCTAATTGGAAGCGTGTTCAAAGGTGCCGCCAACAAATTAAGTATGAGTTACCAATTTAGCTTTTATATCTCTATCGCACACGCATACATGCCCATTGAGCGGCACATAGATACACGTACACTTGGCAGGAAGAGAGATGCGGATGTTGGCCGAGTCGGGCCTCTTGGACTCTTGGCCTCTTGGGGGTTCCTCTGTTGCTCGGTTTCTCCAAACTGGTTCTGGGCCAGCTCTCACAACTAAGTTGTAATTGCAGTTCTTTGATTGCATTTGTGTGCAAAGCTGAATTGTTTACATTTATCATAATCAGCACTCCAGTCGTTTGTAACCGCCGCGAGGGTAACTTTTCATCTTTTGGCAACGCGGCGCCAGTTAAACTGGAACTCTGACTTCGAGATGCAGATGCATCTGCATCTGCATCCCAGACTGGCACTTGATGTAGGTCGCTCGCCGGGCTTGCCTGTGAGTATCTGTGTGCCAGCACTTGATCACCTGACAGGGGAAACGTTGAGTAATTGCTGACAATATGGCTGAGCAGGGAAGACAACAAGGATCGGACAGTCAAGATGAGGACTGGGTCCCCTGAAAACCCCAAAGTTTATCAAGTTCGGGTACCTGCTTTCACGCATTTATTTGTTCGTTTTAAGATCTAATCAGGATGTTTAGAGATATATTTGTAAACCCGTCTTAAGCTGAGAAGCTAATAAGCTGAACCAATAACATAAGCAAAAGAAAAAAATTATATGTACTTCTTAAAGTATGGACTATGTATAAAATATATTTTGTGATGGAACTAAAAAAATAAAGCACCATTATGTTTGTTTTTAAATAAAACGTACGCGTACTTTTCTAAGAGTACACAATCTAAAAAGTTCACAATATAAGCTATTACTATTTTTTTAAGTGAATAATTTAGAAGACTTAGTTTAAATTTTTAAATATTGCGGTATTTCAACTACATCTCTATATATATTGTATATATATTCTTGATCAGCCTCACCAGGAGAGTCGATCTAGTCATGTACTTCTGCCCGTCCGTACGTCCGTCCGTCTGTCCGTCCGTCCGTCAGTTTCTACGCACACTAGTCACTCAGTTTTAAGGCTATCTGCTTCAAACTTATTTAAAAGTTGTCTTTATTGCAGGTGGTATATAAGTCGGAACGAGCCGGATCGGGCGACTATATCATATAGCTCCCATAGGATCGGAAAAAAAATTCAAAAAAATTATAACTTTGTTGTTTTTTATTTTTTTTTTTCTTGTTCTTTGGGATTTGTTAAGAATTAAATATTATGGAATTACGGTTTTGATTAAATTAAAATCGGGCCACAATATCATATAGCTGCCATAGAAACGATGGCAAAATGCAGCGCAGGATCGACATAGCTTCATTGTTTTTAGTAATATAGGCAAAAAATCGAAAAATAGTCGTTTGTAATACCTGCAAGGGAATATAAACTTCGGCTTGCCTAAGTTTATTTCATTTCTTGTTAATTTTTTTTTGTTTTTTAAGATTTGGTAATTTTTTAAAAAATTTATTTTGCTGTTTTTCTATATAAAAAAATATTCCTTCGAGATATAGTAATTATTTACTATATCAGAATTAAGCATTTAGTTTTGTCAAAATCGGACAACCTATATGATAGGTGTCATAGAAACGATGGCGAAATGCAGCCAAAAATCGACATGGTTTCATTGTTTTTGGTAATATTGGCATAGAAATATAAATGTAGTCGTTTTGTAATAACTGCAAGGGTATATAAGCTTCGGCTTGCCGAAGTTTGCTTCTTTTCTTGTTTTATCATAAAATACCTTCAAAACAACCCTATGTATTTGTTTCCGGTTGCAGGGACCCTATTAACATAATTTATTTTGCGATTAATTCTGAATAGCTTCCATCTAAAAAAAAATTATTACATTGTGTAATAATAATACCCTCTGCCAAGGTATATACATATATATTATTGGTTTTATTATATTATTTAAAACATTAAAATAACCGCTTATAAAGTTAATTGTCTGAATGCTTAAGTTACAAATATATAATTTCACTTTCCATTTATACAGTTAATTGTCTGAATGCTTATGTTACAAATATATAATTTCATTTCTTATTTATATTGAACTCGGGAGAGTGTTCAACTATTAATTCAATTACTCAACTATTTAACAGGCCAAAGATTTTCAGCTTACCCAACGCCGTATTCATGGTAACAGAGATTTTCTCGAGAGATTTTTTTTCCGGCCCTATTAAACTGGGTTGTAAGGCTCATGAGGCACTTCCACTTACTGTGCGGTAGGTTCATTAGTCATTTTTAGTTGACTCGATTAATGGTTTTCGACATTTACGCATTTCTGTTTGTTTTCACGGAAGTGCCCAGAGGTTTTCCCATAATTAGAGCCCGGTACAGTTTACCTGAATTTGCCCGGCAAATTTTCTCAGCTAATAAAACAAATGCCACCGGTAATGGCATGGTAATTTGTACTGCAACTCAATTTCAATTAAATGCTGTTCGGCGATTATTCCGGTCCCTTTCCACATTAATAATGCCCAAGATCCAGTAATTAGGAGATTTTGGGGTCTCCTAAAGTTTTTATATCGCGGCACATGCGTTGCATTGTCACACTTTTGGAAATGAAAATAAATAGCTCTTAGTCGAGATTCGGATATGGATCGTCGATCTGCATCTCATCTATATGCACAAGGCTTTTCCCATCTAGTTTACGAACTGTGAGAGACAGGGAGTGGATTTTGGACGGACCAGTTGGTCGAATCGAATCGGTATCGGCATCATTAGCAGCTGAATTGATAGCTTGATTATTCAAATGATTAACAAACGATCGGCTGTTGGCCAAGTTCGTTGGGTTCGCTCGAGAGAGTCCAAGTCGCGACTGAGATTGATAGCGCACTTCAGTCGCGAAGAGCTCTCAGGTCATCTTCTCGGATTGAAAAATGTGTGCGCCGCTGGCGATGATGGGCGCCCTTTGAACTTTGCCGCAAACGGTAGCCACAGAGCAGTCGGCTTCCAGTTGGGAATTTATGAAAATGATCGCTTCGAAAATTAATAAATATCGAAATAATTTCGATTAAATTTCTTATGCAAATTAGCGCCGTGCGCAAATCTGCAAAGCCAGTCACATCACCACTCGGCTTTGCACACTTAAAAGTGTTGTGTTTTCGGTTTGAACATTTTACCTAACTCGTTTTCGTTCGTGGCAAGTGATTAAATTAATAATTAATTAGTTTGAATTTATGAATAACGGTTGTAAATAATCATTAATAAAAATTAAAAAAGATTTCTTTTATTTTAAGGCTCTCTGCCAGTCAGCACTGCTTTAACAAAATACGTATCAACATCATTAAGATGGATCGGGCACCAAAATATTCAAATTAGAACTGGGATCCAGATCCACATATTCGAATTGAACTCACCGACACAGGCCAAATGGAAGCTCTCGTTGGGACTTAAGCATTGTTTGCTTAAATATGCTTAAATTTATTGACAACAATTTGCGGTCTTTTGTATCTCCCTTTGTTCGCCTCAAATTATTAATTGGAGTGAAACAGATTTCGCTTTTTGAACGCTAATTGGTTGGTATATACAGCATTTCAAACTTTTTTATTCGTGTTTTTTGTAACTTGAATCACTATCATTTTTGTGGACAATCCATTATTATACAAATATAGGAGGCTACCTGTTACGAGATACGGAAACTTTAGAAACCAATGATAAAGAATGGGAATCTCTTTATCCTGAGAATTGTCTTAACATTGGAGTGTTATTTTAAATTAAATAAATAAATGAAATATCCCATTTATTGTCTAAGACTATGGTATTAAACAAAAACAATGCACAATGCAAATGATTCGCTTTTGAAAAATATTATTTTTGTACTTTTTTTAAGTTTAGAAAATTTGATGAACTCTTTATGGATATATATGGTGGCTCTTAAAAGAGCCGATTTGCGTTGATTTTAATCGATGTGATCCTGGTTTTGGAGCCAACGTCTTGTTTTGACTGCTTCCATTTCCACTTTCTTTTCCGGTTTTGATTGTTATGGCTTGTTTAATGGGCCTAAATAGAGGCCTTGGTCCTGGCTGGTTTTTCTCCTTTTGGGGTTGGCAGTGAATGTTGCCTTTGCCCTCTTTGTTTTGGCCTTGGAAGCTGCTAGGTGTGTCCTGGAACTTCCTTTGGCCGTCTAATGCTCGGGGAAAATCCGTTGGGTGAAAATCAAGTTCCCAACTTCCCTGGCACTCGACTCAAAATTAAACAAAATACTCGACTCCTCGTTGCTCACTTTCTGTACCAATCATTAGGTTGTCTTGGCGGTTCGGTGCGCACCGGGCCATCATCTCATTTGGGCGGTGCCCCTCCCATTGGAACGGATCCTGGCACAGGAACCACCATTCCGGCAGCGGCCGCTGCAGCGGCCAATCCCACCATATCCGCTTCGTGCATTGGTTTCTTTTTCAGAATGCTCAGATCGTTTACATTCTCCAAAAAGGATTTATGGGCGGAAAAAACCTTGACGCTATCAAAGTCCTTTTTCAGCTCCTCGATATCACGCTTCTGCTTGGCCCTGCGGTTCTGGAACCAAGTGATCACCTGGGCATTAGACAATCCCAAAGAGGCGGCGATCTCATCGCGATCTGCTGGCGACAGGTACTTTTGGTAGAGAAATCGTTTCTCCAGCTCGAAGATCTGGTGATTGGTGAAGGCGGTACGAGACTTGCGCTTCTTCTTCGGCTGCGGCCGGTTCGAGAAGATGTCCAAATGGGATTTATCTAAAATTTAACAAAAAGTAGAGACAAGTAAATAAATATAGTTCTTTAACTAAAATACTTCAATTTAATTAATTATAAGCAGCTGTTTAAACACTTAAGTAAATTGTGCATACATTTTTGCAAAAACATTTTTCTCAAATAACACATGTTGTTGAAGTTGTTTAATCCAATTGTGGGTCCTCTACGATTAATTCCGAGATGCCTGGCAATCGGCAAACAGGTTACTAACAAGCGACTGTGCTTTTGGTTTTAATTGCCAGCCAGACAAGGCGAGTGTTGATTTAGGTGCCGTGATTGATACATTTTGTGAATACAATCGCAATTGCAGTAGCAATTCTAAGATTTCAGATCGCAGAGCTCTGCTCTCGACTTGGAGTGTATAATTTCAAGTTGATTGATTGCGCGAGTTGTGGGCGTTGGCTTGGTAAATCTAATGACGCTCACAGCTTTCTCAGCCTTATGCAAGGCAGCTGCTCATTTGTCTCGTTTGTAGTGTGATTTATAATAATTATTGACACCTACAAATCAGTTTTAAGTGGTACTTGTAGCCAGGGCTTGATTAATGAGCCACTGACCCGCACTTAAAGCGCTGATTGAGATTGCATAACGTTTCCTGGTGCAAAATCCCATATGCGGTCCCAATCAAAGCGATCGGAGATCAGCGTTCAGGTCGCGATCATCAGCATAAATATTAACTTATTGAATATTGGCCAACCGGTTCGCCGGCGGATGGCTTCACACCCATTGTGATTGCTTGTCAAACAAACTAGATCGACATTAAAAACTAATTAAATGCCCTCCAACCGAATGAAAACGAACTCCACGGAGTGTGTGGGTAAAACCGTTTTATATTCGAGATGCATAATTTGGTCATTTGTTATCTCGAGCACGTTTCGTAACCCAAAACCCATTAGGCACTTGACTGCCGCCTCCATTTCTCCTAGCCTTTCTTCTTTTTTATCTGCAGCTATTTTTTCTTATTTGTTTTTATCGGGGCTCATTAAGTAATTTCTATGACTTATCTTTGGAGAAAGGGAAATGAACAGGCCACTTGGGTATCCTTTTCTCTCTCAGGTGTCCACTTACAAGGCATAAATATCGCCCTTGGTAAGGGGGAGTTTTGTTTTGGTCGGATTGTCAGTCTTGCCTGTCTAATATGTTTTAGAGTGCAAGGGAAACCTGATCGATTTTCGAGGAACCTTCGAAGCAACAGTTGGCCGCAGGGATTTTATGTTTTAATTTGGCGCGAGTACTGGGAATTGCAATTAGGATTTGGCCAGCCAAGGCGACAAAACGTCTGGCATTTATTTTACGGAGAAAAAATAAAACCAGTTGATACAACCACAAAATGAGTTGATGAAAAGTGTACATTACTTTTCAATGTAAAGGTACCCCCACTCTCTGGAGTGTTACCAATATGTGGGATTTATATCTCTGCACTTCTCATAAATCAATAGAATCTCATACCCTCACAGCTGCTATCGCCCTGTATATACTTCCTTCAATGGACTGCTGATAGACAAACGACGGCTCAATTCTTTCTTATTTCGTCTTCGAGTTATACAATCTATGACCAACAGTAATATGTGTATTTTGTCAACTCGGTACAGCCTTATACAACGATCAAGTGTCTCCGCTAATCGCTCGTTCAATGTATTTTAAAGCATGTTTATGACTAGACTTAAACCCGCTTTATAGCCGGGGCTACAGTTTGTCAGCCATTAATATTGAGTAGTAACAAATGGAAACGGCATGTTAATTGTTCGGCGAGGAGCCGCAACAGCAAAACTCGATTAGGTAATGCACCAGCCAGCTAATTGTTGCTAATCGATGCAGAATCGACACGACTACACAAATATTCTAATGTAGACAGCCGGGACAATTAAGCATTAATTGCCATGAAATCACAGTGGAGTGCGGACAGTACCAAAACGCCCACCAAATGCCCTTGTATGAGTAACAATTTGACTTTTATGACGGGGAGAAGGGACTTTACCAGCCAAATGCAGTCAATGGAGTTCGTTTCCGATAACCATATAACCAAAGTTGAAGACCAAAATTCTTTTCTCCATGAGTAAGCGGTATTTTATCGACAACTTGTTCCATTTGTTTCTGTCTGACACTGGCGCATGCTGCCAATTAATTAAAAGCCCGAAATCGAATCGATTCAGAAATTTACATAACAGAAGACTCCAAATGGCGGCACACGGGGGAATACAATCATTTATTTCAATTAAACGAAATTTGAATTTGCCGATTGATAAACGGCAAACATCATAATAAGCCTAACATTAAGCTGACCAATTTCAAAACAATGACACACTAGAAGCTTTTACTCGCGTAAATTCATATATGCCACAATTAAATGTTTTATAACTCGAAAAACTATTTTTTCTTAATTTTAGAAATCTATTTGAGATGCTTACCTTGTGACTCGTCAAAATCCTTGGTGGTCATCTGGAAAAGTGCATCCAGAGGAGTCCCGTTGGCCTTGGCCTTGGCAACGGCGGCCGCATTGCTGGCACTACTCGCCGCTCCTCCTGGTCCGGCCGCTCCTTGCGATGGGCTGGACGCACTGGTGGCTCCGCTGGTTCCGGCCTGAGCCGTTGACTGCGGGCTGTGGCTTCGGCGGACACTGGCAGCGGATGCGGCAGCAGCGGCCGCCGAGTCCCTGGCTATCTCCGGCGAGCAGCAGTCGCTGGCCGCCGAACTGGAGCGGTCCGACCCACTCTCCGACGGAATAATATCCATGCCCATGTGGCGCAGCAGCTGGGCCTGGGCGTTGAAGTGCTCCTGCAGCTGGCGGTGGTAGTCTAGGGCCAGGCGCTGCTCGTAGTGCAGTAGAGCGGAGGGGATAAAGGGGCGCACGGGCATGGCCGGACCCAGGAGATGATCCCACGGCCGCACAATCTGTCCGCCGGGCAACAGCATTGCAGCTGCAGCCGGATGAACTTCGAGGGGTTCCGTTCGAGGCTGTAGTAGTCCGCCGGATGAGGCCACATGCCGGGAAGCGGGTGGAGCCAGGAGGTTCGAATTGGGAGTCGGCGAAACTGACTCCTCGCGCTGCTTCTCCGAGTGACCCAGAATATCCGCAATGGAGAAGCTCTTGACGCCTTCGATGGCCGACTTGGTGGTGTTAATCTGGGACTCTGGAACTGGTGGCGGCGGACTAGGCGTGTGGTCACGTGGCTCCGAGGAGGACGAGGACATGCGCAGACGCTTCAGGGGCTGGAAGTAATCCTCCGGCAGATTGCCGACGGCACTCCGGCTGAGTCCAGAGGCTGCTGCAGCTGCTGCTGCCGCGGCCGCAGCATGGTGCTGCATCAGCAATTGCTGCTGCTGCAGCAGATCGATGGTGCTGGCCCGCGGATGCTGCAGCTGATTCGGATGGTGCTGCGTGGGCAGCGGGCTGGGGGCTCCGCCCACGGAGATTTCGGATTCGGCGGGACTAGCCGGACGCATTGTTGGAGGACAGAGCATTTAGGTTTGCTGCAACACTTGGGGTTTCCGGTAGTTTCGCCTTGTCAAGAAGCACTAAACTGTTTTTTAGTCGGCTTTATCACTACACAAGCAAGCGGTTACTGACGTTCGGAGACAGCTCTGCGTGATATTGTTTCTTGTAATTTTATTCTGATAAGTTAACACTAATGGTTCGACAACACGACGTTGATCCAATGGCGTAGGACCTCTCAACTCGACGCTTCGCAGTCAACTGTTCGAAACTAGATTGAAGATTGGTTTGCTAACTAGACACGTCGATATTTCTTCAGTTCTTTTTCTGCCTCTGCTCTCTGCCGCCTTTCCTCTTCCACTTCACTCTTTTCATCCCTCTCGCGCTCGTCGGCTACGTATCGCTTGCTCTCCCTCCCTCAACCAATTCATTGCTGCGCTCTCTTCGCGAGAGAAAAACCCGTTCTGCCGCAAAGCGAGAACGAGACATAGCTATGCACTTGCCATCTCCTTTTTTTTAGCTCTCAGCACCAATCGGCTACAGCAACAAAAATTGCAATGGTGGCGTATACGTAACGGTAATTATGGCGTTCATCATGCGACTGGTGTGCGAAAGGGATGGCGAGCGGGTGCGAGCAAAACGGGCGCTCCTCAGCGTGTAACGAGACTGTATTTAGTATTTTTAGTCGCTGCAAAGTTTACACAACTCCAAATGCGTCCACGAAGACGCTGGCAGCGGCAGAGGGGCCTAAAGCCCTTCAGCACCTCCCTTCGCATTAGCATTAATGACGACGACCCCCAAAGGCAGCCTGCGTTTAATTGTCAAGCGTTTGCAATTAATTTGCTGTAAGAAAAACAAACAATTAATTTGGGGGAAAACAAAAAAAAAAGAAGTAGGGAAAATATTTTAAATATAAAAGCAATTTCTTGTATTACTTGCTTCCTCCCAAACTGTTTATTAAGTGTTTATTTTGCTTCGAAAAATTGTCAGACCGATGGATTCTCTATTGGCTAACAATATTGTTTTTATCTTTCTGTTTCAGATTTGTGACATATGCAATTTGTATTGGGCTTAGCAACCGTTATTTAACTCGAAAAATGGGCCATTACCAAAAAAAACAATTTAAAAACCAATTAATACCACAAATTATAAAACCTTTAATAAACCCGCAGGGGATATTGCACTGGGCAATAATACAAGCACCCTGTATTTCTTTCTTGTTTGACTAACAGAAACTGTAAAAACTGTAACTAACACTAGATATATTTTTGTTCAAGTTTTTAAGTAAGTAAGAGATTACTTCTGTAGTTATAATTCAAAACTCGTACAAGCGCTCTTATCAATAAATCTCGCAAGTCAGACACAGAATCCCTTCTGCTTAAACATAAACCAATATTTGTTTATGTAAAATCAGCCAATTATACAGTTTAAAATGGTCCATCCATCAATTTATTGAACAGTAACAATTATTAACAGCTAGTGTTAGATATTACATTACGTAGCGATAACCAATTTAAAGCCAGTTCAACTGCTTGCGAAATTTTTTTAAAGAAGGATTACATAAAGCAAGCATGGATAAAAAAAATGGCAAAATTACCGCTGTTACAGTAAAAATACATTTTTTTTTTTTTTTTTTTTTATTTAACTTTGCTTTTATTTATTGAATCTTCTCTTAATTTTGAGACTAACAATAAGTTTACGAATCTTAACATTAAAATTTAACTAACAGTATAATAAGACTGCATTCTGGTTGCGCGTGCCTCAAGTCGGTCGCTGGGTGGGTAAGTCATTGCGACGAAGGCGTGATTGGTTGATCAACCTTGTAAGACCTCTCGCCAGGTGGTTAGGGTGCAACGATAGCTTGGTAAAGTACTTTTCCTTCTGTTCTGCGATCACTTCTTTGACTGGTAGAATGTTTAAGTCGCGATGTATGGTTTCGTTGCGAACGTACCACGGTGCCCCGGTGATTGTTCTCAAGATCTTCGACTGAGCTCGCTGGACTATGTCAATATTGCTATTGCTGGCATTCCCCCATAACTGAGAGCCGTACATCCATATAGGTTTTAGTACCGAGTTATACAGCAGGACTTTATATTCAAGACTAAGGGGAGACCGAGCGTTGATAAGCCAATGAAGGCTACTGGCTTTTAGCTTTAGGTGTGTTCTTTTGGCTTCAATGTGCCGGCGCCATGTGAGTCTTCTGTCGAGGTGTACTCCTAGATATGTCACTTCGTTTGCTTGCGGGAGTAGAGTATGGTTTAACATGAGCGGCGGGCAGTTTTGCCTGTTCAGGGTGAACGTAACGTGCTTGCATTTTTGTTCGTTCACTTTAATTCGCCAATCTGATAGCCACTTTTCTACATCGACCAGATGAAGAGCGAGCTGCGCAGTTGCTTGCATCGGGCATTTTGAGCGGCTGAGAATGGCTGTATCATCAGCAAACGTAGATGTTGTTAGTCGTGTGCTTGTTGGGATGTCTGCTGTGTAGAGGACATATAATGTTGGCCCAAGCACGCTTCCTTGAGGAACTCCAGCTCCAATAGTGAAATCGTCAGTTATAGCAGTGTTGCATCGAACAGCAAATTTTCTGTCGTAGAGGTAAGACTCTAGAAGCTTATGGGTGTTGTAGGGGAGCATTGTCTTGATCTTGAACATTAGACCTTCTAGCCAAACTCTATCAAATGCTTGAGAGACGTCTAAAAATATGGCAGTACAGTACTCTCGTTTTTCGAACGCGTTCCGAATTTCTGATGTTATCCGGTTGACCTGCTCAATTGTTCCGTGCTTTTCACGAAACCCAAATTGATGTGACGGAATTCCTTCCTGGATTCTTAGGTATGTGTTTATCCGAATCAATACGCATTTTTCAAAGAGTTTAGATAAGCATGAGAGTAGGCTTATAGGTCTATACGACGTGGGAATTGTGTGGTCTTTTCCTGGCTTTGCTATCATTATTATAATTGACTTTTTCCATCTCACTGGAAAGTGGCCTAGTTTTGCGATGGCATTAAAAAGCTGGGTGATAGTGCAAACGGCGCAATATGGGAGCTCAATGATCATTTTGGGAGTTATGAGGTCGCAGCCCGGGGATTTTTTCGGATTCAGCTGATTTTTGATGATGTTAGCGATTTCGTTTGGGCGAAACTCAATTGGTTCATGTTGAAGCTGAGGCTCATGTGGTAAAGTCGGCAAGGTGAACGCACTAGTGGCAGGATTTGGTTTGAAGACATTTTTAAGGTGGTTGGCAAACGTGCTGGCTCTGTCTGCATCGCTGCGCGCCCAGCCGCCTGTGGGGTTTCTAATAGGCATCACGGTTACTTTCGGTGAGCTTAGAGTAGGGTGAGCTCTCCATAGTGAGTGTTTTGTGCTAGATGTTGACAATTGCTCTATGTAGCGTCGGTGGACATGTGCTTCTTCTTGCTGTAAAGCTTTTGTGAGTTGACGTGAGGCATATTTTAAGCTTTGCCTAGCAGATGGTGATCTGTGGAGTTGCCACTCTCGACGTAAGCGTCGCTTTTCGAGGACGAGCTGTTCTATTTGTAGATTTGTCTTCTTTTGGTTGCTTTGTGTACTTGTAGTTTGGGGTGTTGAAACTCGAGCTGCAGAGACGAGTACAGACTCCAGTGTATTAACAAATCTGTCTACGTTGGCTTCATCGTTGAGATGAGGACTTAGCTCAATGTGTGAGCTAATGTATTTCTTGTACTTAACCCAATTGGTTTTCTGAGATGTCAATTTAAACGATTGCTCCAATGCGCCTGGATGTCGGAGAAGAATAAACAGGACAGGCGAGTGATCCGATGAAAGATCCGAGAGGCATTCGGCGCTTATCAGATTTTT
Source organism: Drosophila rhopaloa (assembly GCF_018152115.1). Taxonomy (NCBI): domain Eukaryota; kingdom Metazoa; phylum Arthropoda; class Insecta; order Diptera; family Drosophilidae; genus Drosophila; species Drosophila rhopaloa. The sequence goes on along the minus strand of NW_025335034.1, from coordinate 11,109,740 downwards.
AGAAATGTTTTTGGTAATTGCAAAGTCTATTAAATCGGGTAGTTTCCTTGGGTCTGCCGGCCAGTATGTTGGTCTGCCAGGAGAAACATAGTCCAGCTTGTTCTTGGCTTTTATAACTGCATTATAGAGCTGTTTTCCTTTTGGAGTCACGAGACGTGATCCCCAGTGTGTGTGCTTGGCGTTGTAGTCCCCTGCTGCTATGAAGTGGTCTCCTAGTGAGTTGAAAAACTGCATAAACTCATCTTCAGCTATGGTGAAGCGAGGGGGGCAGTATACGGCGGCTAGTGTAAGTTGGTTGCCAGTATTTGTTTGTATATTTATAGATGTGGCCTGTAGATAATTTTTAGCAAATTTGTTATGATAGTGGTGCTTAATACGGCTTCTGATTAGAATTCCAGTCCCACCATGTGCTTTACCATCTGGATGATTTGTTCCGTAAAATGAGTAACCTCGTAGTTGAAAATTGTATTTATTTGTAAGGTGTGTTTCTGAAAGCAGCATTACGTCGATATGGTTGTCGAGTAGGAATTGAGCTAACTCAAGTTTATGCTGTGAGACGCCGTTAGCGTTCCACGTAGATATCCTTAGGGAAGTCATTATTTGGATTGTTGTGAAACCAGCATTTGAATCAGTAGATTTTGGTTTCGCATTAAATCTTGCATAGTTGTGCGCATAAACGACATAAACTCCGTAAGGCTTTGCTGCAGGCTGTATATCATATCTTCGAAGTTGCTTTTTGACTGCTCCGGGAATTGTTGCTGCTGAGCCGTGTTCGGTTCTTGGTATGCTGATTGCAGAAATGAACTTTTTGAGACAGGGTTAGCCAGTCCTGATTTTAAAGCGCTTGCGTAAGTCACATTTTTATCAGAGTTTAAGGGTCCTAGTGAGGATCTGGCTGCAGTCGAGAAGAAGACTTCAGGGTTTGATCTGGAAGCTGTCATCTGTTTATTTTGGGTGCGGGCGGCAGTTCCTCTCTGGTGGATGCGACTTTTCAGCTCCTTGTAAACAGGGCAGCCTCTGTAGTTAGCAGTGTGATTGCCACCGCAGTTGCCGCACTTTTTCGAGTTGCAGTCATCTTTGCTCGTTGGGCAGTGTGCGGAGTCATGAAGATCTCCACAAACTACACACACCGGGCGCAGTTTACAGTATGACCTTGTATGGCCATATTCTTGGCAGTTCGCACATTGTACCGGGCCATTGCGTTTGTGCGGTTCCTCAACTGTAATTCTGCGGTGCAGCAGGAACTGAAGATTGTAAATGGGGTGCACTTCGTATTTCTTTAGGGGCTTATTTTCTGGTTCGAGCTCAACCTTAAAGAGTGGCTGCGGCTTTCTATCCCTGTTAAGGATGTTGAAGACTGTCTTAGCGTTAAATCCCTTCTCTTGAAGCGCCTTTGTTATCTCTGCAGGCGTTACGTCGGACTCTATGCCCTTAAGTACGACTTGCAGGCCCTTGCTACTTTTTAGCTGATACGTGTAAAAGTTCTTTTTATTCTCGGAAAGATATTTCGATAATACTCTGTAATTATCTTCAGACTTCATTTGAACCTTTGTTTCCTGGATGTTGCCCTTTACTAGAGGTATTATGTGGAAGTTATCCTTTCCAATAAGCTCGATAATTTTGTTGACAAGAACATTGGAACTTTTTTCTCGAATATAAATAGGCGGAGGTTTTGGCTTCCTTTTCTCGACTTCAGTGGATTCGGCCGCCTCAACGTCATAGGCGTCTTCCAAGATTTTAAATCGGTTTGAGTTCGTGGGCATTTCTATTCCAGCTAGGCTAGCATTGTTACGGGTTATTTTGCGTTGAGAATTTAGAGGGCTCAGCTTCCTTTTGATTTGGATGTAGCGATCCATACCAGTCTGCACAGCCGGCTTAGTACATTCATTGGTTTTGTTCTGTTTTTCGGGCAGCGCAGTGGCAGACGTATTAATATTTGCGCTGCTAGCTGATGATGTCATTAAACGAGCAGTCGATACTGTTGCAGTTGTTGTTGTAGTTACAGTTGACGTTGTTAAAGAAATTGCGGTGCTAGTTACTGCTGATGAGCTTAGGTTATTGCATACCTGCATTGGAGCACTTTCAGCGCTCTTTGGCCGCAGAGACGTCGATGGTAGCGAGGGGGAGCAAGAACGCGCTCTCTCGCTCGATACGTTTAAGAACTCGGTCAAGTTGGGGGTAATTGCCCGCGCTTGATCAGAGCTTGCATTATTTTCGGTTGCTTTAAAAGAGAAGTAAGCGTTATTTCTTTGTACTGAGAGCCGTCTCTCGTCTTGCTCACGTTGACGTTGTGTGCGAACGTCGTTCAGACTCATTGTATTCGTGGTAAAGTTAATTAGAGTTTTAAGTGTTAAGTTTTATATTAATTAAATGACCAATCAATATAAACATTCGCGATTTCATCGCAGAAAGCGTCTTTTCGCGTTATAGTAGATTATTAAAACGGTCACTGCACTTTTGTGATTTTATTGAATATTTTTTCCCGGAGCACAATAAATACACGTCTGCATGCGACGACGGTTTAGCCCTTTAAAAATACATTGACCATATTAAAATTACTACTGAGTTCAGTCGTTTGAAAATGGGAGCACTTGTCTATTAACTATAGTTGAAGTATGTCAAGACTGACTACAGAAATGAGTTTAACTTTAGTCCAATGAACCATTTTATCAAAATATTTAATGGTAATTTCCAAATAATGTTAAAACAACATTGAATAGAAGTGACAAAAATATTAATCTCTACTTAGATAGGGGCGCACCGCCTCTAAAAAATAGCACATCCTTAAAGCTATTACAATTCCAAGTGTCTGATCCCTGTCGCTTGACATCGAGCAGCATTTAAATGCCAGGCAATTTGCAATTGTCCACACTTCTTGGCCAACTTGGAGGGAAATGCTGACACGGAAAGGCCCAACAAATAGCACCAAATCCTTTTAATTGAAACAAATGTGAATTGCTGCAACAAACAGACAAAAACAAAGAAGAAAATAGTAGCAGCAAGAGGCAGAATTGCCGGCAGCACAAAGGCGTCAAGGCGTCTGAAGACAAAAGGCCAAAGTCTTTTAACGAAAAATCGAAAATCGAAACCAATTGCCGACGCAGCAGGATGCTTAACAAAAAAGGGAAACGACTTCGACCACCACAGGCTCAGCGCCCGACTTTAGCCGCAGTGGGTCTTGGGATCGGACCTTATCCGGACCCTTTCCGAAGCCAAAGGTACTACCTGATGCTCCCGGAGAGCGGCTGTTGATAAGGACTAATCACACAAATATTTGAGCATTCGGTTTGTGATTGAGTCTCGCCGCGAGCGGTGCGTTTGATTCCCCGCGTTTAGCGCTTCTGTATTTTTATAATTCTAATTCTGTCTATTTTTTCTTTGTTCTCGGCGGCTATTAGTGTATCTATTAGATACACATACGGTGGATGCGTGGGAAAAGCCGCCGTGTTAATTATGCCAGGTCCTTGAATAGATGATTCCTTCGGGAGAAAGTTAATTTACACCTGTACTTGCGTTCAGAGTTTTGATCTGTGTGTGGCTCCATTCACACGCTGATGAACTCCTGCGGTGAAAGGCCAGGGAAAGGGTTCATTAATATTCAAATTTAAATGCAGGGTGACGATTTCATTGATTTATCGTTCATAGCAGCTGCCCGACAATCGGGGACAAAGCACCCAGACCATCTGATTCAGGTGGTTCTGCCGGAAACGTTTAATTTTCTGTAACTTATTTTTTAACTTCTGTCGCTAGATATCTAGATATCTCACATTTATTAGCTTGTCTTAAGCTTGAATTATTATCAAGCTCCGAACCATGCAATGAATACTGAGAAACCAAAAAACGTTATTTTTATTGATAATCTCAAGAACTATTTCTAGGAAGCTCGAATTATGTTTAAATTTCAAAAAAAATATCTAAGCCCAATGAAGCATAAGGCAAAATACTATTCATTTTCTTTACATTTCATTCTTCAAGATTTTTAATTGAAAACGTACTTTTTTATAAAATTATTATTGAAATAGGCAAGCCGAACATAAACATACATATTTACTTGCACTTTTTACAAAACGACTACATTTCGATTTCCATGCCTATATTACTTAAGGGGGGGGGGATGGTATTTAAATTCTATTCTGAATGCACAACATTTGAAGAATATTGAGTTTAAATTTTAGATTGATCCGAGTAAAATTTCCGATGGTATGGGCAGTTGAACGTAGGTGAGTTAGATCGCATTGTATACGATTTGTGGGTGTCCAAAACTTTAAAAACGCTTTCCTGAAAAGTTGCAATTTCAAAGTCGGTGAACACGATCCTGCAAAATCTACTGAACGATTCGTTTTGAAAATTTGCACACTATTTCTGTACCTAAATCCGCTGGTAGTGACGTCGAATTTTTAATTGTTTACTGATTATTTTTCATTTATCCAATTTTTTTGGCAAAAATCACGTTTTTGACTTCAAAGTGTTACCAAAAATCCAAAAATTTGAATAAAAAAAAACTCAATGTAGTTACCTCTAGAAACATATTAACTAATAAACAATTTTTTATCAGTCAATGGTTTACTGATAAAAATGGTGTTTATTTAAATATCGCTTATAGGCAAATGCTTAAAAGAGTGAATATTTAAAAAAAATATTACACATTTTACATTAAATACTTATTAAAACACATAATAAGAATATCGATATATATTAATCATTAAAATTAGCCATCAAATAAATTGTACATATGTATTTACCTAAATTATATTACTGTATTGTTACATTCCTTTTTATCCCTATTTTAAAATGGAGGTATAATATTTGCATTTTAGTCCATTATTTAATTACTTAATTTGCTCTTAGAACTCAAGATAATAAACAAAAACAGTGTCGGCCTTGGGTTTAAAATTTTATTATAGTTAGTACTTAGTTTAATATAAGAACGGTATTAAATTGTAGCTTTTAACTTTTGTTTTGAGCATTTAAGTTACTTATTTTTGTTAAACTGTAAAATAGTTACGATTATTATTATATTATTATTATTATTATTATATTAGTTACTATTCATTACGTCAATTACAGTAACTTTTCAGTAATTCCAACCAAAAACTACCGGTTCGAATAATTGAATTGATTGATTTTTTTTTGTATATTTATGCCCACCGGTATCTTTAATTTCAGTGTACTACCTCCGTTGTTAAAAGGCCTCAGACAACTACAACAACGACTGAAACTGTCAATTATAAGGCTTTCAACGGCAGCAACAACCCGTGGTCACAGCTTCCCTAAAAATATTTATTTTTGTGTTTTTTGCAGTTGCTCTGAGCCTCAAGCAATTTGCATATGCCATGGAGGCACTTTTTGTTACGATTTCCAGCCAGCACCCCACGCAGCATTAAATGGTGCCTGCCATTGCCACTTGATGTTGCGCCTGTGCGACAGATAAAAAGTCAGAGATTGGAATCGAGCGGCTGTTTGGTAGCATGTCCAAAATTATATTACTAGCGATTGCTAGACGATAAATATGAATTTAAGCCTCCTTCACTTAGTTCGCTCGACTTGGGACCCAAGTCTTGGGTGTGTTCGATTAACCCAATATGATTCAAAAGACTTATAAGTCGTAAGTCCATTACAAAAAGAAAAAAAGTCGTTAAAAACAAGTAAAGAAGTTATGACATAAGCATTTTTATTTTTATACCTATATAACTAAAAACAATGAAGTATTAAGAATGCATCAAATGAATAATTTTGGAGAATATAATTTACAGAATATTCTGCAGGGGTATATCAACTTCGGCTCCGCCCGAATTTAACTTTCCTTTCTTGTTTCTTATTTAAACGGTGTTCGAATTGCTACTTAAAAGCAGGAGAATGAGTATTTTACTGGCTCGAAAAGAAAAATCTTGCTCAAATTGGTTTGGAAAACATATAATAGTAAGACCTTCGGTCCAAATGATTTTACTCTCATTTTCGGTATTTTCAAACGAAAATTAACTTTTTGAAGTTTTACAAAGATAATTGCTTTTATTATTTATTTATTTTATCCAATATTTTATAAATTTTAATATTGTGTAAAAACCAAACGCTCAGGACATTTAAATGACTTGATAAACGGCTGCGACAGTTGGTATCGTTTATACTAACTTTGACAGCCGCATCTGAAAACCTAAACTTTAAATTGCAAAACGGAAGTTTTAAATACCATGCAGACAACTTTATACCTATACAGTTTGTTAAATGGTAAATAAATATTGTATAGCTTTTTCACTGATTTCGAAACATTTTAAAATTAAACAAAAAAGTTTTGTTGTAAAAAAAGACGAAACTCAAAATAAAAACCATTTGTTTTTTATTTAAATTCACAGCTTTTAGTTTTGTCACAATAAAAGTATAGTTTTGGTCTTTTAAATGGAATTACGAACTTTTTTTTACAACATTTTTGTTTTCTCTAACAGAGGCAACAAAAAACAATATTTTTATCACGTCTTGGTGTAAAAATAAATGAGGAGACAAATTTAAATTTCAAATTTATAATTTTATTTTGTTAAAGTATAACAAACTTAAACAAGGTATACAATTCAGAAATGCAAGTCAGATGTACATTTATCTGATTGGAAAAGGAAAATTGAGTTTATGTATTGACTTCTATTCGATGACCAAAAAACCATTTTTATACCTTATTAACCAAAACTAAGTGACAAAACTTTAAAAATATAACCATGACTACCAAAATTTCCTTATAATATTAGCAACCAAATTATTTACCAAGTTGAGGTCAATATTTTCTTGTTTAGTTAGATAAAATGTCTGCTTTTAGCTCCAGAATCAAAGAGAAAGTCCTCCGACTTAAACGTTTTATGCCGAAACAAGAAAACGCCAGAAAAGAAAACTCATCAAAGAGAAAAGTAGTTGGACACAAAAGACACTTGAGCTGAAGCGACCATTAAACATTGCCAATTTCACAGTAATCATCGGCATGGCTAAGAAAGCATTGGTCGGACAAAAGGTGACCCAGAGGAAAAAGTAGCAGAGCGAAGTAAGCCGTTTAAGGGCCACCCACAAAGCGGGTGCCCTCCTCCAGGGCTTGGACTTGAAGCCAAAGACCAGGCCAAGAGGCCTAGCTTTCGGGTCAAGCTGGGCAGCCTCTGTTGGGAACGCTAATCAAGCTAAAAGCCAAAAACCAAATGCGGGACAAGAAATAAAAGGCTCGATGGAAAGCACAACAACAGAAAACAATGAACAAGCGCATGCTAATCAAAGCGATGTTCAAATTGAAATGCTTAACTTTTTCGTCTCTGTTTCTATTTTCGGGGCTTGCGCTTTCTTCCCTTGTTTTTTTTTTTTTGCCTGGCTATGAGATGGCCAAGCGATACGCAGTAGACTAGTTCGATCCGGGCCAGCAGATCCACACTTAGAAAGAAACCTCTCTAACTGTAAGGCTTATTATAATGAAAAGTAACATGCCTGAGGACACTAAGCTAAGATACTAAAAATTTCGAAATATCTAAATATACCCCCTTATAATTCCAACTAATAAGTTTTTGTTTTTTAGAAATACGTTGCATAAATCTAGTTAAGACATAAATTTCCTTTTAAGCCTTCAAGGTGCAAAATATCTTTCAATAAGCGTGATACCAAAATTCTATTGTAATTTTCTAAAGGTTTTCTAGGGTCTTAGATCAAAATAATTTTTTCTTTTGCTATGCCCCTTTAATTCCCAAGTGACCTACCACCACACGGCGTATACGCGCCGAGCGATGCCGTGTCAATATTGGCCTCCGTGCTCGACCACGAAGATGTTGAAAAGGGCCTGGGGGATTGTCGTATTTACATGCGATAGACAACACTGTTTGGATACTTTTTCGACTGAATGGCGTATACAAATATTTGTGCGTTGGCCTCTTAATTGAGTTAATAGACTTGCATCAGAGTGCGCGTGGCGGCGTTGAATTCGACCGACGTGTGATAATTACAGCGCTGCCCCCGTCGCGGCGGCTTTGATGAGGCTGTCAATGCTGTGGATGCTACTGACTGGTCTACAAAGGCGAAGGAAAATAAAAAAAAAAAGTGGCATCAGCAGTGGCGGCCTCTTTGTCTTTGACTTTTGCGTTGGCCGTGCTTAAACAAACGTTTCAGTGGTTCATTTGGACTGCACTTTTTTCGGGGTGTCGCTTGCTCAAATATTGAGACTTGTGTTTAACATAATTAATGCGAGTGAAAATTACAGTTGCTCTTACACCGAATCCCGTATCGAGCGCCTGAGTCAACTACAAAAGGAAACAATGTTTTGTTTTAACGCTGCCGGTCGGTCCTCTTTGCCGAGAAGTGCAAAAAATAAGTAATTATATGGCAGCGGCTGAGCATTGGCGATGTTATTTTACTTTTACGCAGAGTATTTCAAATTTGTCAAGAATTTGGTAGTTTATTAGAATCCGATTTTTTTGTTTTGCATTTATCGTTACATAATTCTGTAAGCACAAACCTTATTTTTAACTTGGATGAGAGAACTAGGTTAAATTCATAAAAAATGTTTGTTAAAAAAAAGGTTATATATTGTATTGTGAGTAATACAAATTCCAAAAATGTCTTTATATTTATATATCTTAGACCATTTAAAATTATATGTCTTAGACCATTTAAAATTAATTTGTAATCAGAGTAGTAATGTCATCGTCGAACTTCAGTTCAAATTCAATGGTTTACATTCGAAATCTTTTTCTGATTTTATTAACTGAAAGGGTATTCCTCCTACTTACTTCCAATTTAGCTGCTATTGTTGCTAAAAAGGCCGACAGACCAACACAATTACTGCGAAAGTGGAGACGCGGAAAGGGTCGGCGCACGTATGAATATCAAATCAACTACATTGCAGTTAAAAGGCGCATTTCAAACACCTCTGAGCTGCACTCGCTCGTTTGGTGGTCCAGAACGCCCCAAGAGCATTAAGACCCGGCCAAGACGGCGGGTCCGAGAAGGTGGGGGGTCAGACCACATTGCTTGATTGCCGTGCGCCTCTCAAGATGACGTTGCATTTGCGGTGCTGCCCGGAGATCGGCTTCGAGCCACAAACTCAATCGGGAGACGTTGGCAGGAAGCGAGGAAGGGTTTTTCTTTATTTGGTTCCCCTCTTCTTTTTTTGCGAACCCATATGTGGAAGCTGCGATTCCAGTTCTCTTCACCGATCCGAACCCGCTTCAGGTTTCGTCCTCATCACGATGAGTTGAGTTGGTTCTGGTTCTGGCTCTGGCCAAGAAGATGTCGATGCAACAAAGAACTTGCAAGCGGGAATCTATTGCTCCACTCTGTGCAGCTTCTTTTGCATCCGTATCTGTGCCTTCGCATATGTGTGTTTGTGGAGCCGAGCGCCATCTCGTTTAATGCCTTTAAGGCGTGACCATAGTATTTTATAATATGAACTGATCAAAGGATACCGACACGTTTCAAGTTAGCCGCTAAAGCTGCGGCGACTCCAGATTTGCGCGCTTCGTTCTTCGCAAAAAGGTTGTGGCAAGCCACACAGAAATAAAATAACTCCAATCATTTTAAAGGTCGGAAAAATATAGCTGACGAGTTTATAATGAACTTCTGAACTTTCTTATTTTTAATAGTTGGAAACCTAAGAAACTTCAACATAGAGTGACTTTCATTCACTAAATGTTGATAATTATAAGATTTCATATTTTATCGTATTTTTAAATCAATTCAGTTCAAACTATCATCAACTTAAGGCTAAAACAAATTTGTTTATCCCTTAATTAGACTAAAATATGTTCAAATAAAAACAACGCTTCACCTTTCTTATTAACAAATAAAATATATATTTCATAAAATTTTCTCATAAAAGTATAACAATTTAAGATAGACGATTATCTGGGTGGATTTCAGTCCACAGGATATAAGTATTCAACAATTCTCCTTTACTAATATGGTAAATATAGCTAGGTTTGTCATTTTTGGCCCTTAAAAATTTGTATATATGGTTTATTTTGTGTGTGGAATAAATTAGTATAAATAAAACTATTATTTATATTTATTTATTTTTAGGCTTGATTTACTCGACTTTCTCAGTGTACCTGGAAAAAGTGTAAAGCAACCAGCAGAAGGTGAGTGCAAGAACAGCAAATTGACCAAATCGATTTCTTGGCCGCTTCGCCGCAGTCGTTGTCGCTGCCTTTTCTTGTTGGCTTTTCCTCTTGTGGCATTTTCATTTAATTCTATTGCTCATTAGCTGCATGAGTGTGAAAATGGCGAGTGCCGCGACACTGGAAACGGACTGTTGACTAACGCATCTACTAGATACTGGCACTATCCGCTCGCTTTGAGGCTGCCTCTCAATATTACCACTTGGCGCATGCGGGATGAGTGGACAATTTTTGGCGCTGTGCTCGGATTTATGTCATATTATTGCAATTAAATGAAGACGCGCCTCTCGAGTGAAAGAAAAATTGCGAGTATCCCGTTGTGACGAATGCGTCGTATACGTGATATGCCGACTTGGGGTGGCTACATCCTCGACCTGATTCACGGCTCAGACAATGCCGATGTCACACTTAATTGAAAACTCATTAGAGCCTCGAGGGCTCTCCAGTCTGGACTCAATAAATACTGAGGAGACAATGTGCCAGCAAGTCAAAGGCAAACGGAAGGCCTGCGTGAAATCGCCAGCAAATGCAGCTGGGCGATGGAAATTTGAAGTTCATATTTATGACTCTATTAAATCCATTAGTACTTTACAGAGGGGTAAGTTGCCCTATGCCATTTGCCAAATTGAGGACCCTGCTCGGATTTGATTGGCACCGTGTCCAAAGGACAGGATGAGAATGGAGAATTCTGATGAATTAACAATTAACAGTTCGCACATTTATGGCAATGGGCAACCAAAACTGCAATTCCACAACATACGAGATTGGAATTCACGACTTAAATATATTTATTAGTTAAGGAAACTGTATCAGAAATTATATTTGAGATTCAAAATTTAAACATTTTATAAATAAAATTATTTAAGCTTTGTAAACTAAAATTAATTTGTTTTATTGCTATTAGGCATAAAAATATGCCAGGAAACATTAAATTGTATAATTTGAATCGGGTTAGCAATTTATCTAAATTTATATGGACTTCAACATCGTATTTCATATTATTTACAACTTCGTTAATATAATTTTTTGCTTAATCCATAACACTAATATAATCCCCATAATTCCTGTTACCATAATTATACCCTATATATCACATAGCTCCCATAGGAACAATCGGAAAAAAAATTCAAATTTTTTTGTTGTTCTTTGGGATTTGGTAAGAATTAAATATTATGGAATTACGGTTTTATTTCAATTAAAATCGGACAACAATATCATATAGCTGTTGAAGAAACGATGGCCAAATGCAGCGCAAAATCGACATAGCTTCATTGTTTTTAGTAATATAGGCACATAAATAGAGTCGTTTTGTAATAACTGCAAGGGTATATAAACTTCGGCTTGCCGAAGTTTGCTTCCATTCATGTTTTAACATAATTCCACCACATTTACAAAATCTGTTTCCTCAGCTCATAATGGCGTTTCGCTTGTTTTACCCAGAGTAAAACACGCGAAACCCGTCATCCACAAAGAAATCTGCTGAATATATTTTCGCCTAGTCCATTGCGGCTGCTTTGCTTTTTGCATTTATTAATTGCCTGACATGTCCATTAATTAAAATCAATGATATTTTGGTGCCCAAGTGCATGGAAAATTTGAAGTGTCATTGCCGTTGTAGCAACACCACAACCACATCCTTTATCCACGTTTCTGCAATAAACATAATTTTATTTCATTATACCCTTGCAGTGGGTATTAAAGTTTCAGTCAAAAGATTGCAACGCAGTGAAGGAGACATTTTCGACCCTATAAAGTATATATATTCTTGATCAGCATCACCAGGAGAGTCGATCTAGCCATGTCCGTCTGCCCGTCTGTCCGTTTCTACGCAAACTAGTCCCTCAGTTTTAAAGCTATCTGCTTGATACTTTCCCAAAAGTTGTCTTTCAATTGCAGGTAGTACATAAGTCGGAACGAGCCGGATCGGGCGACTATATCATATAGCTCCCATTGGAACAATCGGAAAAATAAATTCAAAAAAATTATACATTTTGTTATATTTAAATATTATGGAATTACGGTTTTAAGTAAATTAAAATCAGAACAATTAAAACAATATCATATAGCTGCCATAGAAACGATGACCAACTGCAGCGCAAAATCGACATAGCTTCATTGTTTTTAGTAATATCATATAAGAATATAAATCGAAATGAAGTCTTTTTCTAATAACTGCAAGGTATATAAACTTCACCTTCCGTAGTTTGCTTCCTTTCATGTTTTATGTTTTATTTGGAGCCGTTCATTTTGAGGCAATTAAATATAAGAGAAATTAGTTAGCTACATTAGCTTTGACATGGGCTTAGAGCAGAGCAGTAGCTGAAGGGGAAATGTATATGATTTATGTTAATTGACTAGAACGTTCATGTTTTCTTAATCTAAAAACGTATATCCTTAAAGTGTATGCATCTTATCATGAGTTATTTCACATACCATTAATTTTATGAAGATGACACTAATTTAAAAATATTTTTTTAATTTTATTATCTTATCTGTCTTATCTTAAGTTTTAAGGTTTTAAATTTAAAAGCTTCTTTTAAGTATTTAACAAATTTTAAATCAGGGTAAGTAGAAAATGTTATTATTATTGGCTTCCCCTGTTGTCTTTTTCTATAATTCAAAATGTATTTATGTTATCTTTGAAAATTTAATTCAATATTTCCATTTGGCTAATTAACTGTGATTAGTTTTAAACGGTCTGATACCACTAATTTCTAAAGCTATTTTGAATTTATTATTGCCGAGTTTCGGTGTCTTTCAAAGATAAATAATTAATTAATTTGATTAGTGAGAGGCAAGATACCTTAATTTATTTTATTTTAATTTAAAATGCAGCTCCCGACTATTTCATGAATATTCATTACCATGAACGCAATAATTTATCCGCGTAAACATTTTAATTTACACCCAGGTTTTGTCTTTTGCGATGTATTTTTGGTGATTGGCTTGTAATTTATTTGCTGGCCCCGAATCAGACATGATGGCACAGTTTTCACCGAGCAAATGCGAGACCGAGAGCCATCAATCAAAAGGCCAGTTTTTATCGATAATCTGGGTAATGGTTCCAATGGCCACTCGTAGATCGTGATGTGGCCACTTTCGCGTGTGTGTGGCATTGCGATTGATTCCCATCAACGCCTGCCCCGGAACAAATTCACAAATTAACATTTTTGTGAGCTTTAATTAGCACATGCCTTGGAACCGGGGACATGGACCAGGTCTCGTTCCCCTGGTCCGCTGCCAATCCGCTTTCTGGGAAGGCACCTTCCAGGTCAAAATTGGCTTCAAAAGTGCCGTCGTCGCAGTCGCCCTCGTATTTCTACGAAAACTCGGATTTGTTAATGAAAATATGGCACATAAAACGGATAGCCTCCGATGCCGCCACGAAATCAATGCAAACAATACAATAGAGATCCAAGAATGCCTCCTAACTAGCTACCGTTTAATTTTTATTACGCCCCAAAGAGGTGAGTGTGAAATCGTCGGCGTTTTTACGATATAGATTTCGAATCCGTGGAGTTCTTCGCCTCAAATCCATCTCCTGTTTGACGTTTCTATTCACACGCCTTTGACAAGTGCCCAGTCCCAAAAACCATTCGCTGGACCTGGTCCAGGAGCTCCATGGCGGTGAGAATTGTTCTTTTTGTGGCCATAAAATATCTTAAGGGATCTTGACTTTTTCCTATTTTGACGTTTATAAATATCCCACAATTTGTTGTTCTTTCACGTCCCTCTGACGTAATGCTGATGGAGAAGGGTTTCGGCTGTGGGAAGTAAACATGTGTCGTTCGCTAGATGTCTTTGATGGCATTATTTGTTGTTTTAGGCCACTCGAGGGCGTTGCAAGTGAGTTTTGATAGTGCAACATTTTATCTGCGCCTGTGTTTGTGTAATTGCCAAAGAATATTCCACGCTTCCTTGGTGGCACTTGCTTTCCCAGCAACCCTCAGGATGTTCCTCATTTTCGACACTCGGCTGCGTTTAAATTCAGGAAGTGCGTCCTGGGAAAAGGGAATCGTATTTCCGAGTCTCCGTGTTTAATCAAAAATAACACTTAAATTAAACAGCGAAATAGAAATAGCTACTTTTATATCCATTTTTGGGACAATGCTTTAAACTCTTAAATTATAACGAAAAACCAATGTTATTTTATTTGTTATATATTTATAAAAATATCTAAACAGGTTTTGAACATTTCCGCCAAAAGGTCGAAAAAGCCATAATACGTAAAACATAATTAAAAAAGACTTGGAAATGCTTTTGCCTTAATACTTATTATCAAAATGATTCAAATAAAATTTTATTGATTTATAATAGAAAACTGATTAATATCAGCAGTTGGGTTTTTTGAGATTCAACATATAAAATATTATATAAATATATAATTTTGCCTCTTTTGGTATGATTATTGTTTAATTTGTATACCCTTGCAGAGGGTATTCAAATTTCAGTCAAAACTTTTCAACGCAGTGAAGGTGATAATTCCGACCTTATAAAGTATATATATTCTTGATCAGCATCTCCAGGAGGGTCGAGCTAGCCATCTCCGTCTGTCCGTCCGTTTGTCCGTCCGTTTCAAAGCAAACTAGTCCTTCTGTTTTAAAGCTATCTGCTTGAAATTTTCCCAAAAGTTGTCTTTATACTGCAGGTAGTAACGAGCCGGATCGGACGACTATATCATATAGCTACCAAAGGAACAATCAGAAAAAAAATTTTTTAGTTATAACTTTGTTGCTTTTAATTTTTTTTTGTTCTTTGGGATTTGGTATCACTTAAAATTAAAATCGTACATCTATATCATATAGCTCCCATAGGTTAACTACAAAAATAAACAACAAGAATGGAAGCAAACTTCGGCAAGTCGAAGTTTATATATTTTATTATTTCATTTTATTATTTTATTTTACAAAACGACTATATTTCGATTTCTATGCCAATATTACTAAAAACAAGAGAGAACGCTATAGTAGAGTGCCTTGCCTATTAGATACCCGTTACTCAGCTAAACAACTTTAGATTTTGCATTAAAATAATGTGAATTAGAGTGACCACAGGAAAAAAGGACAAAAAGTTCAAATTATCAATTTGAATTAGGCGATCTTTTAGAGCTGGCAGCTTTACAGCACGAGCATCAGCACCAGCGCTGCTTTAGCGCAGGCAGCTTTTGTCCTGCACCAGCATACACACATACGCCATTGTTTGACTCAGACCTCCAATTTGGCTAACTTGATTTGATTTGCATAGTTCTTGGGATATAGTTCGGTATTGACAAATGAAAACCATTGCAATTTCCTCTAATAGAAATCCTTATCGAGAATTAACGTTGACTCTGTTGAGCACCTTGGCCAGCTGTTCCAAAGTCATCCGTTAGATGGCGCTATTGTATTGCGCCATCTACCCCATGTAGAAATGTAGGCGCTAGCCAGGCTTAAGCGTTTAATGGGTTTTTGAGCGTTAGAGTGGGCGTGGCAAATTTTTATTAGGCCAATCGATAGGTATTGACGAAACAAATACATACCAATTAAAATTTTCACAATAGCATCAAAACTGTGGCCACAGCTTGTGGCTTGTGGGCGGCAGAGGGGGCGTGGCACCATTTTGAAACGAAGTTGCGCTGCGTAGGAACTCCTAAAATCTACATGCAAAATTCCAATCTTCTAGCTTTTATAGTTTCCGAGATCTCAGCGTTCATACGGACGGACAGACAGACGGACATGGCTGGATCGACTCGGCTAGTGATCCTGAACAAGAATATATATACTTTATAGGGTCGGAAACGCTTCCTTCTACCTGTTACATACTTTTGCTCGAATACAATATACCCTTTTACTCTACGAATAACGGGTATAACAATCAATCCGACCTATCAAATTTCGTAAGGATCGTCCGACTATATCCTATAGCTGTCATATAACTGAACGATTGAAAATGCCATACCTTTGGTGTTTTTAAAATTAGAAAGTAGGGATTTTTTATGAGTATTAAGAATGCATAATATGAATAATTTTGGAGAATATAATTTACAGAGTATTATGCAAGGGTATATCAACTTAAGCTCCGCCCGAAGTTAGCTTTCCTTTCTTGTCCTATATGATATAGATGTCCGATTTTAATTTAATTAAACTAGTTTCCTTAGAAACGGACGGAGGGACGGACAGACGGACATGGATAGATGACTCTTCTGGTGATGCTGATCAAGAATATATATACTTTATAGGGTTGGAATTGTCTCCTTCACTGCGTTGCAAAGTTTTGACTGAAAAAATAATACCCTTTGCAAGGGTATAAATATGGGATATAGTCGACTATCTTTTTTCTCATCCTCTCCCCAACTTTAAAAGCGTCTGATCGCCTCTTGTTTTAATGTTTACCGCAAATTTATTTAGCTGACATTTGTCTGTTCGGCAGCAATGCGTGTCGGTTGCAACATACGCTTTTGATGTGGCCCCTTTTGTTTGCCCTTTGACAGTTTTGCTAATGACACCCGGGGGTCCCCAGATTTGGAGCCAATGCCCCGAATGACTGACTTTAATTTGACAGAGTTTTGCATGTCACTTGTGTCGCATTTTGCCAGTGAAATATAACCGATCCACCCAAATAGTGGCGGCGTCTTGAAACGCCACTCATTTTGCCACTTCCGCTGGCGTTTTGCTGAGCGATCTTGCAGAATGTCATGGGAATGTGAAAATATCACATTTGGTGGTTGTGTTGGTGGTGGTGTTGCTGTTGGTGCTGCTGCCTCAGCCGCAGGAAGAGGGCTTTTTGCTGGCTTTTATTTGTTTGTTGGTGGCATTGGCATGTCATTTGGTCGGATGCCGCGCAGCTACCTGCCAATTATTCTAGCCGAGGAGAGCCGGGCAGCAAAGCCCAGAGCGACCACCAAGCTAGCCGCTTCTAACAGCCAAAGCCGGCTTTGATCTTCCGCCGCCGACTGGCCAATGGCCAGGCAATGTGATTAAGCCAGCTTGGCCCGCACAGATACACAAGATCCCCGGGATACATACTTTTGCAGACGCAGCAACAGATACACACACTGCGAAGCTCGTTACCCCGCGCTTTGGCCTGTTTTCGCTCGTTATTCTCCACTTTGTACGCCTGTCTGGCCATTTATCAAAGCTGGCCAAGACCTCTCGCTCGCACGGTATCCATTGGATGCGTTAAGCGGCTCATATCTTCCGCCTCGCTTTGAAGTTCGGCGCGGCTGCGCGATTGGCCAAAGACGTTTATGTTAACTCCAGACGCTGGACCCCAGCATCTACTATCCAGCATCCAGCATCCAGCATCTAGCGTACAGCGTTTTCCCCTGGTTCATTAGAAAAATGACGGCTTTGTCTTTTTTATGGCTTACTTTAACGCATCGCTCTGAGCCAGTGAGGTTGTTCTTGTTGGCCTAACTCATTTGGCCGGCGGGCCTTTTGCCCATTAGCCATAATGGCCACATTGCCACCTGTGTTGTATCGAGTTGAGTGGCCCTTAAATTGCTGCATACCCTTGGGCGCTCTATTCGGTTGTGCCCCATCATTTTGTCACCTCGAAGTTGGCTAATCTCCCTCTTGGTTTCTTCAATGTTTGCCATGGGAATGCTTTTTGCCAATGGAATCTTAGGAAAGTTCGACTTTATTTTGCCAGTGCTGTGGGAACCCGCTGTTTCCGCATTTGGGCCAAATTCAGACTAATCATGCCAATAATTTATTGTCACTCCCTCGACCAAGCCAAAAAGCTGCGCAACGAATCCAGTGAACCCCAAGAAGGCAAAACCACCCTCAAATAACCCCGTGAATAAACAGAAGTCCAGAGTCAACAGATCGAAGTCGATGATACATGCGAGTGGGCAAAAACTAATGGATTGATTTATGTGTTATCACCTGGAGTGAAGAAATTTATTACGAGCCGGGCAATAAATCACGGCGACACTTCTGGTGGGCGCAGCAGACTGATATACGGGGAAAAGTTTGCTGAAATTGAAAAGGGATAAAAATTCGCCACACTTTATTCGGGGGATTTCCTTAATTAATTGCTCCCAGCGTCGTTTTTGCGAGGCGACAATAAAAATATGTTTTCAGATTTGTTTGTCTTTGACCAAAGACATTCCCTCCTTTTGTGTGGGTGCTGGAAAATTAATTGCTATCATTAACATTTAACATTTTTGAACTGGGGGACAGACAGTGAGAAAATGCCGCACAGGATGTAAACGAAAAGTAATTTGAGATTTTATTGCTTCCGCGTTGAAAGCAGTTGAATGATTTTATTTCTTTGGGATCAGGATTGTCTCCTTTTGGGTGTCCCGGCTAATGGAGATTAATTTTTGGGGCGGGATTTCGGGAGGCAGATGCGGATAGATCAGGGTGCAATGACTAGGCAAGGGCAGCAATTAACGCAATGACGCCACATTTTTCGAACCGCTCCGCGATTGTTGTAGGGAAATGTGTAAATTAGCCTAAAATTTTAACAGCAAATACAGCAACGCCCACGAAGAATGGAAATAGTCTTGGGGTACGATCGATATCGAACCCGTTCTCATGAAAATGAAGTGCGGGATTTTAACACAATTATAAATCTCTCTCCGGCGTATTAACGCCTAATTGTGGCCGGGCTAAGCGGCACCTGTGTAAGTCGGCACTGATCAAAGATAAAGGATCGAAAGGACGAATCTTTTTCTTGTTTACGATTCTCCATGCTCAGCGACTCGTAGGTGTGAAATGCATTGACCAAAACTAAAGTGCTCGGTCCCGGGTGCTCAGCCCTGCAGTCTATTAGCCACCAACGCTGAGGATGAAGAAGGACTCGAGTCCTTGCGCTAACTACGTGTGCATAATGCAGTCCTTTGTTCAAGCTGTGGATTATCACACGCTCCGTAATGAGTTTTCCCTGCACCAGAGTCTAGCGACCCGGAGCTGCTGGCAAACCTGTGCCAATTCCGATTGCCTTTGTTCAAAAAATTTGCTACGCATCCGTAGACAAAGGAGCTTCTCGCCTGAAACCCCGATCCCTAGGTGATCCATTTGTAACATCAACAAATCGACGAAATAACAAAAAGAACACTGAAAGAGAAGTAAAAGTAAATTAAACTAAATCGAATTAAGTGGACTCGCATTCAATTTGTGCATCAGAATTTGATGTCTTGAAAAATCGAATTTTAATTTGCCACCCAAGACGCGTTGGACAGTGGGGAACCCGCCTAAAAGGTTTTAACTTTCGGCCATTTTTGATAAGTCTTATGGGCAACCAATCCCAAAATTAATTTGGCTGATGGTTCCCGAAAATGCGTGTGGCATTTGATTTGAATCGGATCAGAGGGCATTCAAGTAGGCCCTACATCGGCTAGAATTCATTTTAGATAACTTAATGACCGTAAGGCTTTGACTTCCAATTTGGTCTTTGGGAAGCTGTGAAAGGTTGATCTAAGACTCGTTAAAAAATTAATGAAACAACATTGGGAGACAAGGATTTATTTTCTAAATATTTGGAATATATTGAAATGCAGTAATTAATATAAAAATTGGCCTATTCACTGAATATATGGCAGCGACGCTAATCGTCAAACATATATTAG
The DNA here is from genome assembly GCF_018152115.1 of Drosophila rhopaloa. NCBI lineage: Eukaryota > Metazoa > Arthropoda > Insecta > Diptera > Drosophilidae > Drosophila > Drosophila rhopaloa. The sequence goes on along the minus strand of NW_025335034.1, from coordinate 11,090,060 downwards.
AAAGTTAGGAACCACACTTTTCATACTAAAATCAAATAAATAAAATCATCAAAGGATGAAAAATAATAATTGAATATTTAAATTTAGAAAAAAAACGAAATGGATGAAGCTGAAAATATTGTATTTGAATGTAAAACAAACAAATTTACTAGTTAAAATAAATGCGTTAATATTAAAAAAAACCAATATAGTTGTCCGATTTGAATTTAGTAAACCCCGTAATTCCGTACATTTAATATATTACCCAAAGAACAAAAAAAATTTAGTTTGCGTAGAAACATGGCCAGATCAACTCTCCTGGTGATGTTCAAATGTCTTGCCATTAGATTCGTATCTTATGTGTTAAGTATGTATTGTTTAGCTTACTCTTAATTGAATGATGTAAGAAATATACAATTGGATTTAAATAATGGCATAGTGCGCAATAAATATTTATAAAATCATATAAACTTGATTCTCTATTAAATACTAACAATCGTCGAACATCACATCCAACGTGTTGCAAGTGAGCAGCAACTTCAGGCCACCAGCAACCTCAAATAATTACATCGCTCTCTCAAACGATGTCGTCTCTCTCTTTCTCTTTGTGGTCCTATATTGAGGGCGTGTCTTACCACAACTGTGACGTCATTGAGCCAGGCAGCCAATCACAGCCGGCGAAACGGCTTCGGCGCAAACGAAGCAATGGATAACACACAGAGGAGCAGAGAACATTTAGTCAAATTAATTGCAGGATAATAACTTACGTCCTGACACGGCCACCGCCCATCCAGGGCCTCGCAGCCACGTAATTGGATTTCCTTCGGTCTGCGCTCCTTTTCGTACCCACTACCGCCTCCACACCATCTTTCAGTTTATTACCGATCTGGGCTTCGAACACCAAGCCAGAAACCCAATGCCAAAAAAAACTATCTCGATGCCATCTGCATTTCATTTTGCTCGTAATTGGACGCAATTCAATTTTAAAATAATTGTGGCTATAATTTCAGTGTAATTTTCTGTTGCTTGCCATGTGCCAGTCGTCTCATAAATAAATTAATGAAGTGAGTTCACATGGTAGACAAATGTCATTGTGACATTTTCTCATTTCAATATCAATACCACTGAGTGAAGTCTGATGCAAAGGTATAATTTGGCCAGAGTAAAAATTACCTGCAGCCCAGACATAAATTCAACCAACTTATAATGTCATATTATTAACGATAATGGCGCATTTGGCTTTCAGCTTTTAGCTGATCGAGCAAATCCATCACGGAGTTCGGCGTGTAGAGAGGGCCCATTCGAGGCCCTTTGTCTAATTAATTAGCTGGACTCTAGGACAGTCACAAATTAATTAGCTCCGATATGTGCATGAGCGTTGTGATCCATTAAGCTTTTTGACGGGGTAACAAAAAAACCCTTTCGGCTTTTGAAAATATCCGGGTTTACAGTGGAAAATGAGTTCAGTTCATTCATTAGTTTTATTAATTTCAAAAATTATCTACCATGGTCAATAGAGAGCTTTCAAATTCCAGCAATCAATTGACTGTTTCCATATGATTTCCAATACTAAGACGTAATGAAATTGCAAAAATTTAAATACTCTTTATTACATCTGAATTTTATTAAATGTAACCAACTGGCCCAGACTTTCAGTTTCTTTCAGTGCTGCAGTACATTCATCATTTGGCTCCGCACAAAGCAATCATTCTATATTCATAATTGAAAAAAGCAACGTTCCACTACCGTTCACCAAACCCGTGTCTATATTTGAGATACTCCCGTCGGCCACTAATTGCCGCCAGTTAATGGCGCAATTTGATTTTCCAAATAGCGGCTGGGCTGCGGCCAACATCATCAATGACAGCTTTTGTCAGCAGCTTTTCAATTGAGCATATAGTCGCTCCTCCGGCTTTTGGATTGGGGTTTCGACTTGGGGTCTTACGTTCTGGCTTGGTTCGGGAGAAATCTGTCTGCCGGAGAGAAAGAGATGCGGTCAAAGAGTTTAACACGAATGAAATTCCTCAATTAAGGCTAATTGTAGAGCGACCACAAGCCCCTGCCCCATTAACATCTCTTACCGATCTGGAGAAGAGTACGTGTCGATAATAATATTTCAAACTAATTGCGTCTACAATATCAAAGTGCTGTGGAGCCGATCGGACATCGATCGGTAGCCGCAGAAGTGACATGCAGCTGACAGCTGAGTTATGATGAAGGGCCCATTCCGATATCGGGCTACTTAAAGCCAAATTTGGGGCTATGTGCGACTTGCAGCCGGCGGCCATGTTTTGGCAGAGTAGGGCATATAAATTTGCTGCGAAGCTTTCGCCGGCACAACGAGATTCCCAACAAGGCCAGTTTCTTTATCAACGAGAGACACCAGAGGAGGCCCATCACCGCTAAAGCTCTGTTCTGAACGCATCTCGGATCGCATCACATCAGTTTGCATCGAGGCGACCATATACGTCCAATGTGAGGCATAATTACCACCTTTAAGAAGATGATGGTGGTTTTTCGCGATCTTTGATCTTTTGCCGCGGCCAAGGCAAGTCTGCCAGCCGATCTCCAGAGAAGTTTCCAAGACCACAGTGACGACGACGGTCGGTAGTTGCCGGAGCCCAATCTATCTATCGATTTTTAACGCGAGGCTGACGCTAATGGGGTCTCGGAGCTGAGAGCTCGGGCTGCACAGCGAAAAATATGTCCCTAAACTGGGCCATCAGTTTATTTTTATTGTGCTAACTAGTTTTCTCAAAGCTTTGTTATTCATTTTTATTAAATACTTTTTATACCCTTGCAGAGGGTATTATAATTTTGGTGCAACGCAGTGAAGGAGACATCTCCGACCCTATAAAGTATATATATTCTTGATCAGGATCACCTCCTGAGTTGATATAGCCATGTCCGTCTGTCCGTCTGTCCGTCTGTCTGTTTCTACGCAAACTAGTCTCTCAGTTTTAAAGCTATCGAGTTGAAACTTTGCACACACCCTTCTTTCCTTTGCACGCAGTATATATGTCGGAACGGCCGGGATCGGCCGACTATATCCTATAGCTGCCATATAACTGATTGATCGGAAATGCCATAACTTTGGTGTTTGTAAAGTTAGGAAGTTGAAATTTTCTATGGGTTTTATATTTGGCCAATCAATCCGACCTATTAAATTTCATAAGGATCGGCCGACTATATCCTATAGCTGCCATATAACTGATTGATCGGAAATGCCATAACTTTGGTGTTTGTAAAGTTAGGAAGTTGGGATTTTCTATGGGTTTTATATTTGGCCAATCAATCCGACCTACCAAATTTCATAAGGATCGGCCGACTATATCCTATAGCTGCCATATAACTGAACGATCGGAAATGCCATAACTTTGGTGTTTGTAAAGTTAGGAAGCTGGGATTTCCTATGGGTTTTAGATTTGGCCAATAAATCCGATCTACCATATTTCATAAGGATCGGCCGACTATATCCTATAGCTGTCATATAACTGAACGATTGGAAATGCCATAACTTTGGTGTTTTTAAAGTTAGGACGTTGGGATTTTTTATGAGTATTAAGAATGCATCATATCAATAATTTTGGAGAATATAATTTACAGAGTATTCTGCAAGGGTATATAAACTTCGGCTCCGCCCGAAGTTAGCTTTCCTTTCTTGTTCTTTATCAAATTTAAAATGTTATTAGTTTAATATTGTTGATTATTATACCCTTGCAGAGGGTATTATAATTTTGGTCAAAAGTGTGCAACGCAGTGAAGGAGACATCTCCGACCCTATAAAGTATATATATTCTTGATCAGGATCACCTCCTGAGTTGATATAGCCATGTCCGTCTGTCCGTCTGTCCGTCTGTCTGTTTCTACGCAAACTAGTCTCTCAGTTTTAAAGCTATCGAGTTGAAACTTTGCACACACCCTTCTTTCCTTTGAACGCAGTATATAAGTCGGAACGGCCGGGATCGGCCGACTATATCCTATAGCTGCCATATAACTGATTGATCGGAAATGCCATAACTCTGCTGTTTGTTAAGTGAGGAAGTTGGGACTTTCTGTGGGTTCTATATTTGGCCAATCAATCCGACGTACCAAATTTCATAAGTATCGGCCGACTATATCCTATAGCTGCTATATAACTGATTGATCGGAAATGCCATAACTTTCGTGTTTGTAAAGTTAGGAAGTTGGAATTTTCTATGGGTTTTATATTTGGCCAATCAATCCGACCTATTAAATTTCATAAGGATCGGCCGACTATATCCTATAGCTGCCATATAACTGATTGATCGGAAATGCCATAACTTTGGTGTTTGTAAAGTTAGGAAGTTGGGATTTTCTATGGGTTTTATATTTGGCCAATCAATCCGACCTACCAAATTTCATAAGGATCGGCCGACTATATCCTATAGCTGCCATATAACTGAACGATCGGAAATGCCATAACTTTGGTGTTTGTAAAGTTAGGAAGCTGGGATTTCCTATGGGTTTTATATTTGGCCAATAAATCCGATCTACCATATTTCATAAGGATCGGCCGACTATATCCTATAGCTGTCATATAACTGAACGATTGGAAATGCCATAACTTTGGTGTTTTTAAAGTTAGGACGTTGGGATTTTTTATGAGTATTAAGAATGCATCATATCAATAATTTTGGAGAATATAATTTACAGAGTATTCTGCAAGGGTATATAAACTTCGGCTCCGCCCGAAGTTAGCTTTCCTTTCTTGTTCTTTATCAAATTTAAAATGTTATTAGTTTAATATTGTTGATTATTATACCCTTGCAGAGGGTATTATAATTTTGGTCAAAAGTGTGCAACGCAGTGAAGGAGACATCTCCGACCCTATAAAGTATATATATTCTTGATCAGGATCACCTCCTGAGTTGATATAGCCATGTCCGTCTGTCCGTCTGTCCGTCTGTCTGTTTCTACGCAAACTAGTCTCTCAGTTTTAAAGCTATCGAGTTGAAACTTTGCACACACCCTTCTTTCCTTTGAACGCAGTATATAAGTCGGAACGGCCGGGATCGGCCGACTATATCCTATAGCTGCCATATAACTGATTGATCGGAAATGCCATAACTCTGCTGTTTGTTAAGTGAGGAAGTTGGGACTTTCTGTGGGTTCTATATTTGGCCAATCAATCCGACGTACCAAATTTCATAAGTATCGGCCGACTATATCCTATAGCTGCTATATAACTGATTGATCGGAAATGCCATAACTTTCGTGTTTGTAAAGTTAGGAAGTTGGAATTTTCTTTGGGTTTTATATTTGGCCAATCAATCCGACCTACCAAATTTCATAAGGATCGGCCGACTATATCTTATAGCTGCCATATAACTGATTGATCGGAAATGCCATAACTTTGGTGTTTGTAAAGTTAGGAAGTTGGGATTTTCTAGGGGTTTTATTTTTGCCCAATCAATTCGACATATTAAATTTCATAAGGATCGGCCGACTATATCCTATAGCTGCCATATAACTGATTGATCGGAAATGAAATAACTTTGGTGTTTTTATACCCGTTACTCGTAGAGTAAAAGGGTATATTGTATTCGTGCAAAAGTATGTAACAGCTAGAAGGAAGCGTTTCCGACCCTATAAAGTATATATATTCTTGATCAGGATCACTAGCCGAGTCGATCTAGCCATGTCCGTCTGTCCGTCTGTCCGTCTCTCCGTCTGTCCGTCTGTCCGTCTGTCTGTCTGTCCGTATGAACGCTGAGATCTCGGAAACTATAAAAGCTAGAAGATTGGCATTTTGCATGTAGATTTTAGAAGTTCCTACGCAGCGCAAGTTTGTTTCAAATTGGTGCCACGCCCCCTTTAACGCCCACAATCGCTTATATACGATTTTAAAAATTTAAATATTTCGGAAAAGTAAAAATGCAGTTTTATTGTGTTTATCAATACCTATCGAAATGTTGAATAAATTTTTCAAATCGGACCATTCGTTAAAAAGTTATGCGTGATCAAAGTTTCTATCTCATTCTCCCTCGCACTCCCTTTGCCTGAGTAACGGGTATCTGATAGTCGGGGCACCCGACTATAGCGTTCTCTCTTGTTAAAGTTAGGAAGGTGGGATTTTTTATGAGTATTAAAAATGCATCATATGAATAATTTTGGAGAATATAATTTGCAGAATATTCTGCAAGGGTATTTCAACTTCGGCTCCGCCCGAAGTTAGCTTTCCTTTCTTGTTTTTTGATTAACTCCATAAAATGAAGTTAAACTGTTCCTTGCCATTAGTGCTTTATTGCCCCAGTTTATGTGTCTCAACAAAAATATTGGAAGTCAATTATATACTTTTATTCAGAAATCTTACAACATATAAAGATATTAACCAATTATTTGGTCCTTTGTGCGCGTCAAATCCAAAACATTTATATTCCAAGTAAAAACCTTCATTTCAGACATTAATAGCGCTTTGATTCCTAAGCTAGTAAGTTTATTCTTTAGTTTGGATAATGAGATCGCGATTGCATTTCGGCGAACAAAGTGTTGGGAATATGAATAGGACCCACTGCAGAACCCTGCGTTCCAGAACTTGCCCCTCGCAATTTTCGTGTGCACAGCAATTACGCGCATGCGTCATGCACTCCCCGCCCGTTCGTCCCTCTAAAGACAATGCTCTTTCCTTCGCCTATTGCTCTTTCCTTCGCCTATAATTATGGAGTTCTCTCATTTTCCAAGGCAAAAGCCTGCAATTAAACTTTCTCGCTACTTTGTGTGCTTTGCATTGCCGTATTATGCGTCGTTGGCTCTAATTAATGGGAAACGCCAGTCTGTGGGTGGAAAGAGACCAAAATGATTGCCACTTAAATGACTCACGATTTGTATTCACTTTTCAGGTGCAGTGAGCTAAAAACATCTATATATTGTCATATGTAAGTTGCACATTAATGAAACAAAGCTTCAGGTAAATGCTGGGTGAATAGAGATTTATTAAACCTTAAACCGTAACAGTTGCAATTCAATGCATTTATTGATTAAGTTCTTGATACCATGGTGTGGCTAGCAGCAAAATGTCGGAAGATAGTTTGCAAATTTTTTAAATAACACTTAAGAGCTGAATCTTCTGGATAAATAAAAATAAAAAACATATTAAATGATCTCAGTCCGCCTAATCCATTCCAATTCTCTGGCAATGCGATACTTCATTTTCAGTCACGGCACGTTCATAAATCACTTGACTTTCTAATTTTACCGAATCTGTGAGGGAAAAAAGTACGTACATGGTAATAAATGTTGAAAGTTTCAGGTTCATTAAGTCGTGCTAATACAAATAAAGTCACTTGACTGCATTAAATCGCATTGGCCACGCGCACTTGTACGCTGAATCCAGACTCCGGACTCCAGCCCTGATAGTAAGCAATACACCAGGACACCCTCCCCTTCGGAGGACGTAAAACTTACAACTGCTGAAGTTTAGTTACGCATGCCCACCACCGCAGGATAATGAATGCAGGTGCAAATGGAAGCGGAAATACTTCACGCTTTTTATGCCTGCTCAGGAACCGGGACGAGGACGATGTCACATCGTCATGGCTTTGATGACTATGAGGAATTTTCAATTTCAAGAGGATGGTCATGGGACTGGCAGGGAGAGGACGAGTTTCTCGTCAAGTGCGAGTTACCAGTTAGGCAATCATGCGCCCGTCATTTGAGGTGAGGCGTCATAAAGTTCCTGCGTCCTGCCCCGTTTTATGACCCCGCCCTCCGCCCCTAAAGGGGGAGTGTCACATAATGAACATTTCCAAGTGAATGGACACATTCATTTCAATTTGTCAATCTCGCTTTGGCCCCCCTTTTTGCTCAATGGGCGGCCATGAACGTGGGTGTGGCCCTGCTTTTAATTCCACTAAATGGCCGTGCACTGGCGTGTGTACATACGTAAATATGCATGACAGACTTTCTCAGTTTCATTATAAGCAAAAAACAACATCGTGGATTACGCTCTTCATTTCCTCTGACTCATGCTCTTTCACTCACTCGCTGACTGATGTTGGCATCGATATCGTTGTGGATCGGTTCAATTTCAATCGCTGCTGTAGGTCGCTCTGGGCATTGAGTTAATGTTGATCTCGCTGCGCCATAATTTAAACGGCTTATGTATGAAACAAAATCACCGTTCTCCGGCTTTCTCGCTTATACACTTGGGAAAATTATTCCAAAGCCACAAATTGCTCTCGAGATTTAATCATTAGTTTTAAGAAAAGGCTAACATTTATATGTTATCCAAAAATAATCATTTTTCAAAATGTTATGTACTGTTCGCTAAAAACTTTGACAAATGTATTTTTAGCTTAATTTTTCCAGTGCACTAGGTGATTTTATAACGTAGCGACGAACCAGCAAACTTTATTTCCAGCTCCAGTTGCAATTAGAAACAGAGACAAGATTTGTCGGTAATTGCTGCCACGCCCCCAGTCCCCATCTCTCATCACCGGCCTCTCTTTTTGGGCATAATGTCTCAATATTTCTCAATTATGCGCAACGCATATAATTTGTTGTTATTCGCGCCACACAATCAACGTGCGCATCGATCGCGGCCAACAAAGCAGCAGATTGCAGATGGCCAAGAGTCCAGAAAGCCGGGTCCAGTCTTAAGATCTGAGATCTGGGGCCATGGCAATCGTACAAATAACTCCATCGTTGACTCCAATCAACTTTCGGGCTGCACACGGAGTTGGCTGGGATCCGCCAGACTGGGAGGTCTCTTCTCTGCCCCGAAGCCACTCCGTTTCCATCCTGGTGGAGATCGTGCGCCGAATGCAGCGCTTCACATTATTAGATGCGGATTACCACATTGGTGCAAAGATCAAATCACTTTGTGGCCACACAGCTTGGTAGGCCGGCGGTGGAAAGCAGTGTTGCCAAGTCGGCTTCATTCCGGGTGTTCTTAAGGTTACTGTTCAAAATACCTTCTAACTCTAGAGTTAAAATAAAGGAAAAAAATTCAAATAAAGTTTTTACTTTGACTTATTATGGGAAAAAGGTCTTAATATATATTCACATTTAAGCTGATATTAACAAATTATTCATAATAATATTTCATGATAAGCTAAAAATAGTTTTAAAACTTGGAAATTAATAGTGCTAATGACTGATGTTAAAAAACTCGAACGGTACTATTGGCTTTCCACAATTGTTTAGCTTTGCTCTTGTTGCCTGTTTTGAAATCATGAATGGATCCTAAAATCTTAATGTTTTTAAATAAATAGCTCTCCAAAAATATGGCACCTCTGTTGGACCGACAGACCACAAGGTGGCTGCAAATTGGTGGTTTATTCGGGAGACGAGATGGGAATGGGGGAGTGCCGACCTGCTGGCGTCAGCTTGAGGTGGCTCCAATCACGTTTCGGTGCTGCTTTTTTCGCGCACTGCTAGCCTTTTACGATTTGTTTGATTTGGCCAAATGAATTGCGCCGTTTCCATTTTGAATTACGATACGATGGCAATGGATTTCTGGACACACGTTGGGTGCACAACTACGATTGAAATGTCATTTGTCAAAATAAATTTAACTGTCTTTTAAGACGCCGCCGAAACGCCCCCAAAAGCTAACTAAAACCGCACCCAGAACGGAATCAATATCGATCAAATCTGGGTGTTGGACAATGTGCCACAATGTTTTTTGCCTGGATGCACTGCTCAACGAACTGACGGACCGGACCACCTCCTCCATTCTATACAGGCCCAGACAGGGAACATCAATGCGATAATTTTTTGGCCGACACAACTCCTCCATCGATTTTTTAAAAAGCAGTGTAAATTGTTTTTCCATATTATAACTATTTAACTTATATATTATTATTTATATATTTTGTTGTCGACTTTCTCCTATTTTTCTCCATACTAAAAAGCTATGGCTATATTCTGCATGATAATTTTTGTAGTCACTCTTCATGCAATTCTACATTAGCTAAAAGCTCAAGTTTAGATGCCAAGGCTAACAACAGTTTAACGGGTTTGGGATAAATATTTTTTTTATACCCTTGCAGAGGGTATTAAAATGTCAGTGAAAAGTTTGCAAGTATATATATTCTTTGTCAGCATCACCAGGAGAGTCCCTCAGTTTTAAAGCTATCTGCTTTAAACTTTTCCAAAAGTTGCAGGTAGTATATATATACATCTGTTAGAACGAGCCGGATCGGACGATTATAGCATATAGCTTCTATAGGCACAATCGGAAAAAAAAATTATAAAAAGTATAGCATTGTTGTTTTTAATTTTTTTTTTACTAACTTTTTAAAATTTTGTCGAACTCTAGCAGCTATAACAAATAACCTCTCTCTATGGCGCAAATGGAAAGGTTGAAGAAGGTTCTATTTCACGTAAAATGAGCACCTAATAATAATACAAATTCCATTTGGGGGATATTTCATAAAATTTTACCATGACAAGATTTTTCCAGTTAGTCCTAGATAGTGGTCATAATACGGTCCTATTAAAAGTGTAGTTCCGGAAAAGTTTCTCCGATCCAGTCAATCCAAAAGAAAAAAGAACGTGAAAATTAAGCTTTTCCGCCAATACAATGGATAATAAGCAAAACAAGAGAGAACGCTATAGTCGGGTGCCCCGACTATCAGATACCCGTTACTTAGGTAAAGGGAGTGCGAGGGAGATGGAGATAGAAACTTTGATCACGCATAACTTTTTAACGAATGGTCCGATTTGAAAAATTTCTTCTACATTTCGATAGGTATTGATAAACACAATAAAACTGCATTTTTACTTTTCCGAAATATTTAAATTTTTAAAATCGTATATAAGCGATTGTGGGCGTTAAAGGGGGCGTGGCACCATTTTGAAACAAACTTGCGCTGCGTAGGAACTTCTAAAATCTACATGCAAAATGCCAATCTTCTAGCTTTTATAGTTTCCGAGATCTCAGCGTTCATACGGACAGACAGACAGACGGACAGACAGACGGACAGACGGACAGACGGACATGGCTAGATCGACTCGGCTAGTGATCCTGATCAAGAATATATATACTTTATAGGGTCGGAAACGCTTCCTTCTAGCTGTTACATACTTTTGCACGAATACAATATACCCTTTTACTCTACGAGTAACGGGTATAACTAGCTAAATTTATTCACTGATGTTGTCGAATTGAGAATTGAGAAAAGTTCTACTTAGAGGGGCGCACTAAAAATGGCATCAGAAATATTGGGAGATAATGATGTCAAAAAAATTAACTACTAAAACTGTTAATAGTTAGATCAAGGTGGACCCAAAACTGCATCTTTCCTTTGATGACCATCACTCTCTGGTACATTATTTACGGTCGTATTTCCTTTAATATATGAGTTTTTCTGCGATTATGGTAGGTCACCTAGCTTTTTGTCTGACTTGTCAATATTTTTATTTTAATTCTGGACATCCCAAAATCCCTTCCTCATCTCTAATTGTTTATTAAAATAAATAATAAATTAAAAAAAAAACTGGTTCGAAACGCATCTCCTTCTCTAAATATCCAAAAAGTGTTGTCCTACAAATACTTTTAAAATATTGAAACCAACTGAAATTTAGAGCAGAACACCGCCAGTGTGAATAGGCATTAACCGCACTTTTCAATGCTATATTTAGGCGATTATTGTCCTGTACAACGCTAAAATCTTGCCGCGAAATAATGTAAGTATCCATGTCATCTTAATCTCTGTAAACCAGAGACATAATAGAAAGTAAAGTGGAAGTTTTGGTATAAGACACATACGCTTTTTTGAATCAATTAGAAACGAAATAAGTTGTTTCCATACAGACACACTGTTAACGCATTAACATAATTGTTAGAACCATTTGTCAAATATCATTAAAGCAACAGAGAATGGGTAGGATTCAATAATAAAAGATTAAATAAAAGAAAATAGCGTAAGAATAGAATAATAGAATAGCGTAACTATTTTGCAGAGATTTTTATTTTCAGAATTTGTCGTTTTCGCAACTGAGGTGGACAGCATATTTGATAAAATAGTTATTCAAAATTAATAAAACTAATTAATTAAATAAAAAAATGTTGTTTTAAGAACGAAGCGAGAAGCGCAAATTTTAAAGCCTGTATCCATGAGTATATAGATGTTATCGACAAAATTAAACACTTTTATTGATAAATATAAACGTAAAACCACAATCTTATTATAACAGTATTAACTTTTACTATCTCTGTATATATTAATATTTTTATATATTTTTGGCAACCCTATTAAATAAAGAAAACTCCCTAGAAAACCGGAAAAAATGTTTATGGCCCACTACCACCACGTGTTCAACACGTGTGCTAATCTCATCAAAACAACCGACCAGGTACCAAAAGGCAGTCCGAGCCACTAAATGCAACAAATCAACCTTCAATCAAGACAACCGCACACCGATCCGATGTCGGGGCGTTGTTAGCCGATCCTTGTGCGGCATCATCAAACTGGCATAAATCTTTAATGGAATTCATTCATTATGGGGCCACAAAGAGGCACTTTGGCACTGCCAACAATGGCCCGGGAGGCCCTCGTTCTTGCCGTCCTGTATCCTTGCGGGCATTGTAAATTCCCCTTTGTATTTGCGGGTCCCGGGTTGCAATTATGTGAGGGCTGTCGCAAAAGGAATGGGCGATCCTGGCCCTTCGTAGCCTTTGTCAGTGATAAAGCGAAGGCGCTAAAGGATAACACATTTTTAACACCTACCAGGTACATTGTGTGTCTTGGGCTGCGGTTAATTGAAAGCAAACTGTGCCAAAGAAGAATTTCAAAATCATTGATGCAAAGCGTTAAGTCGATTTTTATACCCGTTACTCGTAGAGTAAAAGGGTATATTGTATTCGTGCAAAAGTATGTAACAGCTAGAAGGAAGCGTTTCCGACCCTATAAAGTATATATATTCTTGATCAGGGTCACTAGCCGAGTCGATATAGCCATGTCCGTCTGTCCGTCTGTCCGTCTGTCTGTCCGTCTGTCTGTCCGTCCCTATGAACGCTGAGATCTCGGAAACTATAAAAGCTAGAAGATTGGCATTTTGCATGCAGATTCTAGGAGTTCCTACGCAGCGCAAGTTTGTTTCAAAAAGGTGCCACGCCCCCTTTAACGCCCACAATCGTTTAAATACGATTTTAAAAATTTAAATATTTCGGAAAAGTAAAAATGCAGTTTTATTGTGTTTATCAATACCTATCGAAATGTAGAATAAATTTTTCAAATCGGACCATTCGTTAAAAAGTTATGCGTGATCAAAGTTTCTATCTCCATCTCCCTCGCACTCCCTTTACCTGAGTAACGGGTATCTGATAGTCGGGGCACCCGACTATAGCGTTCTCTCTTGTTTAAATTGAATACATTTACGGAAAGCTAATCAATGGGAATTGAATAGGAAATAGGATTTAATTGTACTGTTATTTATTTAATAAATGAATCAATGGGTTAAGCTAAGATGATAAATAATAATACAAAAATAAAAAACATTCATATTATTTATCAATAAAGACTAAATAAATTGTAAAAATTTATATTTTTGCCTAACTTAAAACTTAAACATCATGACTTTGATTACATTTTCATTACAAATCAGCCCCTTAAACTAAGTTTTGAAAAAAATGTTATTTACACTGTATACAATATAATGTAATGTAAATTATAATATATGTACTTTTGATTTAAAGGAAATTTGAAGTCCAAAATAAGCATTCTTATACCATTGCAGGGGATATTATAATTTCAGTCAAAAGTTTGCAACGCAGTGAAAGAGACATTTCCGACCCTATAAATTATATATTCTTGATCAGAATCACCAGGAGACTCTGACCGTCCGTCCGATTCTACGCAAACTAGTTCCTCAGTTTAAAAGCTATCTGCTTGAAACTTTCCCAAAAGTTGTCTTTCTATTGCAGGTAGTATATAACGAGTCGGATCGGGCGACTATATCATGTAGCTCCCATAGGAACAATTCAAATTTTTTAGAGCTTTAGCAACTATCTATATTAACGAAAATTTAATTTTAGTAGAGTGAGTCAGTTTACAAGAACTCGAGATAAAAAATAACATATGCATCTAGCATAATAAAGAAATTGATGTGTAATTTTTATTGATTTCAAAATTTATTTGAACACACTTTATCTGTCCGAGAATTTTTAACATAGGTACACACCAGAACAAGCTCATAATAAAAACAAGAGAGAACGCTATAGTCGGGTGCCCCGACCATCAGATACCCGTTACTCAGGTAAAGGGAGTGCGAGGGAGATGGAGATAGAAACTTTGATCACGCATAACTTTTTAACGAATGGTCCGATTTGAAAAATTTCTTCTACATTTCGATAGGTATTGATAAACACAATAAAACTGCATTTTTACTTTTCCGAAATATTTAAATTTTTAAAATATAAGCGATTGTGGGCGTCAGAGGGGGCGTGGCACCATTTTGAAACAAACTTGCGCTGCGTAGGAACTGCTCAAATCTACATGCAAAATGCCAATCTTCTAGCTTTTATAGTTTCCGAGATCTCAGCGTTCATACGGACAGACAGACAGACAGACGGACAGACAGACGGACAGACGGACAGACGGACATGGCTATATCGACTCGGCTAGTGACCCTGATCAAGAATATATATATTTTATAGGGTCGGAAACGCTTCCTTCTAGCTGTTACATACTTTTGCACGAATACAATATACCCTTTTACTCTACGAGTAACGGGTATAATAAACCTATAGTTTAAATTTTTAGTGAATTTGAAGAATTTCATACTTGGCTTCAAGACTATATATTTGATCACTCGCACTCCATGACTTGTTTTATTCAATCGAGTGTTCGAGTTTCTAAAATCAGGTTAGAGAACTTTATTATTTGTTGTTAAGTAATTTATCGTCCTTTAAAACTCTATTATGTATAACATGACTCATTTGTCCATTCTTCTTCAAGTGAACTCCTAAAGGTTCCACTTTCTACCGGAATCACACACAAACGTCTTCAAACGCAGATATCCAACCCCTTAAAATTCCTATTCCGATGAAAATTATTGCTCGCATTCCTTGCCCTTTCCTGTAATCCTTAATGGTTATTATGAATTTAAGGCGTAAAATAAATGGATAATTTCGACTTTACTGGATCCCCAGACTCGCATACATTACATAAGTACATTTTCGAATGTGGACCCTCCATTTCTCGTCAATCCCGGTTCCTAATTCCCTTCACCAAAAAACAAAAAATTGGCCGTGGTTCTAGAAAATTTCCATTGCTTCAGACGTTTTGGGAGTTAACCCAAAGGCAACAATACCAATAACATTTAATCTAATTTAAAGACGGTTAATAACGGATTGAACCAGTGACCGAAAATAAACTTTCATGTATTATAGAATAATCACCGTGTAGGAATTGAGCTATATATATGTTTTATATACTCATAATTTTGCGTATGTTTTTATATTTTAAAACGAAATAAAACTTTAAGTTCAGTTTAGTAAGAACAAAAAAAATGTTGTTTCCGGATCTTAATTGCACTTGAATAAATCGTTTTATGATATTTTTTTTACATAATTTTCAAGAAATCGGTCAATGGGATGTCCTTTTTAAACACCACTTAAATATGTTTAGAATTAATTAAAATGTTTTGTTTATGTTTATTTTAAACACGTTATGTTATTATTGAATTTGATTGGCTTTTCTTGGTTTTAAAAATATTTCCCAGTAGATCCGCCCCTAGCAGTGTGGTCTGATTTAAAGTACCACAAGATACAGAATGCAGCACACCTATAAAGTATATAAATTCCTGATCAGGATCGCCTCCTGAGTTGATATAGCCATGTCCGTCTGTCCGTCTGTCTGTTTCTACGCAAACTAGTCTCTCAGTTTTAAAGATATCGAATTGAAACTTTGCACACACCCTTCTTTCCTTTGCACGCAATATAAAAGTCGGAACGGCCTGATCGGACGATCCTATAGCTGCCATATAACTTTGATGTGTTTTTAAACTTAGGAAGATGGGATTTTCTATGGGTTTTATTTTTGACCAATCAATCCGACGTACCAACTTTCAAAAGGATCGGCCGACTATATCCTATAGCCGCCATATAACTGATTGATCGAAAATGCCATAACTTTGGTGTTTGTTAAGTTAGGAGGTTGGGATTTTCTATGGGTTTTATTTTTGGCCAATCAATCCGACCTACCAAATTTAATAAGGATCGGCCGAATATATCCTATAGCTGCCATATAACTGAACGATTGAAAATGCCATAACTTTGGTGTTTTTAAAGTTAGGAAGTTGGGATTTTTATGAGTATTAAGAATGCATTATATGAATAATTTTTGAAGGGTATATCAACTTCGGCTCCGCCCGAAGTTAGCTTTCCTTTCGTGTTTTTTTTAAGTTAAAGACGACTTTTACTAGTCATTATAAAAACACGGAAGAAGCAGTTAAAAAATGGGTTGCTTATAATTATATTTTGATGGTTGACCCTACTTTAATTTAGTAAACATTTTCGTTAATATACAAATTTCAGTTTAATACAAGAGAATAAAAGTTTTAAATACTTTACTTTAAAATATTTTTTTATGTTAAACAAAAATTTGTTTCACTTTACCCATGCATGCCGATTCATCCCATTCCTTATTCATCTGCTTGTGGGCAATTAATCTGAGTGATCGTGCCCGGCTGGCTTGCAAGGATTAAATCGATTTTATGTTCCCGCCCGATCATGATATTTTCGTTTGTTCCCAAATCATGGGTTCGTGTGTTTGAATCGGTTGTTTGGGGAAAACCCCAGGTCGAAACATCTTTAGCTTATTGAAATTAAGAGTGTTGGGAGCCTAGAGCTACGGTAAACGGTAGCCGGCGATCACAAGCCATCGGCGACCACCAAAGAGCCGAAAACCAATCGACGGCAGCCGCAACAGTTTAGCGCTTTTTGTTTTCCGCTCTGGGTTTATGGCCCCCAAATGCTGTTTATTGATGGGCACAACTACTAAGAGGATCTGCATGAGCATAAATTGCCTCAACTCTTTCAGAGACTCTTAAAAATCAATAAATTTCCCGTCAAGCTCGGAGAGTGCATTACCAAAAACTCACGTAAAATATCATAAACAACTTTGTCATAATTTTGGTAGCTAAAATTGGTCGCCCGCAGACTCTGACCGAAGTAAATATACCTGAGGGCGAGAACGGAAATTTACTTTGGCAAGCCGAAGTTTTAATACGCTAGCAAAGCGAGTTCCGAATCGGCAATATTTTTAAATTATATAACAAGCTCTGCGGGAATATGGTATTGTAGAAAAGGTAAGATATACTTTCTTAATTATTGTACGTTTACAAATTATCTCAAGGCTAAACATTTTGTAATCTTTATCGTAAGTCGTTCATTAACAGCGAGCGTGAATTAATATATCAAGATAACGTAAAAAAAGGTTTTTTAAAAAAAAAAAATAAAATTTTTTCCGCTAATCGAATTATGAATGGTCATATGGGACTAAAAATAAATTAGGGCAAGATTTCAACAAAAAGAAAACTTCTAAATGATTAAAAAAAACAATATTTTTATATTTTGGTTTAATGTTTCCTTTTTAGCATTGTTATGTCTAAAGTCAGGAAACAATTTTCGGCAAAATAAATGTTTTCTTTTAAGAGTACGAACTCCCATCTTTAAGTGAAACGATGAATTCTTTTTGTCAGATTTATCTTACCGCCCTGAGGTGTGACTGTATCTTTGTTGTGAGCTTTTATGGGAATTCCAACGGGCTACTTACAGTGGGCATATGTGTTGTTGTTACGAGGGACTTTAAAGGCCTTAATGACTTTGACTGCTTTTTCAGATAATTGAATTACTTCTGAAAAGTCCGTCTTTATGGCCGATTGATGAGTAAGAAAACCCGTTTGGAGGCGAGCTTTCCTTTTACTATAGTTCGTAAATATTTATGGCCCAAAGGCAGATATTTCAGCGGAATATAAGCAGAAATTGATTAGCGCGTGTGACGAACGCTTTGGACCAGCTCAGTTTGCCCGCATCGTTTCGGATTAGCACATCCTTCAACTGGTACCAGTCGATCTAAGCATATATAATTGCCGGACTTAAGCCCCTCTAATTGACGCCAATCAAAGCCACCACGACATTCCGTCCATCAGTGGATGGTTCGACTGGCCCAAAATTTGTCTGGGACGTAACCACAAGTCGAAGATTAACTCATTCCGAGCGATTAGCAGACAACAGTTGGCCAAATAGAAAGCGGCTGCATTAGGAGCATGTACAATTTAAAAACCATTTGGCAAAACAAGCAGCAATTTCCCGGCAACGGCCACGGGCAATTAGGCCAATGAAATCCTTTATCAAAACAATGTATGGGCAACAAAGGGTTTTCTTGGTTGCCCACAGCCGAAAAATAGAAAAGAAGAAAGGAAGATGAAAAGGGCGCACTAATGCCTAATAGATACATTTTACAATGCCAGCGGAGCGTGCTCAATGGCCATCAGACACTGGCACTCAAACAAACAATAAAAAATTTATTAAAGAAAGGCAGGGAAAATTACGAAACGCACAAATTAAAAATATTGCCGTACAATGAAGCAAAGAAAGTGGCATGTCATATGGCCAATGGAACACCCAGAAGTAAGTTCCATCCCAGAAAAAAGACAACTGATCAAGAAACGAACCCAAACCCAGAAATTGAAATATGGACTCAAGCCGGGGAAATGTATCAATTTGGTTTCGGGCTTGATTGGTGCGCTTAGGGCTCGCAACGGAATCATTTAGGAAATTGATATGGCTTTGGTTAAATATACCCATTCTCGGGCCCTACCACACGCCAACAACGATTATAAACAAATTTCCGCTTTTGACGCCTGCGTTCCCCAAAAACCAACAAATTGGTGGGGTGATGGCCTGAGAAAGTCCACCGACAGACTGCTCGAAAACGAATTTGTGCAATTAACGCCAGCACCCAAAAAAAGAAATATGGATTTATAGAGAAAAACATTTGTTCGCAGCGCGTGTACAATTTATTAATTATACGCCATGTTGGGCCGAGCTTACGGCAACGCCCTACAAATAAAGGGCGACCACACAGAAAGAGGTTCAGGCCTCATTTGGCTTCCATTTTGTTTCAGTTAAGTGCTTACTTGAGTATACGTGAAGGTATTGACCTTTTATAAATAATAGCTTAGGCTTAAATGAATGTACCAATTAAGAAGGCGAGAGAGAAACTTTTAGGAAATCAGAGAGCATTTTTTCTCTTATTAGTCAATTTTTTTATTGTTAACTTTTTTGACAGAGTCAATATTAAATTTACAAGTTTTATTCTTTTTAAACCTCTAAATATTCTTCGTTCCCTTCTCCCCTCTCATTAAATTTACTCTTTATATATAAAGTTTTCAAAACGTCTTTAAAACTTCTTTGAAAAAAAAAATAATTAGAGCTCAGAAAACTTTTTACTCTTCTCTTAACTTAACTTTTATATTCCTGTTTTCGAGTTCTGTCAAAGTAAGCACCACTAATTCAAACTCCCCAGCTCAATATTCCTTATTTGAACTCCCAAGACCCTTCTTTAAAACCATTATTTGCGGCTTTATTGAGGGCTGCGAGCCTATTGTGCTGTGCTTAGTCAAACGTATGCCATTTAATTTAATTAGATTTTAATATAGGCAATGCGCAAGGCAATGCGTTGGTAAATGATCTTTACATAATGAGTTGCCTATGCGATTACATCATCATTAGCGGCCAAGAAAACTTTGCATACCAGCAATTACGCGAAGTAATCGTTTAGGGGCTCGAATAGCTCCCCACGTGTGTAACATGAGTAAGTCCCATTCCCCCGGATAAAAAACAAAGCCACGTGCCGCTCCCAGCGGAAATTTAAAACTCAGCATGTGGTAGCCCCAAATTGCAAATTAAGACGAATAAGTCAGCGGAAAAAAATTGAACTAATTCGATCAATAATCGATCGATAGGGTGCAATCCGCTATTTTTTAGGGCATATGTGGCGGTCGCTTTAAGCCTGTTTAAGCCATTTTCCAGACCACTGTTAAATCATCCACCAGTCTAAACCTAAGGGTGGCTCTTCTGACGTTCAGCCCAGTTTCCGTTGGATTTTCCATTAGTGACCAGCCAGGCGATTGATGTGATGATGGGCCCGTGAATCGCTCCTGACGCCATTATGTTCGGCCAGGACCTGACTTGCATATAAATAACCAGCGAAAGCAAACGAAAATATTTTCAGATCCCGCATCTGGTAAACAACCACAACGACAGATAAAGTTAAACTCATTTTAGGGTGTGCGAAATTGTAAATATTTACGTTCACGCTGCTAACGTGTCCAGTGGTTGAATTGTCGTCAAGGGATGCTACCCCTAACAGTGGTATCTTTTGGGTGTTTTAGGGGGAATTGGCCCATGTTAATTTATTTAAAAATGAAGAACCGTTTTTCCTCATAAGAGATAAGTTTTGCTATCTAAATTTAAAAGTTCATATATCATAACTGATACTTAAATGTTGAAAAATTATTTTATACAAAGAATTATATTTAATTTTAAGTAAGCTGGATAAATTATTTTGCACTGTTGTGTCCCAATAAAATGATATCCACTGATTTGTAAAGGTGCAGGCCAACAGTTTTTTTGAAACTTTTATTTTAATTTCTGTAAAAAAATAGCTGATATTAAACCCTTTTAAAAGATAAGTAATAACTGATATTTATTTACAACTTAAAAAATATTAGCCAATAAATGGAGTTTAATTCCGGAGGCCACAATAAATATTTTTTTTATTTGAGTAGCCACCAAAGAACTAAGAATAAAAGTTGGCAACCGGAAAATTTTGCAGGAGGAAGGCACAAGGTTACGAAAATTAAGGGAAAATGCGTAAGAAGATTATGGCGCACTTTTGTATTATTTAATACATAGTCATCTGACCTTTGGGCAACATATACATATATATATATTTTTTTTATTCTTTAATACTTAGTCATCTGACCTTTGGGCAACATATACATATATATATATTTTTGGCAAAACGATTGGTGACAGTAAATTGATAAAGGACTATTGAATTGATCCTATAAAGAATATATGTTCTTGATCTGCACCACTCTACTAAGTATAAGGCTTACAGATTAAATTAAATTTCGAACGAGAATTAAAAATATTCTAGTTCTTAAAAGGGTGGATTGATGGAGAGTTCGAGTTCCGACAGATAATTCCGAATTGTCTGAATGATTTTCTGTCCACAAATCCCCCTAGCGTGCCCACAGTGATCGGTTCGACGCCATGTTGGCTTTGTTGTTGCCACTCTTATTATTGTCATCGTCTTTGTTGGTGTTGCTGTTTGGCGCTGTTGTTATCCTTACGCATCACAACACTTAATGCGGATAAATGGTCTGACAATTACGTTTATGTCAACAATAAAAATTGAATTAAATCGCTTCTCCGAAGTCCCCCGCCCCCCCTTCGTGCCCACCACGGCAGATGTTGGAAATAGACTGAGGTGACGTCGCAGCAAAATACAAACCAATCAGAACGAGCGGGCGGGATGGGGGGAGAGTGGTTTCGGGTGCTTCGAAATATTATGAAAAGGCAGGGAACGTGTGAAGAGTGTCATGCCGCCATGCAAACTGTCAACCGGCATGTCAGGCAAGTGTCACTTCAAAGTGCCACCGCCCCAGCCACGCCCCTCGGCTCGCGCCCCCGCCTCCGGGTCAGGACTCATCTTTCGGCGGGATGAACGCACAACATGCGTGACAATTTAATGAGTACTCTCTGGCAGCCCGCAAGGCAATGTTTTAATCAAAATTACGCATAATGGATTTTGATTTTATTAAATGCGACTTAAATGCATTGGGACCCCAGGAAAAGGGGGAGCCATGGGAGGAATCTTAGGACTGCAGACTAATTAAGCAGACGGCACTCGGAAAACGGCGGCCATGCCACATCAGCAGCAGCGCCGCCCGTGTTTTCGGGGGTGTGTGAGCATCTCAAGAGTATCTGCCAGATACAGCCCCTCAAGGGGCGGATCGGAGGTCGTATCTCTGCCGATTCGCTTGAGATCCATTTGGCGCTAATTGCGTTTATATCCTTCAGTTAATGGCACTTAATTAACAACTATGCCACGGCACTACGGCGTGCGCTGTTGCTTTTTCGGATGTGATCATGGAAGAAAACTATGCAGACTATTTATTAAGGAAACTAAAAAATTTCATCCAACTTATTCAGTGAGATCAGTTGGATCAATTCTTATTTATTGGTATGCGAATGAAAGGAAATAAAAAAGTTTTCTTGAAATACTACAATGGGCCTTAATATTATTTTAAAAAAATGTATATAGTTCTTACTCGGAAAATCATATGATCTAGGTTTTATGTTGAATTATAATATGTTAATGTTTTGAAAGCGTATCAAAATAAAAATGCTGGCCAAACTTTACAGATTGAATATTATTTGGCGCCTACATTTTTGCCCTTAAAATTTTTCTTAAACACATATTAATGGTTTTAATTATTACCATTCACACATTTTATTATCAACCAAAAAACACGTTTTAATAAACATTAACAGGTCCCGGCTTTGCCCTGGAGGCTTAAATTAACTGCCCAGGGAAACTGGAAACTTCTAGTTGGCTCCAACTTTCTGGCAGTGTAATGCGGTAGCTCTCCGGCCCACTCACGTGCTCCACCGCCATCTTGATCGGCTTTTCCCCGAATTTGGTTAAAGCCAACCAAAGTGAAATTTATGCCAGTTGAATGCGGCAAACAAAGGCAGGTCCAAACTGACAGTCCAATTAGCAGAGTTAAGTGCGGAGACACATATTTGGGGCTGTATCTTCCATATGGATGTATATCCATTTCCATATCTGGGCCGGATGTCACAAATTGCACCCCAAAGCAGCGGGGGAACGAACATTTATTCATGAATTTTGAATGCCAGCGAGACGGAATCGGAGATCGGAGATGTGTTCCGATCCAGGGCAATACCGAGTCTGATTCCGATTCCGATTCCCAGGCCCCCAGCCAAGCAGAAAGCCTGTGGAAGTCACGCCCCCGTCTGCTCATTGCACGCACCACTGCCAAATTCTTAGGAATTATACGAGACGTTGGGTTTTATTAAGCAGTCATCAATTATTTCGAATAAAACTCAGATAAATAACACAGTCCAAGCACTGCGCCGTTTTCTGGGTACAGTTGGCGCCGACAGTAAACCAGCAGTCGGGCAGTCACTCGGTTATGATTTCTAGTTACCTCAAATATTGTTGATGAATATTAGTGCTAATTGGCAGCCGTTGACAGTCTGAGGCTCTGGCTTTTTACGTCTGTTGCCATGGCTCAAGTATGACTATTGTTTCGGCTTAATTGTTTAGCTTGATTATGGCCGGGCTGCTAATGAAACTCATATGAGAGCATAAAAACAAGTGACTCGGAGTTTGGGGGGCCTCTAATTGAGGAATGCTGTCTCAGGCCCCGGTCTGGGAATAATAGACACAAGATCTGAGACTGGGCCTGATTGGGGCGTGATTTGCGCAACGCTAAAATGGGTTCAAGTGGGTTTTAACTAATTTTGATTAGCGGCTTTTTGTGGCCGCGGCGACGTGATATTTTTGAAATGTGCGAATTGAAGTCATATACGGTGTGGTTCGGCGATACCTTTGGTCGACTATTAATACTTATTCAAATAAAATGTATCGACGCGATAGCGACATTACCATAAACAAATGTGCTAATTGGTGAAACTTTAAACAAATTAATTTACGCGGTCGCCACAAAAATAGTCTGCAACTAATTAGCCAGCCAGCCATTAGGCTAACACCAAAAGCAAATCAATGGAATGGTCAAGTCCAAACAAAGTCGATCTAATTGATTTATTTTCTTGTTTGTCTTTCCCAACAAAAAGTTAGTTTTATCTCAAATCGGGTAGCTGACTCAACTTTCAGTTCCGCTCTGCAATGATCACGAGCATTACGACATAGTTATGTAGGATATGGAAACTGGGAACAGAAAGCTAAAAACTGGGCCCGCCACATGACAAACCCACTTGATAATTATGACAGGGGCCATTTACGTAGGCATACACATGATCAAATTAGCACTTTTATTTAGTTTCCCTTACTTTAACTTTCTGCAGAACGACGCGAAGGCCGAGAACGGAGGCTAGGAGAGTCGTACCTAGCCTTCGAGTAAGGCGTCTACATTTAGCCAGTCCGTAAAAAAAAAGTACAGGCTTTCACGTAATTATACCCTTGATTACAGTTTGTAAAGGAGAAATATCTGAAAACAACTATTTCTAAATACAAAATTTAGAAAATCTAATCTTACGAAAGGTACAGTTCGAGGTTTATTAATATTTCACTAAATACAAGGTACAGATTTGTTAATTTTACAGTTTCGAGAGCAATTCCAAAATATAACGAGAAATTAGGCAAATTTTAGATAAAAATGTTTGAACGGCCATCTTTATAATATAGCCGTTACATTAGCATAAAATTAAAAAAGTGTTATAATTAAGGGGGGTATTTTCATGAATTTTTGTACGCGATACGGTTAATGTCAGATCAAATATTTTATAACCATATTAAAGTACAACATTTAAACTATGTTTTTCCAAATGTTCATAAAAAAAATAAATATGCCGTTCACAGCAAAGCAAAGGATTTTTGGTAACTTTTTAAAGTCAAAAACGTGATTTTAGCTTTAAAATTCGATATATTTGTTTATATAAAATGAAAAATAATAAGTAAAAAAAAAACTCGACGTCAGTACCTGCGGATTTAGGTACAGAAATTGTGTGGGCAAATTTTAAAACGATTCGTTTAGTAGATTTTGCAGGATCGTGTTCACCGACTTTGAAATTGCTACTTTTTAGGAAAGCGTTTTTAAAGTTTTGGACGCCGAAAAATCGCATACAAAACGAGCTAAGTTTTACTAGGATGAATCTAAAATTTTAACGCAATATTCTTCAAATGTTGTGCATTCAGAAAAACAAATTTATAAAAAAAACGCCGAAAAAAAATACAAATGCCATACCCCCTTAATTTTCCGATTATTGCTATAGCAACTATTTTATATATTTCTGATATCGTTAGCAATCACTTTGTCTAACTGCATATATGTTTAAACAAAACAAAGTTATAATTTGGTTTCTATTAGTTTCTTTTTTTTTGACGGTTCGTTCCGACTTATATACTATCTGGAATAGAATAGAATCGGCAAGGAACAACATTTTCTTGTATCTCTAAATTAAAATTTCTGTCTCAAATAAAGGTATGATTAAAGTTTGATAAGATTGTTTTGTATATTTTGACATTTCTATCAGGTCTTACAGCATTTATTGCCAAATTTTTTGACTCAGATTTTATCGCAGAGGTATGCCAGTATGGCGGCCAGTGCAAGAGGAAATAAACAAATTTTCAGCAAAGCCTTTCGGACCGCGCTTTCAAGTCAAGGCAATGGCCGCCTGCTTAGCTGGCCGACCAATCAAAGCGTCCAGTTTCCAGTTTGCCCCTTGCACTTGGCCAACTTGCTGGATCTCGAGTGCAGCCGCACTGCAGTGGGAGATTACGAACTGGAACTGAAATCCAAGAACTACGAGTCTGCTGTTCGTGCTGGGCGTTTCTGGGGAACCATTTGCATAAGACTGTCGACTATCGTGGCCGCATTATGTCATTATTATATCGTTGCAATGTGTAATTGAGGGAAAACTTTTGCCGCCAAATGACAAATGCATGCGCCAAAACGGACGAAAACATCAAAAAGCCGCCGTCGAGCTTATGAATTACAAATAACCAGGCAGCGAAATGGACCCAGGTGGGCGCGGCACAACATCTACATACCCACTTCGCCAGTTCCAGTTCAGGTTAGGAGGAGCTGCAGTGGGAGAAAATTGCACTGCGAAAAATATAATCTAGCCTCCTAAAAATAAAAGCATATCATTAAAAATATAAATAAATAAATAGTGCACCTTTTAGGGACTAATTTATTACTTAATTAATTGATTTTCAGCAAAAATATAAAATGAATTGAAAAAATCTTTAATAACTACTGCCAGAACCACACCGAAAAAACAAAAAACCTGAATTGAAGACTTATCTCAATTGGTTTGTTCTACTTAATAAACACAAAAGTAATATTTTTAAATACCTTAGCGTTCCACAATGTATTTATTTGCTTATATTTTGGTATTTTTATATTGTTTTATAAATCTGTTACGTAATCTAAAGTAAAATTATAAATATTTATACAGTTAATTGCGGCATAATCAAGATAACACACAATATGATCATTCTGGATTAGCTAATTAAACCAGTTTAAAATGTATATATATATATACATCTAAAGGTTTTTGTGTCTTTAATATCTTAATTGAGTGTACCATTTTTCTCGCAGTGACCGCCATCAGTCATGGTGGTTCTTCTTGTTCAGGTTGCGGCTGTATTAAGTGCAAGCCAAGAAATACATTTAGCCAACTAATGCGCCAATTTAAATGCAGCAAACAGACAAAATATTTAACTTAAATGGCAGTTGGGGCTGAATTGGAAATAAAAAAGGAATTGGAATTGAAACCGGGGGATGGAAATGGAAATAGAGCTGGCTTTTTGTTTAGCGTGTGTAATTTGGAAAATGAGATACTTTTGTGACTTGCAGGGTCTATAATTAATGCGACTACAACTGCAACATCGGCGGACACCACCGGCAACATTTGCTGGCACAATTTCAAATATGGCGGCGGCAACGTCAACGCTGTCATTATATTTATCTTTTATTATTGTTACCACTTTGTTGCCCTGGTTGCTGCCATTGTTTTTGTGGGTGTTGGCCATTGTGGTTTTAGCGCTCTTGAATTAATTGCATTTCACATGCCTCTTGCATTCGGCACTTTGGTATTTTGCATGAAATTAATTGTGGTTATTATTTATGTGATTTTGAAAATGCCATTAGCCAACAACCACGTCGTGTTTTGCAATGCGATGTGCAACGCCAAATAAACCGAAATCAGAGAACTTTTTTGCTTGGCAATCGTTTTAAATTGGTTTAATTGATGTGTGGATTCCTGAACAAATAAATATATCTTATTATTTTCATTCTAACGACTTTATAATAGAAACAGCAATTATGTGGGTGAACGCTTTTATTTGATTGTTATAAGTCATGGCAAATGTTGATTATGAAATGGAACTAAAATAATTTAAAATGTTTTTGTAAGCCTATAAATAATGTTGAATTGTTCTTTATTTTGTTTAAGTTTTTGCTTTTATGCAACAATATCTTAAATGAATTTTTACGTTGGCATATAAATATCTAAATCATCTTAATTATTTATAATTTGCATATTTCCAATTCCTTCCGAATGGCCCAAAGTCTTCCCTATTTGCCGCTATGGCGGTACGTGTGGCTCAACGAGGTTCTAATGATGATGACTTTGATGGCCGAGCAAACATATCGATTCGCCGTTCTTGTGTCAAATGCATCCAAAATGTGAAGTTTCTTAGGCCCTCTCTTCGCCCGCAATTACGCGTTACAAAGCGGAGCATTGAAGTGTCACGCAAGAGACTTTACGAGCTGCTTAGAGCACCGGCATTAATAAGCAGCTTTACGAAAATTTAACAAAAAAGAGCCAAGTCACAATAACGTGCCTGACTGCTGGTGATTCGAGGGGCTGCAGTTTAATGACCAACGAACGCCTTCTCATTAAACGCTAAATTGCACGGGCACATGACACGAATTTGGGAGACACCCTGACAAAACAGAGCAAACGCCTGAATTTACTAAATATTATAACTACGACAACATTGTATGCGCGTTGCATGCAACACTCAACTATGGCCTTTTAGCCCAGAATGTTAACGAACAAACAAAGTCGATGCTGGGAACTGGACAAGAGAGGCAAGGGGTTACCTATCACGGTTTTGTTAGCCGATTAAAAGTACCTTACAACAAGCAAGAAACTTTCACTGCGAAAATCCTTGCTAAAAGAAGTTTAGTTTAGCAAATTGGTTATTACCTGCATCAAACCCGAATTATGTTTAAGTTTTGTGGAACCTACGACCTTATTATAAGTTATTTTGTAAATTCTACAAAAATATTTAATTTTAAAAAATACTTAAGTAATAATACAAAACAAAAATATCTAATAAACATAGTTGTAATTTGTTATACAATTTTTTGTAAATGCTTACAAGCACTTACATTAATAATTTTGACTTCCTTATTTTAAATTTATTTGCCAAGCGTCTTGAAGCAAACATTTTTATTACTTAAATATTATTTAAAACATAAAATACTAAAAGCATTTCTGATAAAATTAAAAAGGACGTTTTCTTGCGACTCGTTTTTTAAGTGCACTGCATTATTTACATATGGGTCTAGGATTATAAAACAGTGGGGCCCGCAGCCAATTTGGTATTCGAAAGGGCCGAAAGACAGGGGAAGGGGGTGCTGGACGGAGACGGCAGCTCCTATGCATGCAAAAATCAGGCTAATAGACGCTTGACGTTTTGACGTTTACTGCACCGCCCGTCGGCTCTATCATTAGGCATCGGGTATCTGGAGTAGGGCTTAGACCAAAAGAGGGGCCTCGGGGGAGTATGGCCACATGCAATATGGTGATTTCTGATTTGCATGTCGGCTCTAACTGACTTGGCGCTGCTGCAACAAACGAAGCCGTCAACTTCAGAGCAACGAAGTTGCGAGCCGGGTAATTGCAACACGGCAAGTTGTAACTCGTAGTTAGCCGTAGTAATATAGTAAATTAATTGGACGATATGAAGTGCGTGATATTGACTGCTAATTAAGCAAGTTAAAGTCAAGTTAGTGGCGCCTGAGCACGCGCTCGATATAAAATGCGGATTTAAAATACGTCGTCATAACTCTTTTTTCGCTGTTGGAAAAGTATGTTTATAAGTCGATAAGATGAGCTATAAGTAAAAAGATTATACAAGATGTTATGATTTAAAATTTGTATTTTTAATTAGCAAGAGTAATAGTTAAGTTTGAGTGGTCGGAGATGCCTATTTCACTTCTCTAGAATCTTCTGACTGAAATAATAGCCACAGTAAGGGTATAAAGATAATATTGAAATTAAAAAAAATCTTTGGAGTGTTTGGGCACAACTTCATAAAACTTGAATTTTTCTTAAACCTAAAATTTTGTTAAAAAAAAATAATTAGAAAAAACGTTAGCTCCGACAATAAATGCACTTGTAACTCGTGCAGCCTCGACTGTTTTTTAAATTTTTTGGTCAGCTGGCTACTTTTACACACCCACGCAGTTTAGATGAGCAAATAGGCGGTAGGCGGGGCTCCATTCATTGATCACTCCGGTTGAAAGGACAGAGCGCAGCAGGTAACTCGGTAGCCTGACCTTCTAGGAAAGACACCTTAGGACCCCTGGAAGTGCATTATGTACAAATTGCATATAATTATGCAACGGCCGCAGTTTTGGGAGTTCACACCTACCAGCCACCGACCCGGATCGAAAATGCGTGCCTTCCCCGCATAAGCATATCCTGTTGCCCGTGTCCAATTCCAGGGTAAACTTTTTCTTAGCCCATTAGAGCTGGACGCCATTAGAGTCGATAGCCATCATGTGATGACGATCCCATCCGATCGCATGGCAGTCGGCACTTAGAAGGGCTGCTCGACTAACCCATGACAACAGGTGCGGCACGTATGCAAAAGGATTGGCCGGGATAATCGATTCGAGCATCGACTTTCCAGCGGCGCCTGCAGGCAGCTGCCCCGTAATCTGATGAAGGGTTGATGTGCTCCTCGCGGAGATGGCTATTGCCTTTATAATGAAATTGTGTTGACCAATTTGTTATTTAATTTTGTTGATTCACTGCGGCGCATCCTTTAGCTGGTGCCTGTGGAAGTGTGAAGTGTTCGTCGCTCAGCATGGGCGTGTCCTGATGAGTCCAATGTATCTGATCCTGGAAGAGCTGTTAAAACAAATTCAAACTGTCCGCAGGCACGAGCTTGCCAAAAGCTTTGATGCAACTTTTGGCAAACTAAGCTAATGAAAATTGTTTTTCTTCTGAAGAATCCAATTTTATAATCACGACGACAGTTAAGGAACCCTTTTTAAGCCTACTAGTATAAAGTACTTATACTGCTTGTTGTCTTGTTGTTTTAATACTTAACACTAAAAACAGACTTGATCCAATTTCCAAGCTTACGTTTTATTATAAAAAAAATATAAAGCAAGAAAGGAAGCAAACTTCGGCAAGCCGAAGTTTATATACCCTTGCAGTTATTACAAATCGACTACATTTCGATTTCTATGCATATATTTCCAAAAACATTGAAGCTATGTCGATTTTGCGCTGCATTTTGCCATCGCCCTTATGGCAGCTATACGATGTTGTTGTCCGATTTTAATTTAATTAAAACCGTAATTCAATATAATTTAAATATTACCAAATTTCAAAGAAAAAAAAAATTAAAAACAACAAAGTTATAATTTTTTTTAATTGTTCTTCCCGATTGTTCCTATGGGAGCTATAATATATAGTCGCCCGATCCGGCTCGTTCCGACTTTTATACTACTGGCAATAGAAAGACAACTTTTGGAAAAGTTTTAAGTAGAAAAGGACGGACGAACGGACATGGCTAGATCGACCTGGTGATGCGGATCAATAATAAATATACTTTATAGGGTCGGAAATGTCTTCTTCACTGCGTTGCAAACTTTTGACTGAAATTATAATACCCTCTGCAAGGGTATAAATATAGTTTTACAACAAATATAAAATTCCTAAATTAAGTACATTTTTTAAGCAAAGCAAGAAAAATGTGCATAATATCATTTGTTCTAATCTAGTAATTTACAATTGTGGAATATATATTCTTAATCAACCCTTAGCCGCCTGTCAGTTCTTTCTAAGCAAGCGAGTCTTTTAGATTTATATCTATATTTATTAAACTTTCCCATAAATTTTCATTAAATTGCAAGTACAATATATGTAAGTCGGAACCGGCCGGGTCGGACGACATTATGGATTACATAGCTGCAAAACCCCCTTTTGGGGGTCAAGTTCGAAATGGGTTAATTTCTTATCAATTTTCTTATATCATGATTTATTCTTAAACCGGAGTTTATGATTTGAGAACATTTTTGTACACAGTCAAGTGAAATCAATTGTACTTAAAGCAAGTATGAATTGTAACTTAACACAGTGAAAAATATTTTTTAAAAATCAATATTTTGTAAACTTTTGGCAATTAGTGTCGAATAAATATTCTACTAAAATCAAGTCTTAGATTCTGATCTATACTCCAATGAAGTATAAAATATTCTTAAATCAAGAATAATCGGAGTCCTACTTCAAAACCTGAAAACAATGTTTTGTATTAACATATATTCAAACTTTCTTCAAATATATAAAAAACAAAAAATAAACTATATAAATTGAAATTTAAGTTATTTATCTTTTCTCTTACTAATTTATATTCAAATTGTTTTTTGATGTGTTTCTAAACTTTTTCCGTAATCAAAATTTCCAACAAGAATACCTTCGGGTGGTGGCTAATAAACAAAATGTTTTATTGCCCGGCAACAACTGGTGAAACAAATATGGCAGCCCAGATAATTGGCAGCCATTTTGAGCTGCAATTTGGCTTTGTATGACTTTTTATTTATTTGTCTGTTGGCGACACGCGCCACTGAGTTCTGAGACCATTTGCTGCAACTACCAACTGCGACTGCAACTTCGGCAGACAATTGCTGAAATGTTGATTACCAACTGGCCCAACTGTCGCCAACCCATTTCCGCCCGAGAACCGCAGTACTTAGTTTTAATAAGTGCTAATGAGTTGCACAAGCCACAGAGGCATCGCTCCTTTACGAGCCAGAGATGCACCCTTCAAGAACCACAGATTGTAAATTCATAAACAAACACTGAAAAAATAAATATCTCAAAACTTGGAATAAATGAATATTTTGGGATTTATGTAATAATATTTGGATGCAAAAAAGAATTTAATCGGATATTTAAAAAAAAATAGTTTTTAATAAGAGAAATTTAAGACTCTTCTAAAAGATGTTTTAAAAAAAACTAGACTGTTTTTTAAAGTCTGTGCTCCAGGCACATTGAAGACCCCTCAAATCTCTTCAGCTCCCGCCGAAAGCCCTTTGCATAAATGGGTCTGCGTCCTTCTGGCCCGGTTTTCAATGGTGGCTGCTTCCGCTTCTGCAACTTTGTATGCTCGTTATGATGCCAACCGCAAATACTCGTAACCTGGCGACTTGGCGTCGTCGAAGATACGACGAAAAGAGTATAGCAACCGCATCAGTGCCGTATAAGTCAAGACATTTATGTTGGCCATGTCGGGCAAGCAATCGCAATAATCTCTGACTCATCACATCTGCATTGGGTAGAATACAAGTATCTACTCTCAGATATCTGGTCATTAGGCCCATTAGAGCGGTAGCCAATTAATAAACAAAAATAAATAATTGCACAATTCATTTGGTAATTAGACATGGCTCATAAAGCTGAATTAGGCAAAAGGCATAATGCCTATGGCCCACAGATATCCCACAGATAGCAAGCGCACCCAGATAAACCGTCTATATACAGAGACAGACGCGAACAGAGGGAGAACTTCATGCAAATGAAATGAAATTGACTAGAGAGCCAGCAAATTGAGTGTGTCTCGTGTACCAGTGTGTATTTTTGTGCCGCTTACAGTCCCTGCCAACATTACACTGCCAGGGCTACCCCTGCCCGCGCAGTCGTCCCTCTGAACAAACACACGCACGCCCATGTAAGTAAACAATTCATTTGTCACACTAAATTTGTTTCAATTCATTTGCTCGGAATGACAAATAATGCGATATAATTACATTTCTTAGCGTTCTCGGGTGCTTTTGTGGGTGAGGGTTTCCCTCTTCGTCTTCCCTCACAACCCCACTCACGGTCAATGCTCATTAGGCTCTGGCGGTGGGGATTTTAAAATGAGATTGCTACTATTTACGTACGATTTTCCATTAAACATTGGTTAGTGTGTGTGAGTGCTAATTATCATTTCCCCCATTGGCAGGAAGGCAAGGTTTGGTCGAATCTTACCGGAGTTCAAGGTGGGTTTACTAATTTTATTTTTTTAATAAAACATTAATTAAAGTTGCTGAATATATTTCCCCAAATAATGTTAAAGGCGTTACAAGTGGTTCAATCCCTTGCAGACTCCATTGTTTTGCACAAAATAATTTATAATTATTTTAATAGCATTTCTTAGTAATAAAACATTATTACGAATAAAGTAATGAAACATTAAAAAACCAAAATAGATGTTATTAAATAAAACGTAATCGTGTTTAAATTAAATTTTGAACTTGCTGAAATTATGAAGTTTATATTTTTATTTTAAATATTATTTTTCTTGAATAAGGGGGGTACAATATTTAAATTTATTACAATTTTTTTGCATTCTTTTTTTATTTTTATTTCTGAATGCACGACACTTGAAGAATATTGTGTTACAATTATGATCCGAGTAAAACTTCCGAAGTTATGGGCAGTTGAACGTAGGTATTCGGGTGTCCAAAACTTTAAAAAACTCCTAAAAAGTTCCCATTTTCAAAGTCGATCTACCCGCAAAATCGACTGGACAAATCGTTTTAAAATTTTGCATAATACTTCATTACTAATTTCCTTAGGTAATGCTTTCGAGTTTTTTTGTTTATGGGAAAAATTATTATTTTTACAACATCAAATAACTCGGATTATTGGTCGAAAAAATTAAAAAATAAAAACTCGACAGCGTTACCTTGTAAAATTTGTCCTTTAAATACTGCAATTTGATTTTTATACCCTTGCAGAGGGTATTATAATTTTGGTCAAAAGTGTGCAACGCAGTGAAGGAGACATCTCCGACCCTATAAAGTATATATATTCTTGATCAGGATCACCTCCTGAGTTGATATAGCCATGTCCGTCTGTCCGTCTGTCCGTCTGTCTGTCCGTCTGTCTGTTTCTACGCGAACTAGTCTCTCAGTTTTAAAGATATCGAATTCAAACTTTGCACACACCCTTCTTTCCTTTGCACGCAGTATATAAGTCGGAACGGCCGGGATCGGCCGCCTATATCCTATAGCTGCCATATAACTGATTGATCGGAAATGCCATAACTTTGGTGTTTGTCAAGTTAGGAAGTTGGGACTTTCTATGGATTTTATATTTGGCCAATCAATCCGACGTACCAAATTTCATAAGGATCGGCCGACTATATCTTATAGCTGCCATATAACTGATTGATCGGAAATGCCATAACTTTGGTGTTTGTCAAGTTAGAAAGTTGTGATTTTCTATGGGTTTTATTTTTGCCCAATCAATCCGACATATCAAATTTCATAAGGATCGGCCGACTATATCCTATAGCCGCCATATAACTGATTGATCGGAAATGCCATAACTTGGGTGTTTGTAAAGTTAGAAAGTTGGGATTTCCTATGGGTTTTATTTTTGGCAAATTAATCCGACCTACCAAATTTCATATGTATCGGCCGACTATATCCTGTAGCTGCCATATAACTGAACGATTGGAAATTCCATAACTTTGGTGTTTTTAAAGTTAGGAAGGTGGGATTTTTTATGAGTATTAAGAATGCATCATATGAATAATTTTGGAGAATATATCTTGCAGAATATTCTGCAAGGGTATTTCAACTTCGGCTCCGCCCGAAGTTAGCTTTCCTTTCTTGTTTAAATTCAGATGATTCTGTGCTTAGTTACGATGTGCACCGCAAATCACCTTTTTTCGAGGTGCAGCCGGAGATTGCTTATATCTCACTCAAAGCAAAAATTATACTGAGACTATTCGTATCGCCAATAAAAATCGTAAAAAATGCAGAGAATTAAACATAAGGAAAACCATTTTCAAATTATAATATTAAAAGCTCTTAAATCGTCCAGAATTTTGATAGCTCACTTTTAAAACCGAAAATGATAAAAATTCATTCCAAGTTTAACGTTCCACCAATTTTTTTAAAATAAGAAATATATATTTTGATAGATAATTTGGCTTTTCTAGCGAAATATACTGTTTTTTTCTTTTATTATAAAAAAGGGGCTTACAATTTAACATTGTTGTTTTAGTTTATCTAATTTTACTTATTTTAGAAACACAAATAAAAAAGGCAAGAAGGTTAACAAGACCCCATCCTGTTAAGTGATTTTTTTAAATTATAAATGTTAATATTTTTATTTACCCGGAATAACATTTGTTGTAAGCACCTTATTTAGGACAATCAGAATAGCTAATCTAAAAACACGCAGTCTTTCGCCTAATCACAAACTGGCAACACTTACTAAATCTTAACTTTGGGCGCACTAACTTAAATCCGTTTTTGGGCTTCTTGTGTGGCCGAGTTTGCTTGAAAATTCTAATTAATAAGTTCGAGATAGCAAAAAAACCCTAAAATTTCCTTCGAATTTTTTCTAAAAAAAGGTCTCAATTTAATTTGATTTAATAAAAAATATATGTCATATTTTGTAATAATTGTTTCAATGAAATTATGGTCCAATTTTGTTTGTATTTGAAAGTAGCCCGACAATGTGCCATTGTTGTCATCTAGACTGTCAACAGTGGCGCCATCTGGAATAGAGCTACCCCCTGGATTTGTAAACGCCGTATTGCAGCACTGCCGACTACAAATTTTGAAAGGTCCGGCAACTCGGCTAAATATTTCATAAAAACGTGCTACCTGGTCTAACTAGAATATAAAT
The DNA here is from genome assembly GCF_018152115.1 of Drosophila rhopaloa. NCBI lineage: Eukaryota > Metazoa > Arthropoda > Insecta > Diptera > Drosophilidae > Drosophila > Drosophila rhopaloa. The sequence goes on along the minus strand of NW_025335034.1, from coordinate 11,054,386 downwards.
AGGCCTTTGAAAGACCATGGTGTGACACGACTTGCAGCGTTGCCACACTTACGACTTTTATGCTTGTATCTATACTATACACATAATTTACATTTGATTTACTTATTTCTACCATTTAATTTAACTTTTAGCAAGACATTTGATATAGCTGCAACATTCACGGCGCAGAGATGTTGGGAACTGTTGGTCAACGAAAACACACGAACAAGTAGGCCTGAACCAAGCCAGTGAATATACAGAATACACAGAATCTCACACACAAGAATAATTTGCATTTTTTACTTTCATATTATTTTTTACCTATTTTTAATTTAATTTCTTATATTCTTAAAGTGGTTTTTAATAGAATTACAAATTATTTTGTATCATAATAAAAAAATAAAAGAAACATATTATGGTTTATTTTTAGCTTTCTTTGTTTTTTATTGAATTTGTTTGTTTTTTAGTATTTTTGTTATATATGTTTTTTTTTTATTTCACGCTTCCTTATTTGTTTTAGCCTAGTATCCAGATCGACAAACGAGTATGCTAGCGTAAAGCCTAGTATCCACTTCGACGTAAACCGTGCGCCAGTCATGAGAGAGAGCGAGAGGCAAACAGCTGGCGTTCACTTTTCGTCGGGCCTTTTTTTCACTTCGGTCTCCTGATCGACGAAAAAAATACCAGAAAATTCCATAGCGTTGCCAGTCTGCGGAAATAAACTTTGGGTGAACCCTAGCGAAAAGATTAAAAAATTTAATCTTTTGGCGTGCGCTTCTCACTGAACATTATAAGAAATGGAGGGAAAAACTCAAAAATCTCACAAAAGTCGATTGCAGGTGTTTACATGTGATGACAAAATAACATTAATACTATCTGGGGTGCCTCTTGTCAGAGCAAAATGTTTTTTAGGTCCAGAATGTACGAAAAAACACAATAAAAGTGCAGCTATGAACTTTAAATTAGCAAATAATTATCATAAAATTAAAAAAAACAACTGTTAAATTTAAATTGTATTGTTTTTTAACTTCTTTGTACAGCGGCAGACTTGTCTTGCCAAGGTATTTGATAATATCTTTTAAAGGCTCTTTCCCGCAAATACGATATTTGAATTTTAACTGCTTGTCAACAAACCCAGCTGATTGTCAGTACGATCGTAGCACGCTTAAATCCGATGAACTCTCGAAATTTTGGTCACACTGGAAAGATTAAAGTTTTTACGCTAGCATACTCGTTTGTCGATCTGGATACTAGGCTTTAAAACTTTAATCTTTCCAGTGTGACCAAAATTTCGAGAGTTCATCGGATTTAAGCGTGGTACGGTCGTACTGTCAATCAGCTGGGTTTGTTGACAAGCAGTTCAAATTCAAATATCGAATTTGCGGGAAAGAGCCTTTAAAAGATATTATCAAATACCTTGGCATGACAAGTCTGCCGCCGTACAAAGAAATTAAAAAACAATACAATTTAAATTTAACAGTTGTTTTTTTTAATGTACTGATAATTATTTGCTAATTTAAAGTTCATAGCTGCACTTTTATTGTGTTTTTTCGTACATTCTGGACCTAAAAAACATTTTGCTCTGACAAGAGGCACCCCAGATAGTATTAATGTTATTTTGTCCTCACATATAAACACCTGCAATCGACTTTTGCGAGTGTTTTGAGTTTTTCCCTCCATTTCTTATAATGTTCAGTGAGAAGCGCACGCCAAAAGATTAAATTTTTTAATCTTTTCGCTAGGGTTTACGTTTCCGCAGACTGGCAACGCTATGGAATTTTCTGGTATTTTTTTCGTCGATCAGGAGACCGACGTGAAAAAAAGGCCCGACAAAAAGTGAACGCCAGCTGTTTGCCTCTCGCTCTCTCTCATGACTGGCGTACGGTTTACGTCGAAGTGGATACTAGGCTTTTACATATTGCATTTTCGTGTCACGACTCGCATAAGTCGATAGCTGGCACCCAACCACACAAACCATTTTCGTTTCACTCCTTGTATAAATCGATAGCTGGCTCCCGACCATCGTAGCAGTGTGTAGTGATTGGCCCACCACTAGCGAACTCAAAAAATGGTTTAATTTTGTAAATAATGAGCAGCGCTTTCAAAAGAAAATATTTAACGCCTATTTGCGATCGTAAGATAATGTTAAAATGGATATAGAATGGATTGATGACGATGACGAACTAGTGGCGGCCTTGGCGGTACACGAACAGCAGATAACAGAGGTATTTGTCTGAATTTCCCTAAAAGAGCCGCCTAAATTCCATTCGTCGGGATCCTCAGCAAAGCGAAGAAAAACCACGGCATGGAAGTTCAAATAAAGCCTGCGAAGGATTCGATATGTCCACTGGGCACAACTGGATCTATCCAAACAATAACCCTCTGCGAACCTATCAACAAAGCATCGTTCAATCGGCACTGTTCAAAAACACCCTGGTGGTGCTTCCCACAGGATTGGGAAAGACGTTCATTGCGGCGGTGCTGATGTACAACTTCTACAGGTGGTATCCCAAGGGAAAGATCGTGTTTATGGCTCCTACAAGGCCCCTGGTATCCCAGCAAATAAGCGCGTCCCAGAAGACTATGCCCTTCCCCTCGGCCGATACCGTGCAACTAACAGGTGAGCAAAAATGGTGTGTTGAACATCTGATAAGTGTCTGTTGCTTCTTTACTACACTACTCTTTTTTTCGAGACAATCATTTACAATTTTAAATTGGTGATTCCAGGACAACTCCCGCGAAACAAACGAGCTGAACTCTGGGCCACCAAGAGGGTCTTCTTTGCCACGCCACAGGTAGTTTACTCAGACATGCTGGATGCGGATGCTTTCCCCTTCAGCTCCATCAAAATGATGGTGGTGGATGAGGCTCACCGGGCTAAGGGTCGCTATGCTTACACCCAAGTGGCCGACTGCCTGATGACGCGCAACCACAACTTCCGCATGCTCGCCCTGTCTGCCACTCCAGGAAGAACCATGGAGGATGTGGCTACAGTTTGCAAAAACCTGTACATATCCAACCTGCAGGTGCGATGGGACAACTCGATCGATGTGCAGCCCTACATACACAGGCGGACTATTAGAACCATAGTGGTCTCTTTAAAGGAGAGAATCAAGGAGTCAAGGGAGAAGTTGCTGCAGATTATCGAACCTTATCTACGTCAGCTCATTGAAGCGGAAATTTTTAAAGGCAACAAGGGAAGCATCAGCAAAAACAGTTTGCTCTTTGAACAGAAAACCTTCACCGAACGCTCGGCACAGGGCCAGCGACATCCGGATCACAACATTATAATGGGCAACTTCTCCATGTGCATCAGCATGTATCACTCGCTGGAGCTTATGGAGCGCCATGGTCTTCGTGTGTTTGTCAACAATTTCGATGCAGACGAGGATGGCCGTGAAAAGTTTGTTCTGGCTAGAGATGGCGAGCTGAGGAACTTGGTGGAGAAGGTACGACTTGAACTGGGTGCCAATCCGCTGGACTACACCACACATACCATGACAAACGGAGAAGTACCTGCGATACCCGTTGATCTTGACTTTGGCCATGACAAGTACGAAAAGTTACGGCAGGTTTTGGTCCAGCACTTTGAAGTAAGTACAACAATTTGTTTAAATAAGATAGCAAAAAGTATTTCTTTAAAAATATTGTATGTAGGTAAAACCCTGCATAAATGCATTTTATTTCTTTGGGCTCTATCAACCCGAAAACATTGAAGATGTACAAAAAACTAGTTATTGATATCTAATTTTATAACGGAATATCTTTATATTTCCTTTTAAATATTCATTATTTAAAAATTTAGAAGCTACGTCGATTTTTCCATATATTTTTATACCCGTTACTCGTAGAGTAAAAGGGTATATTGTATTCGTGCAAAGGTATATAACAGCTAGAAGGAAGCGTTTCCGACCCTATAAAGTATATATATTCTTGATCAGGGTCACTAGCCGAGTCGATATAGCCATGTCCGTCTGTCCGTCCGTATGAACGCTGAGATCTCGGAAACTATAAAAGCTAGAAGATTGGCATTTTTCGAAAAAAGTAAAAATGCAGTTTTATTGTGTTTATCAATACCTATCGAAATGCAGAAGAAATTTTCAAATCGGACCATTTGTTAAAAAGTTATGCGTGATCAAAGTTTCTATCTCCATCTCCCTCGCACTCCCTTTACCTGAGTAACGGGTATCTGATAGTCGGGGCACCCGACTATAGCGTTCTCTCTTGTTATAATTTTATTTCCCGATTTTTCCTATGTGAGCTATTTAATGTAGTAGGACGATCCGGTCCGATCCGACATGCAATAGAAAGACTTTTTGAAAAGTTTCATCCAAATAACTGAAGGACTTTAGTAATATACTAAAAACAACGATGCTATGTCGATTTTGCGCTGCATGTTGGCAGCTATACGATATTGTTGTCCGATTTTAATTGAATTAAAATCCCAGTTCTAATTTAAAAAATTTTTTTTTCCATTGTTCCTATGGGAGCTATATGATATAGTCGACCGATTCGGCTCGTTCCGACTTATATACTATCTTCAATAGAAAGATAACTTTTGGGAAAGTTTCAAGCAGATAGCTTTAAAACTGAGGGACTAATTTGGCCATGGCTAGATCGACTCTCCTGGTGATGCTGATCAAGAATATATATACTATATAGGGTCGGAAATGTCTCCTTCACTGCGTTGCAAACTTTTGACTGAAATTATAATACCCTTTGCAAGGGTATACAAACCTGCGGGCTTAAGGATAGAGGCTGAATTAAAAAATTAAATGCAGGTTTTGCCTGAAAACATTAAGTTTTTCTGCAACTTGAGTTCCCAAAAAACCTTCTTTCTACCCTACCCTAAATGTACAAATTACCAATTCTGAAAATTATTTTTTAACGTTTTTCAGTCGAAGACTGATTCCCGTGCCATTGTGTTTTGCGAGTACCGTGAGTCCGTGATGCTGATCCACCGGCTACTCCTCCAGCACAGGCCCGTGCTTCGTCCGCGTTGCTTTGTTGGCCAGGGCAGCACAGTCGGAGCCAGCTACGCTCTCACCCAGAAACAGCAGCTGCAGATTATGGCCGACTTTCGGGCCGGCACCAGCAACGTACTAGTGGCCACGTCGATCGGAGAGGAGGGGATCGACGTGGGCGAGGTTGAGTTAATAGTGTGCTTTGACATCTGCAGCTCCAATCCCACAAGATTTGTTCAGCGGATAGGACGCACAGGAAGGAAGAAAAACGGAGAAGTGGTAATGCTGGTTACCGAGGGACGAGAACAGCAGGTGTTGAAGGAAGTCTTGGCCAACAAGGACCAGATCAACAAAAAGCTATTAAACTCATCTGTCGTAAAATTGTCGCTCTACGAACATAATCCACGAATGGTGCCAACACAATTTCAACCAAAGTGCCAAGAGAAGCACATGGAGACGGCTGTTGAGGAGAAACCCAAGCCCAAGAGTTCTGCCAAGCCTAAAAATGTTAGCAAACAGATGAAAGAAATTGTAAAGTCTGGCAACCTAATGAAGTACTTCAAAGAACTCACTCCCTCCGAGAGTCAGCAAGGAATCCTGGAGGGGATGCAGCCCTACCAAATGAGCGAATCCTCACAGCAAATGGTCAAACAGCAAGTTCTTCGCCGAAGCGTTAATCTGAAGAATTTCTTTACCGAATCTGAGTCCAGCTCCACTTTAACAAGCAGTCAGGAAGATGTGCAACGCCTGCGAAAACTCTCTCGCCTCTTGCAATCAAACAAACCATTGATAATAGACTCCCAAGATCTTATAAGCCATCTGCAGGATGAGCAACTACCCAAACCACTAAAGCTCTATTTGCTGCAGAGCAATCCCCATTTCCTGAGGGAAACCCTCTCAAAGATGCAGGTCCAGAGCCAATTGCATATTACTGATGATCGCTTAAACAGTAGACAGCAGCGCACCCGAAACAATTATCTACTGCTCCTGGACATTTGCAATGGAAGTGACAAGTTGGAGGACCTACTTCAAGAGGAGAAAAGTGTTTTAGAGATCACCTTCAGGGATCTGAGGAACCCCATGGATCAGCAGAAGGAAAGAGAGTTTATTGATAACTGTGATAAGATTTTCGAAGGTCTGGATGAACAAGGCCTAAACTCTGACAACTTTGAACTGAAGCAAGATCTGCTAGAAAAGCTGGAGTTGCGAAATCTGGAAGTCACTGTAAACGAACAACTAGGCGGTATAGAAACCTCCTGGTCAGAGGATGAATGGGAGGAACGGGAGGTTGAAGTGAAAGGAGAGTCCTTGTACCTGGACCAGCAATTTAATTTTTCAACTGCAGATGCAGTGCCGCTTAGCTCCACCCCTTTGAGAGTAAAACACGAAAGCAGACTACGGGAGGAGGCAGAAGGTGAGTGTAACTCCCGGGTTGCGGCCAGTGATTTGGGTGACAACTTAGGTCGCTTAAACTCCTTAATGAGCACTAGTGAATCGATTTTGAAGACTGAACCAACTGAAATATCACCTCCTAGTCACATTCAAGAGTCTATAATAGAAGCTAATTTGTATCCTGTCGTTGTAGAAAGTGAAATTTACCCATTGAGCTTGGAGGAAAACAAGGTCAGTGCTGAGCCGATTTCAGATATGAAAATTCATGCAGAATCCACGATTGATTTAGATATCGATTTAGATGATTTTTTAGAGCCAATGGACAAGGAAGTCGAACTGATCTCTCAGAAAAAGGTATTGCAATTTATAGACTTGGTAGATCCCAAAGCTGAGAAAGCGCAGCTAATGACCCAGCAGACAACTGAAACATGCGATGATGATTTGGAGCTACTGACCGAAGATTTCCTAGAGCCGATGCGAGAGGAAGTGGAGCTAATTAGTCAGCAAAAGCTGGATGAATTTAAGGATTTTCTAGAGCCAATGTCAGAGGAATTAGAGTTAATGAGCCAGCAGAAGAGAGAAAATCTTTCTCCAAATACAGAAGTCAAAGAGAAAAAACTTTCCTTGAGCCAATCTAAAAATAATTCGCGAAACGTTTCGCCAGATATCTTTGGGTCCGATTCGTTATCGCCTTGGAAGCCTCAAGGCAAAAGTCTGGCCGCAAAATTGGCAGCCAAGACAGTAGCAAAAGCTTTACCGCCACCAGTTCTTAAATCGCCAGAAAACCGTAAGCGCGCGAATCCTCAGACCCAAGATAAATCTCCGAGCATTTTCGATCTGTATTTGAATCGTATGCGAGGACGCGGGCGGCTGGCAAAAGCTGCTGAAACCTTACACCGTCTGACTTCAAACACTTCAAACACATTGGCTAACGACGAGGAAGATTCACCAATAGCACGGCGTCCCTCGAAGCGCAAGATTGTCATAAGCTCCGATGAAGAGGAAGAACGGAAGACGCAAGTTGCGGTAACGGAAGGCTACTACGAGTCAGATGATTACGAACAAATTCCAGACACACAAATGGTAGTCACCTGAATTTATGAGTTTTGATAAAATGTTTACGTGTGTTTCATATTTTCTAGTGTGAAACGCCCACACCTCCTATCAGACCTCGTCAAAAGCGCAGTAAATTTAATTCCTTTATTTTGGATGAGGCTGATAAAAGCGGATCAGAACATGAAGAGGAAGCGGAGACCACTATTGGCACATATCTGAAGGACTCTGTGATAGTTTCAAGCGATGAAGACGATCATAACGACACTAACACTCATGCCATTTACCTTCGAGCAATGAAGTAAGTAGAGGTTAAACTACATTTGCCTTAAAAGTACAATTAATATTAATTGTTTTTCAGGAGCCCCGTTCAACGGCCAGGTGCCTTCAAAATGCCCCCTCCACGAGTATATCGCGACGAATCCCATATATTCTCTCAGCCAGTGGAGGATGATTCCTCACAGTACATGCAGTGCTCATTTATCGTTGACGATGAAAGTTCGGCCATCGAAAGTGGTCGTGATGTTTTTGAATGTCCTCTTGAGAAGGCCGAACGTATTCTAAAGGAGCGACGTAAGTTGCGTCGACAAGGTAAACTGCAACAAGAACCACTCAACAAGCGACGACGATTGCAAACCATGAGCACATCTAGTGATGAAGAGGATGTGGTTTTAGTTAAGTGAGGATAAGGCTGCACATATCTGCCATTGTATTTATAAATTTGTGATCGAGCACATTTAGTCTAAATTGTTAATCCTTTACCGATTTTATTTTGTTACTTTAATTATAAATATGGGACTACATGCTGCTATAGGAATACATTGAACTGCAAATAACTGTAAACTCTTAAAAACACTTGGATACCCGTTTACAATCGAAGTACAATACAACATTTTTACAATTGTTTAACTTTAAGTACCATTGCCATGTTTGAAAAGCATACAAATATATTTATATTAATATGTAAAACGCTCGTTTTTTCACCTTAGAGATTTATACTACCCTTTTCATGAATCAAAAACTTAATTTGAAAAAAGTGTGGACATAGTCGTACGCTGTGGTCTTTTTACAACACAGATTAATTCTTATGGCATCAAAACTACTCGAATTAAAAAAAAAAGGAAAGTTCCTTTGGTAGAAAATCAAATAGTATTAAAATCTGTTCAAACCATGTAGGAATTAGCATAACTTCGTTAAGTTTTTTATTGAGGAATTGAATTATTTCATGTTTATACCGTAGAACTCCGTTAGCATTGTACATTGACATTAATATACCAAACAGATTATTTAGATTGCGGTATATTGATTTTACAAAAGGCTAAGCATTAAATGAATGAATTTTGTCGAAAGTTTCTGACCCATTTCCAGCTGCTTGGGTTTCCCAGTTGTATTTAAAAGACCGAATGAGGATCTGGCTGCTTTGGCGAAAAAGACGTCATGTGTTGCTTTTGAGCTAATGTGTTAATTTTGTTTATTCTGAAAGCGTTCTGACGTCGCATTCGATTGTTGCTCCTTGTAGACTGGACAGCCTCCGCAGTTTCCGTCTTTCTTCGTTTTATTATCTTATTGTGGAACTGTCCACATTTTACGGAGACTGATGCTCTGCTCTGCGTGTCTGTTGTTTGTGCCAGTTTGTGGTCTGGACCTTTACACTTATGCGGCTCTTCCACAGTTACCCTTCGGTTCAACAGAAACATTAGATTGTAGATCTGGTGCAATTTGTTTTTCTTCAAGGCTTTGCTGTCGGGCTCTAGTTTTACCATAAAAAGGGTTTTTGACTTTTAATACCCTTGCAGAGGGTTTTATAATTTTGGTCAAAAGTGTGCAACGCAGTGAAGGAGACATCTCCGACCCTATAAACTATATATATTGTTGATCAGGATCACCTCCTGAGTTAATATAGCCATGTCCGTCTGTCCGTCTGTCTGTTTCTACGCAAACTAGTCTCTCAGTTTTAAAGCTATCGAATTGAAACTTTGCACACACTCTTCTTTCCTTTGCACGCAGTATATATGTCGGAACGGCCGGGATCCTTTCTAGTTTTTTGTATACCCTTGTAGAATAATTCCTTCTTTCAGTCAAAACTTTGCAACGCAGAGACCAGCATCACCAAGCGAGACGATCTAGTCTCCCAGTTTTAATGCTATTTCGATGAATAATTATTATTATTATTACAAATAGGCGAAAACACAAATAGGAAAAACACTACAATCTGACCTAAATGATTTTTATACCCTTGCAGAAGGTATTATAATTTTGGTCAAAAGTGTGCAACGCAGTGAAGGAGACATCTCCGACCCTATAAAGTATATATATTCTTGATCAGGATCACCTCCTGAGTTGATATAGCCATGTCCGTCTGACCGTCTGTCTGTTTCTACGCGAACTAGTCTCTCAGTTTTAAAGATATCGAATTGAAACTTTGCACACACTCTTCTTTCTTTGCACGCAGTATATAAGTCGGAACGGCCGGGATCGGCCGACTATATCCTATAGCTGCCATATAACTGAACGATCAGAAATGCCATAACTTTGGTGTTTGTAAAGTTAGGAAGTTGAGATTTTCTACGGGTTTTATATTTGGCCAATCAATCCCACTTACCAAATTCCATAAGGATCGGCCGACTATATCCTAAAGCTGCCATATAACTGATTGATCGGAAATGCCATAACTTTGGTGTTTTTGTAAGGTTAGGAAGTTTGGATTTTCTATGGATTTTATTTTTGACCAATCAATCCGACCTACCAAATTTCATAAGGATCGGCCGACTATATCCAATAGCTGCCATATAACTGATTGATCGGAAATGCCATAACTGTGGTGTTTGTAAGGTTAGGAAGTTTGGATTTTCTATGGATTTTATTTTTGACCAATCAATCCGACATACCAAATTTCATAAGGATCGGCCGACGATATTCTATAGCTGTCATATAACTGAACGATTGGAAATGCCATAACTTTGGTGTTTTTAAAGTTAGGAAGTTGGGATTTTTATGAGTGTTAAGAATGCATCATATGAATAATTTTGGAGAATATAATTTACAGAATATTCTGCAAGGGTATTTAAACTTCGGCTCCGCCCGAAGTTAGCTTTCCTTTCTTGTTAAACATGGTGTTGTGAAAATTTTTGGATTTAAATAGCGCAAAGTGTAAAGTAATTACATTTTTTATGGTGAACCCACAATATGCCACATAAACGCGTGTTTATGGCCTTGGCGTCCTTCCTGACCCAAAACTTAAGTTTTGTGACCATATTACTTCAATCTATCTATGTATCTATATATATAAAGCTATCACTAAGAAAACTATGAATCAACGCACAGCCAAATCCACTAGTTAACAATATTAATATGCATTTTTATTACATTCTTATAACTTTAAACTGATTTGCTAAGATTTTTTGGGGCTCCCCAAGTGGCCTCAATCGCTTCCAATTGGAAGAAAGGTCAATTTTCTTTTCAAAAATTCTGGACGCTAAACCGTTTAACCAATCGAATCCGTGTTTTCGCCAATAAATTGTTTAAGACATTATAAATGTTTAAAATATTTGACCGCTTAGATGTAAGGCTTTTTACTATTTTTAACATACGTTCTAAAATTACAATTTAGCCAAAAATCTCTTCAAACGTCGAAAAATGGCACTTCTAGACTGAGTATTAAAAATTCCTTCGGTAAAGTTCTTCCTTAAGCTTTAACGATTCATTTGAATCGCCAATCATTTCACCAAAGCTCTAGCTATCTTCTAAAGCCTAGTATCCAGATCGACAAACGATTACGCTAGCGTAAAAACTTTAATCTTTCCAGTGTGACCAAAATTTTTAGAGTTCATCAGATATAAGCGTGATACGGTCGTACTGTCAATCAGCTGGGTTTGTTGACAAGCAGTTAAAATTCAAATATCGTATTTGCGGGAAAGAGCCTTTAAAAGATATCATCAGATACCTTGGCAAGACAAGTCTGCTGGTGTACAAAGAAATTAAAAAACAATACAATTTAAATTTAACAGTTGGTTTTTTTAATTTACTGATAATTATTTGCTAATTTAAAGTTCATAGCTGCACTTTTCTTGTGTTTTTTCGTACATTCTGGACCTAAAAAAATTTTTGCTCTGACAAGAGGCACCCCAGATAGTATTCATATTATTTTGTCCTCACATGTAAACACCTGCAATCGACTTTTGTGAGTTTTTTGAGTTTTTCCCTCCATTTCTTATAATGTTCATTGAGAAGCGCACGCCAAAAGATTAAGCCTAGTATCCTGATCGACGAAAACCGTACGCCAGTCATGAGAGAGAGCGAGAGGCAAACAGCTGGCGTTCACTTTTCGTCTTGCCATTTTTTCACGTCGGTCTCCTGATCGACGAAAAAAATACCAGAAAATTCCATAGCGTTGCCAGTCTGTGGAAATAAACTTTGGGTGAACCCTAGCGAAAAGATTAAAAAATTTAATCTTTTGGCGTGCGCTTCTCACTGAACATTATAAGAAATGGAGGGAAAAACTCAAAAAACTCACAAAAGTCGATTGCAGGTGTTTGCCTGTTGTCAGAGCAAAATGTTTTTAGGTCCAGAATGTACGAAAAAACACAATAAAAGTGCAGCTATGAACTTTAAATTAGCAAATAATTATCAGTAAATTAAAAAAAACAACTGTTAAATTTAAATTGTATTGTTTTTTTATTACTTTGTACAGCGGCAGACTTGTCTTGCCAAGGTATTTTATAATATCTTTTAAAGGCTCTTTCCCGCAAATACGATATTTGAATTTTAACTGCTTGTCAACAAACCCAGCTGCTTGACAGTACGACCGTAGCACGCTTAAATCTGATGAACTCTCAAACTTTTGGTCACACTGGAAAGATTAAAGTTTTTACGCTAGCGTAATCGTTTGTCGATCAGGATACTAGGCTTTAAAATTTTTAATCTTTTCGCTAGGGTTCACCCAAAGTTCATTTCCGCAGACTGGCAACGCTATGGAATTTTCTAGTATTTTTTTCGTCGATCTGTGGACCGACGTGAAAAAAGGCCCGACGAAAAGTGAACGCCAGCTGTTTGCCTCTCGCTCTCTTTCATGACTGGCGTACGGTTTTCGTCGATCTGGATACTAGGCTTAAACAAAGAAACTAAGCAAAAAGTCTATCTATTATCGAATTTAAGGGGGTATATACCTTTTTCATTTTCAAACAAGAAAGGCAAGCTAACTTCGGGCGGAGCCGAAGTTGATATACCCTTGCAGAATACTCTGTAAATTATATTCTCCAAAATTATTCATATGATGCATTCTTAATACTCATAAAAAATCCCAACATCCTAACTTTAAAAACACCAAAGTTATAGCATTTCCAATCGTTCAGTTATATGGCGGCTATAGGATATAGTCGGCCGATCCTTATGAAATTTGGTAGGTCGGATTGATTGACCAAATATAAAACCGATAGAAAATCCCAACTTCCTAACTTTACAAACACCAAAGTTATGGCATTTCCGATCAATCAGTTATATGACAGCTATAAGATATAGTCGGCCGATCCTTATGAAATTTGGTAGGTCGGATTGATTGGCCAAATATAAAGCCCATAGAAAATTTCAACTTCCTAACTTTACAAACACCAAAGTTATGGCATTTCCGATCAATCAGTTATATGGCGGCTATAGGATATAGTCGGCCGATCCCGGCCGTTCCGACTTATATACTGCGTGCAAAGGAAAGAAGGCTGTGTGCAAAGTTTCAACTCGATAGCTTTAAAACTGAGAGACTAGTTTGCGTAGAAACAGACAGACGGACATGGCTATATCAACTCAGGAGGTGATCCTGATCAAGAATATATATACTTTATAGGGTCGGAGATGTCTCCTTCACTGCGTTGCACACTTTTGACCAAAATTATAATACCCTCTGCAAGGGTATAAAAATCGAAATTTTTTATTTTGCTTTATCTTAAAGAACAACTCTTGATAATATTTCCCAAAACTTTCATAGAGATTTGAGCAGTAGAAAAAAACTTTAAACTTTAAACGCGAATATCGCGAAATGGTTTTTTTTTTAAATGATAAGACATCGCAAGCGAAGCTGCGGGCACCCTGCTAGTGGTGAATAAAGCCAGGGAAGTACTTGGATTTATTAAAAGGCGGTCAAAGGAATTATATGATTCCTATGTTACAAAGACTCTGTTCATTAGTCCGTCCAATCCTGGAGTACTGTTCAGCAATTGGAGTCCTCAGTATGGTGTACATATATACCGGATAGAGTCTGTGCAAAATAACTTTTTATTATTTGCTTGACGTGGCCTTAACTAGAATGCAAGCCTTATTTTACCATCCCTCTCTAGTATACTTCTTCTAATTAATATACCATCCCTTTTAAACCGTAGAACGATACTTGGCACTACCTCTATTCATAAACTTCTTCACGGGGATGTGGAGAGTCCGGAGTTACTGGGTCGCATAAGCTTCTCTGTGCCTAATATAATAACCAGAAACTATATTCCTCTTACTTTAAATCTTTATACCCTTGCAGAGGGTATTATAATTTTGGTCAAATGTGTGCAACGCAGTGAAGGAGACATCTCCGACCCTATAAAGTATATATATTCTTGATCAGGATCACCTCCTGAGTTGATATAGCCATGTCCGTCTGTCCGTCTGTCTGTCCGTCTGTCTGTTTCTACGCAAACTAGTCTCTCAGTTTTAAAGCTATCAAATTGAAACTTTGCACACACCCTTCTTTCCTTTGCACGCAGTATATAAGTCGGAACGGCCGGGATCCGCCTACTATATCCTATAGCTGCCATATAACTGATTGATCGGAAATGCCATAACTTTGGTGTTTGTAAAGTTAGGAAGCTGGGATTTTCTATGGGTTTTATTTTTGGCCAATCAATCCGACCTACCAAATATCATAAGGATCGGCCGACTATATCCTATAGCCGCCATATATCTGATGGATCGGAAATGCCATAACTTTGGTGTTTAATATGTTAGGAAGTTGGGATTTTCTATGAGTTTTATTTTTGGCCAATCAATCCGACCTATCAAATTTCATAAGGATAGGCCGACTATATCCTATAGCTGCTATATAACGGAACGATTGGAAATGCCATAACTTTGGTGTTTTTAAAGTTAGGAAGTTGGGATTTTTTATGAGTATTAAGAATGCATCATATGAATAATTTTGGAGAATATAATATACATTATATTCTGCAAGGGTATATCAACTTCGGCTCCGCCCGAAGTTAGCTTTCCTTTCTTGTTGTAGATCTAACTACGCATGAACCGATTAAAGTACTGTGTAATGACTATAAAAGACTATACCATGTTCTTTTTACTACCGACTCTTTGCCAATCTTAAAAGCATTAATTTTATCTTTCTTAGCACAAAATTAGAATTAGTATTTTGTTTCCCACGAATTCTAACTAAGTCTGTCCGTTTCTCTATTGTCCTTTTTCACTTCCCGCGATCTCGTTCTTTACGCCCATTTGGGAATAGGGCTCCGCGCGTAACAAGCACTGCTTGGTTTGCGCTGATCATAGTGCATCAACGTCTGATAAATATTCAACCGATAAAAGATGGCGTTTAGTAATTGACTACCGACAGCTCAAAGAAGCTGGGTCGACAAAAATAAAATTTTCGAAAATTGAATAGCTTAATCGTTTGCCCATTTTTTGCCCATGTTTGCCCACTTTTTAATTTTTTTTGCCCACCTTTAGTTTTGAAAATATGGAATCTTCGAAAATTTTCGAACATTTTCGAAAACATAAAAGTTGACTTTTTCAAATTTTTTTTTTAATCGCAAGAGAATCGTTTGCCCACGTTTGCCCATCTTTTAGAATTTTGAAAATATTTATACTTTTGAAAATATTCGACTTTTAAGTTTTGACCATATTTACCTGCAGAAAAAATTGTTTGCCCACCCCTTAAAAATAGTTTTTTCTAAAAAATAAAAGATGCCCATGTTTGCCCATCTCCTGAAATTTAAGAATTTAAAAAAAAAAAATCGTTTGCCCACCTCTTAAAAATAGTTAATTTTGACAAAAACGTTTGCCGACGGCTTAAACACGAGATTTTTAACAAAAAACGTTTGCCTACCCCTTAAAAATCGTTTTTTCGAAAAAATAAAAAATGACCATGTTTGCCCATCTCCTGAAATTTAAGAATTTAAAAAAATTATCGTTTGCCCACCTCTTTAGTTAATTTTGACAAAAACGTTTGCTGACGGCTTAAACACGAGATTTTTAACAAAAAACGTTTGCCGACCCCTTAAAAATCGTTTTTTCGAAAAAATAAAAAATGACCATGTTTGCCCATCTCCTGAAATTTAAGAATTTAAAAAAATTATCGTTTGCCCACCTCTTAAAAATAGTTAATTTTGACAAAAACGTTTGCCGACGGCTTAAACACGAGATTTTTAACAAAAAACGTTTGCCCACACCTTAAAAATCGTTTTTTCGAAAAAATAAAAAATGACCATGTTTGCCCATCTACTGAAATTTAAGAATTTAAAAAAATTATCGTTTGCCCACCTCTTAAAAATAGTTAATTTTGACAAAAACGTTTGCCGACGGCTTAAACACGAGATTTTTAACAAAAAACGTTTGCCCACCCCTTAAAAATCGTTTTTTCTAAAAAATAAAAAATGACCATGTTTGCCCATCTCCTAAAATTTAAGAATTTAAAAAAATTATTGTTTGCCCACCTCTTAAAAATAGTTAATTTTGACAAAAATGTTTGCCGACGGCTTAAACACGAGATTTTTAACAAAAAACGTTTGCCCACCCCTTAAAAATAGTTTCCATATAATTATTTACACGCAGACCGAAGAGGCTCACAGGAAAACGGAATAATAATAATGTTAATTTTATAAACAAATATATGTTTAAGGTATTATTTTTAAGTTCTACTTTTTGTAGCAGGCCTGTTAATATAAGTATGCTCTGGTCACACTATTCCTTGAGTTACGCTCTCTCGAGAGAGCATGTCACTCTCTCAAGAGAGCGGCTCTCTGCGAAAACGGGGGTTGAAAGCAAGCTGCCTGCGAGCAGTGAGATCACTTGGTTATGAGAGAGCGCAACAGAAGAGGATACAAAAGTGAACTAAAGCTAAAACTAAAGTAAAATAAGCCTAAACTAAAGTAAAATAAGCCTAAACTAAAGTAAACTAAGCCTACAATAAATAAAAGACGCAATAAATAATAATAAATAATACCTATTGCATTTTTTTGTTGCTAATTTCTTTATTTTAGGGGTGGGCAAATGTTTTTTGTCAAAATTAACTATTTTTAAGAGGTGGGCAAACGATAATTTTTTTAAATTCTTAAATTTCAGTAGATGGGCAAACATGGTCATTTTTTATTTTTTCGAAAAAACGATTTTTAAGGGGTGGGCAAACGTTTTTTGTTAAAAATCTCGTGTTTAAGCCGTCGGTAAACGTTTTTGTCAAAATTAACTATTTTTAAGAGGTGGGCAAACGATAATTTTTTTAAATTCTTAAATTTTAGGAGATGGGCAAACATGGTCATTTTTTATTTTTTCGAAAAAACGATTTTTAAGGGGTGGGCAAACGTTTTTTGTTAAAAATCTCGTGTTTAAGCCGTCGGCAAACGTTTTTGTCAAAATTAACTATTTTTAAGAGGTGGGCAAACGATTTTTTTTTTAAATTCTTAAATTTCAGGAGATGGGCAAACATGGGCATCTTTTATTTTTTCGAAAAACTATTTTTAAGGGGTGGGCAAACAATTTTTTCTGCAGGTAAATATGATCAAAACTTAAAAGTCAAATATTTTCAAAAGTATAAATATTTTCAAAATTCTAAAAGATGGGCAAACGATTCTCTTGCGATTAAAAAAAAAAATTTGAAAAAGTCAACTTTTATGTTTTTGAAAATGTTGGAAAATTTTCGAAGATTCCATATTTTCAAAACTAAAGGTGGGCAAAAAAAATTAAAAAGTGGGCAAACATGGGCAAAAAATGGGCAAACGATTAAGCTATTCAAAAAGCATATGATTAAAAACCTTAAAAATGTTTTTGATTTATGCAGGAAACACAACCTTAAATTGCACCCAGAAAAGTGCTTATTTTTCAGACACGAAGTAACCATCCTTGCCACAAGTGCATTGACAAAGGTTTTCTACCATAGAACAAAAAATATGATGCCATAGAAAAATACCCAGTCCCAAAGGACGTAGATAGCTTTAGAAGATTCGTTACATTCTGCAATTATTACCGAAGGTTCATTAAAAATGTTTGCGATTTTTTACGACACATAACGCGATTATGTAAAAAGCATTCGCGTATTTAAAAATCCAACTGATGCAAGTAATCAAGCATGCGGAGCCGTTCTTACACACGTATCACGTTCATTCACCAAGGGAGAAAGTAATAAAAACACGACAGAGCAAGAATTAGTAGTATATGAGTCGGAACGGGATATAGTATTTTATAGGATTTCAAATTAACGGTTTTACTTTTATAAAAATCGGACTACCACTATCATATAGCTGTAAAAGGAACGTTCGGAGAATCTACATAGCTTCATTGTTTTTAAGCATCGAAATAGAGAATATTTAATTTTAGTAACATCTGCAATTAGTTATTGGTTATTTCAATTAAAATGTGCTTAATTGCTTTTTTTTCCAAAATTTTCAAGTCGTTATTTGTACAGATCTGAATTCAGAAAGGTATGAAGGTATTCTCTTGACTTGATTCGAAGTAGCCGTTAAGTTTTAAGCCATTTTTGCAATTATCTAAATATTTTATTACAATATCGTTTTTTATGTCCCACTCCCCCTGCGAAAAAAAACCATTTATCGTTTTACATTTGTATACACTTTTAGGCATTAAATAAATTAATATTTGTACTGAAGGTCGTTCACAGAAAATAATAATATTTTTCTGGATTAAAATAACCTTTTTTTTAAAAAAAATTTTTAAAATAAAAGTCTCTTAGTATTTTTGACATTTTATTATTTGAAATTTGAAGACCCTCTATCTTTCTCCGGAAGGCTTTTATTTGAAACATTTTTAATAACCGTTAATCAACAAATAAAAGTTATTTTTGAGTGAGTAAATTGATAATTATAACTATTTATAGACTTTAAGAATACAATTATTGTTTTACATAAAACTGAAAAGCCACAGATTAAATCAGTAGTTTGCCTGTTATGGAAATGTATTTGTTTTAATTCAACGCGCTATTTCTTTTTATACCCTTGCAGAGGGTATTATAATTTTGGTCAAAAGTGTGCAACGCAGTGAAGGAGACATCTCCGACCCTATAAAGTATATATATTCTTGATCAGGATCACCTCCTGAGTTGATATAGCCATGTCCGTCTGTCCGTCTGTTCGTCTGTCTGTTTCTACGCAAACTAGTCTCTCAGTTTTAAATCTATCGAGTTGAAACTTTGCACACACCCTTCTTTCCTTTGCACGCAGTATATATGTCGGAACGGGATCGGCCGACTATATCCTATAGCTGCCATATAACTGATTGATCGGAAATGCCATAACTTTGGTGTTTGTAAAGTTAGGAAGTTGGAATTTTATATGGGTTTTATTTTTTCCCAATAAATCCGACTTACCAAATTTGATAAGGATCGGCCGACTATATCCTATAGCTGCCATATAACTGATTGATCGGAAATGCCATAACTTTGGTGTTTGTGAAGTTAGGAAGTTGTAATTTTCTATGGGTTCTATTTTTAGAACGGATCGGCCGACTATATCCTATAGCTGCCATATAACTGAACGATTGGAAATGTCATAACTTTGGTGTTTTTAAAGTTAGGAAGTTGGGATTTTTTATGAGTATTAAGATTGCATCATATGAATAATTTTGGAGAATATAATTTACAGAATATTCTGCAAGGGTATATCAACTTCGGCTCCGCCCGAAGTTAGCTTTTCTTTCTTGTTAATATTCAAATGGTCAAAAAAGTCTCTCTCACTGCGTTACAAGCTTCTAATAAAAAAATATTTTACAATATATTATATATTACACAATATATACAAAAATAAAATTACTATATTATGCACAAGTTAGGAGCGCTGCCATAACAGGGGCACTGTTGACAGAAACTTAACAGAAAGGGCATTACAGAGACGCTGTTGCAGCTAACTTAGCGATGACTCAAACCCATCTGTCTTTGTACATACAAAAAAGCTTTTTGAAATGTAAATAAAAATAAAACAAAATAATTATAGATATAAGATAAAGTGCAAATAAATGTTTTAAGTAATTAAAATGGCTGTTTGTAATCAAGAAGTACAGCTCTTTATACCAGTGAAGAGCATGTTCTAAGTAGAACCTTTTTTTTGGCTGAACCCAGCAAACATTGGAGTAAATTTACTGTAGATTATGGTGTTACGTATTTTACATATACTATTGAAAATTAACCACAACAAGAAATGAAGCAAACTTCAACAAGCCAAATTTTATATACCCTTGCAATTATTACAAATCGACTACATTTAGGTTTCTATGCCTATTAATTAATTGAATTAAAACCGTAATTCAATAATATTTAAATATTACAATACCTTAAAGAACAACAAAGTTATAATTTAAAAAATATATTTCCGACTGTTCCTATAGGAGCTATATGATATAGTCGCCCGATTCAGCTCGTTCCGACTAAAATACTACCTGCAATAGAAAGACAACGTTTGGGAAAGTTTCAAGCAGATAGCTTTAAAACTGAGGGAGTAGTTTGCGTAGAAACGGACAGACAGCCATGTCCGTGGCTACTCCTCTACTCCTCGACTCTCCTGGTGATGCTGATCAAGAATATATATACTTTATAGGGTCGGAAATGTCTCCTTCACAGCGTTGCAAACTTATGACTGAAATTATAATACCCTCTGCAAGGATATACAAATTTATAGAATACCGACATATTATATATGCAAATTTTCTACCAACATTTTTCCTTTGCTGTATGCTGTATGCTGAATAATCAATAATTTTTAATTTAACAACAATCACACAATCGTTTCAGCGTAATAACCATTATTATATTTTCAACAATAACAGGCTACGCTGCAAAAGCAACAGCAACAGAAAAGGCAAACGGCAACAAAAGCAAGACAATTCCATTTTAATGGAGTAGCAATAAAACAGAAAAAGCGCAAAAAATTGATATAGCCGTGCGGCATGGCGGTAAGCCGAAAGCCAAACTCAGTCTGCCATGGACGCACAGCTGAAAGCGAACCAGTCAATACCAGGCAATACAATTTTGCAATTGCAATAAAATAATTTAAAATCGTTTTCATCAACATCAGCTCAAAGAGTTATTGTTCCCAGTCGAAATGCAAAAATGATTTTGCGGCAATCAGCAATTCCCTCGCCCGCTGATGATGACGTTGACTTGTTGATGATCAAAACAATGGCTATTCAAAATTGATTCGCTGTGAATACGATTGTATGTCCAGTGTTGGCCATTTCATAGCCATTATGGCCGGGTCCAAACCTCTTGCAGGTTCAACCTGGATCTAACCCAGGTCTGTAGAGTCTTTACGGCCCCGGCATTTTCTTAATACGAAACGTGCCTGCCCGATGCGCCGTGTCCAATTTTGTAGTTCGTTTTTTTGTAGGGTATGTTAAATCGCGCTCAAATCCGTTCTCAGAGTTTCACTTTGGGCCTGGGCTTCATAAACGGTCGGCCCAAATGGGGCTGGGCCTATCGTTTTAGTCGATTTGCGGTTAAATTGTCTTGCGAAACAAACCAATTTCAATTTCAAACAAAACGCTTTGTGAGAATTACGCAAAGCTGTACCCCGGACGTGATGATGCAACGTGTCGGATTGAAGTCCGTCTCCAAAGAACTTCAATGGTCTGAAATCGAAGACAGTCTCATCGGAAGTGTTTTGGCTGATTGCTATTGGCATTACCTCGAAAGGTCTAAGTCAGTTCACGCAAATTATCACTAATTATGCTTTAAAATGAAGAGGCGGCACCATGTTCCTCCTAATATGAAACAATTAACATCAAAAATATTTTTGTTGTCTTGTTATTAAGCTATAAGTTATAAGTTATAATTTCTTTTTCTTTTTTCCCGGTTGTTCCTATATGGTAATGTATCTTATAGATGCCATCTGATCCGAGCTGTTTCCACTTATATACCTACAACAAAAATAAGCCTTTTTCAAATAGCTTTAAAACAGCTCGCTAAAAACGAACAGGCAGAAAGACGGACATGGCTAGATCAACTCGCCTGGTGATCAAGAACATATATACTTTATATTGTAAAGATGTGCCCTTCACTGCGTTATAGAATTATATACCAACATGGAAAGAAGCAAACATCGGAGAGCTAATGTTTAAATACAAGTTTTTTGCCGCTATTAATTTATTCGTTCAATACCCATCTGCACAAAAAAAAATGATCTAGCCATTAATTTAGAATCAATTTAGAAAGAATACAACCGGCAAGGGTATAAAAATAAGAAATTCAGTTTTGATAGCAAGGTCAATAAAATCAGCGTCGACCAGAAAGGGGGAAAAACTGCCTGCGTGTGGGCTGGGGTACTGCCTTCAACGATTGCATCTATAGCAGCTAGATAAAATGATTGTTTTCACTGATTTTTGTGAAATTTTAAACACATACGTATAAAATTACCATAAGGTAATGACCACTATTTTCAAATATGTTAAAAAACAACGAAGCTATGTCAAATTTCACATAAGCTTCTATTCTTTTCTATGGAAGCTACATAAATAATATAGTCGTCTGATGTTTATAATATATATTATATTCCACGGAGAATTTCCGTACATTTTAAAAAACAGTAAAGTAATGTGGATTTGCATATTATTTTCCTTTGTATTTTCCAATCTTTCCTATGGCAGCTTTACCAATCCGTTAATATAAAAAGTAAATTATAACCCTCTGCAGGGGTACTATATTTCTTTGTTAACTCAGAAAGAAAATATATATAAACTAGCAAGGTAGCCCGCAGCTTCGCCTGCGGAAATTAAGATTAGCAATTTCCTAACTATATCGCTTAAAACTATACTTTTGATTAACTTTTTTATTTGCTACTTTATTTAAACTAAAACCATTCCACATTTCCACACCACCATAGAGGTAGAGGTTTTGGCGCGTTTTTTTTTTGTGGTTTCCCCATGAGGCCTATTCCACAGTGCATTTTAATTAGAAATGTTTAACATTTTTGCAAGACTTCTCTATAAACGATATTTTTTGATTTTCCTTCTGGCGCTAAAATAATTAAAGACTCAGAGGAGCTAACTCTTGAACAGGCCACATAAAACTGACCATGAGAGAAGCAATCGTCCCTTAAATCTAGTCCAGCTAGTTTTAAGGTCTGACCTTGCGATTTATTTATCGTTATTGCAAAGCAAACTTTTCCAGGGAACTGAAGTCTTTTAAACTGAAACGGTAGATTTGATGGTATTAGGGGTATTCGTGGTATAAAAACAATTTCTCCTTTGGCACAGCCAGTAAAAACCACAGCTTCGATTAAATTGTTATGAAGAGCTTTTACTTGCAATCTTGTACCGTTACATAGTTTTGGAGGTCTTAAATTTCTCAACAGCATAATTGGTGCACCAATCTTAAGCTTTAGAATGTGTAAGGGAAGTCCAGGTGGATTTTGTTGGTTGAGAAATTCAACCGGAAAATGAACTGCTTCATCAACTTCAGTGACTGAATCAATAGACTTATACGTAACTTCAATACCATCAAATGATTTTAACAGTATGTTATTTATTACCACAGCTCTATCATTTCTAGCAGTTAATATTGCTCTCTCCGAAAACCAATCTAATGATTTGGTTGAGATTTTTGAAATTTCCGGAAATATATTTGATGTGAGCTCCTCAAGGGAAGTTACAACAGTTCCTAAACCTGAAGGAATAATTATTTTTCCTTCGACAGTTGGAAAAAGACCGTCTCCAATTCTCAATAATGTATGTGCAAAAATTCCAGCAGTTGTATCGCCTTTTAAATGCACACGCATGTTTTTTGTTAGGCACAATTTTTGAATAGTAGGCCAAAGAAATGATGATTTTAAGCAGGCTTGTATTTCATCTGCCCTTGTTCCTCGAGGAACTACAGGAAGCGTTTGACGAAAATCTCCAGATAATAAAACCGTCATACCTCCCATTAGAAAATCATTACCACGAATATCTTTCAACATTCTATCCAACGCTTCAAAAGCACTCTTATGAGCCATTGTGTATTCATCCCAAACAATAAGGCTACATTCTTGAAAAACCAATGCCATATTACACCGTTTAGATA
Source organism: Drosophila rhopaloa (assembly GCF_018152115.1). Classification (NCBI taxonomy): domain Eukaryota; kingdom Metazoa; phylum Arthropoda; class Insecta; order Diptera; family Drosophilidae; genus Drosophila; species Drosophila rhopaloa. Next base: position 11,030,746 of record NW_025335034.1, on the reverse strand, counting down.
TTGAGCAACATGGTGTTTCTACATTTATTAAATCCAATGGGAGTTTAAACACAGAGTGGGCTGTGCAACAGCCAATGCTACATTATTATTATGTCGTAATTTTGCTAACAACAAATTCAATAAAAATGTCTTGCCTGTGCCACCGGGGGCATCCAAAAAAAATATTTCACCGTTTTCATTTTGAACACTTTGTAATATTTTTTGAAATACCATTCTTTGCTCATCGTTAAGGGAATTTTCGTCTTTACTTAATTCGAATTCATTAATATTGTAATTTATTTCGTTTAAATATTCCCTATTTTGAAGTGGTCTACTAACTCTAATCGGTTCGGGCAAACCATAGTCTAATAGACACGTACCTCCAATGGACAGTGTTATATCTTCGATTAAAATAAGACATTTATTAAACACTCTATCCAGTAGATCTTAATTGACTTCTGCCACTATTAGAGAAAACTCGTACAAAATGTATTCTGAAAAGCTTTCTTTATACATTTCCCAAAGATGTGCGGCATCAGCCATTTGACAATTTACTAACATCACCGCAAATAAATCACGTAATTGAATTGGCGATTTACATAAAGCTGCTTCCTTTAGGGTATATTCCCAGTGTGTGTCATCTTACATGCCAATTGAAATGTAGCATACGTAATGTTATTAACTGTTTTAAGAAATTAGAATGAGGTTGGTCCCCGCACTTCATGAAGAAGTAGTCTTAGGTAATAGCATTCACTATTTTTAGGGTGTATGGTATACACTCGACCTAAAACATCATCCATTCTAATTCCAGGAAAACCAGGTACAATATTACCTCTCTTTCTCCTTTGGAACTTTTTATTGTTCCACGTGAAATAGGAAGGTACTTCAACATAAAGAAGGGTCCTTGCAAATGAATCCGTTTTACAAAGTTCGAAAAACCCAGTCAGTGTCGTTATTGAAGCGTTGGTTAACTGGTTAACTAATTGATTTTGATTATTAGGATCAAAATATATCCGTTGACCATTTTCCAAATGCACGGCCAAATGTACAATTGCCGGATACCTTTCATGTATGGGGAATGCAAGAATTCTCCACACTGCTTCAGAACTACTGATATATCGACCGCTTTGATATAGTTGAACCTCATTAGTAGGGCTTTCCACAGTAAATGTAGCTTGATCACTGCCCTTATTGATGTATTTGCAAACGTATTTAATGGATTTAATTGAACTACAGAGCTCTACATTAATATGAGCCTCAAAGGTCCGCAGGAGAACACAATTATAGTGCATACCCACCTATTGTCAATTATGTTTCCATTAATTTCCATGGTGAAGCCACCATCTTCAGGTGCTCTTCGCCTATATTTAGGGTAACCATCTTTTCCAGTAACAGTTTCATTAAGCAACGATCGCGGAAACTTTTTGGAACAATTACCCTCGTTCATACAGGGCGATTTTAGGTTTAAGCGGCCACATGGTCCATGAATCATATTAGCCTTAACAATCTCATATAGGAGAGGATCCTTTTCAGAATCTGGAATTTCTGCACATATAATTGAATCAATTTGTTGAGGCGTGATCTTAGACTTTAACCAAATCAGTATATGTGCATGTGGGAGACCACGTTTCTGCCACTCTATCGTATACATAAAGCATTGCACTTCCCCAAACAAACTATGACTATTAATTAAAGACATTATAGCTTTGACCTTTAAATGAAAGACTCGAGCAATGATATCATGCCGATCGTGAGGCTTCTGCCCTAAAAATAGTGCACTTTTAATTTCTTTCCATTTAGGATTACAGGTAAATGTAATAAAAAGATCAGGACGCCCATAATAACGAACATATGTCATGGCATCTTGAGTTTTTTCGTGCATGTACCGTGGCGAGCCAGTAAAGGATGAAGGTAAAATTACCATCTGTCCAAACTGTGCTAAATCTACATCATTCCTACCTATAGCATCTTGAAGATGTATGTAGCTTTCTGCTCTCAGCTTTTTTTGATTTAGCCGAATAAAATTAAGCCTTTCTGTTTCTATTTTAGCATACATATCAACCAAAAATTGACTAAAGAGAGCTCTAAAATAGTGCAGGTGATTCCATACATTTTCTCTAAGCATTATTCGGAAACTGTAAAAATCTAACGCTGAGACTGTTTTCTTAACGTTTTTTTTTGAAACGGGGTCAATTTTGGGTATATCTATAGTGTAACCATCTTCTCCATGACAAAACATTAATGGATATTGTAGGGCGTCATAAGATCGGTGAAGTTCACTGATTCTTTTTAACTGATTATTATAACCCTCAATAATAATGTCCCTTTTTTCAAATTGTTGGTCAACTAATACCAAAGCGACCTCATTTGCTTGGGGTGCGTTATAACGACCTCTATGAGCCCTAACAGGCTTTTTATTGGCGTGAATAACCATTTTAAATTGGCTACAATTCTTCGAAACTCTTTTAAGAGCAGTTTTAAAATCCTTAACATATGGATTACTTTCATGCAGCATCAACTGTAGTGATTTAACTAACGCATTTTTAACTCCAGGACTGTTTTTACACCTGAAATCGGCTTCTACATTGTCCTCACCAATAAAATAAATTTGGAGAAACTGAGCTTCTTCTTTAGAAGCTGGCAAAACGCTACCAACTAAGTGGTAAACTTGCCCCTGTACTTTAAATGTGGGCATATAACCTTCATTAAAAACTTTTGTCGCACCAAATGAAGTCATTTGAAAACAATTATTATATTTTCTGGTAAGCCCCATAAAATGTGTATGGTCTGGGTGATCACCATTTAAAAGACTTAAAAGAGGATCTGGTAATGTTTTAAGAGATGGAAGCTGGACTTTTCCCTCTTTGCAACACATACCTTTTGACTCTTCCTTCCATTTTAAGGCGCCACAAAATGAGCATCTCTTATTCATTATTCCAATATCAACTGATTTATCAGAATTGTATGCCAGATTTAAATCGTATAAAAAAGCGGAATTATGTTTTACTTTCCACGAATGTGCACTCTTTGTATTCTTTTGTTGTGTTTTTTTTTTGCAGTTTGAATTTCCTCACGATGCCTAACATGATAGTTCTTATTTTCAATCTTTTTCTGTTTTTTTCGAGAAAAATCAGTAAGTTGACCTCTTCTTTGAATGTTCTTTTTTTTCATAGAAGGAACTTCTAATATATTTTGAGTGGGAGAGCTTCTATCATTAAAGGTTTCAATAGGCTTGTAGACATCATAATGTCCACCAGATAAGCTTCCACTGAAACGAAATCTTTTTATGGTACTGCCCTCTGTACCAGCAACTGCAATGAGCGTTTGATTAAAGTAAACTTCAATATAAATAGGGTACAATTTAGCAGCAGCTTTTAGTTCAGCATACGAACCAAACGTGTGCGGTTTAATCATGTCATTTTCATAATCCACAGGATTGGCATAATTATCTCCGTTAAAATTACATGTGTCATCAACAAATGAACTAAATTGGGAAACTATTAATCGAACTATTGATTTTCGAATGACTTGAGCATAACTTTCATTGTCAAACAAAACGTAGGACACAGCCCGGAATAAGCAAGCTCCATCACCTGTTATAGGTATAACAGAGTGAGGTACCGGAGCACCATCTATATTTAAATACTCTACTTCCATTGTAAGCAGTAAATCTAGAAAAAATCAATATTTCAAAATGCTATTAAAATATACTTGTAATTTAAATAGTTATTTATCTAACTTTTTAAATATATAAGTTTTTGCAATAGTAATATTGATGTTTATATATTGCAAAATATATTGCAAAATAATTTCACACTGCACAACAAAGATTTGCAGATATAAAGATATTAATTCAGTTAGTTAAGACTAAAAAGTTACATGCGTATCATATGTTATTTAAATAATTTTCATGCAAAACTAAATGTAACTTAATTTTGAAATTTTAATAAATTTCAAGTTTTTAAGAAGTCTGCCGATTACAGATAGATTGTTTAAGGCAACAGTTTTGAAAATTATATTTTTCAAAATGTATAACGCTTAAATTACAATCTAACAAACAAAAGTTTGTAATTTTGACCATTAAAGCTATAGAAGCAGCTATAGAGTTATTTTCTAAACTCAAGGTCTAACCGGTTTAATATAACTTTTTGTTGTTTAGCTTTTGTAATAGGTTTAATAGACGTTACTCAAATTATTTTGAGATTACAGAGTGTGTTATACAAACTTCGCCTTGGCAACCAAAAAGCTAACCAAATTAAAGCTATTTAGATTTTAAAATATTAGGAAATTTTAAGTTTAAAAATAATCTGCCGATTACAGATAGAATGCGTAAAGCAACAGTTTTGAAAATTATTTTTTCAAAATGTTAACGCTTATTTTCACAATCCAACAAACAAAAGTTTGTTATTTTGACCATTAAAGCTATAGGGTTAGCTATAGAGTTATTTTCTAAACTCAAGGTCTAATCGGTTAAACAACTTATTTTTATATAGCTTTAATAAATAGTTGAATGGCACCACTGAAATTATTTTCAGTGTTAAGAGTATTGTTACACACTCTCCGCCTTGGCAACCAAATATCAACTTAATTTTAATTAGGAAAGATTCTGACTTACCACAAAATGGTTAACGTAAATAAAGTTTAAACAAAAATTTGCGTAATCACAATTTAACTTGTTTTAATGTATTAAAATTGATTACAACACGTTTTCTTCTTATCATCAAGAGAACTCAACGATAACTAATTGCCAAGAGAAAACTCTGAAACAAATTTGCAGACAAAGTAAAGAAATATGTTTTGCAAAGCATATTACTACACACTATATTTCTCTTAACTTCTTCCCTTAGGAAAGCAAATATTTATGTAAGAAAAATTAAGAAATATGCCAAAGGAAAAGTTAAATGCGTCCCCAATAATACAATTTCCTTTATTTTTATCTTGGTTAACAATTTTAAGAGGCTGTCCATCTATCACCTAATTACAGTTTTGGCGTTTTTGGGCCCCCAACCCCTCTTTACACACCTTCTTTCCACACATTAAAAAAAAAAAACAATTGGCAAATAATGAAGTATTTGTACACGACCAACAGGTTATGTTTCACTTGAATTAATTACAGCAAACGGTCATTTAATGGGACGTAAAGAAGTATGCAAAAGAAAAAGATTATATTAATAATAAAGACAGGTGGGGGACGCCGTGAATCAAATTGTTTAAACATTTGCATTTGTTTAAACAATATGAGGCACGTGTAATAAAGAGCGTGAGAATCAATTGGTTTGAATATTTAATGTTCTTTTAATATTATCAATGCGATTTGAATTTTAAATGACAAAAATCGGTTACAAAATGTCTTAAATCTGTTGTGGAAATGTAAATTAAATATTCTTTTAGCAAAAGGATATCAGTATTATCTTGATTTTTTGGATATACATATTTCGTGCGTGTGTGTGTGTACATAGCAGAGCGAATCATTATTTATTTTTGTTTTTTACAAATCCAAAGTTTGTAGATAACTCAACATTTGAAAACAAATGAAAAGATTTGCGATATAATCGATTTTTTAACCGCGCATTTTAAATTTTTTGTGACTGGTATTTTCATTTTTTCCCCTGCGCGGTCACACTTAAAATGCTACATACACTCATTTACGACTTAATGCAAAGTGCGCCAGCAGAACATACATACAAACATATGTGGAGGCCGTGACGTCACGCATAAGAGAATTGGAAAATATTGGGGACTTGGTTAAGGAGGCTGAATTTCCAAAAAATTTAAATGCAGTTAGTTGCGGCTATGCCATAAGATTATGATCATAATTTTTTTAAACCATTTTAACAACATTTATAACAGAAAAATGGCAAAAGAAAGAATTTAAAAAAAACGAATCGAATTTTGGGGCACTTTGGGGTCGTTTATTGTTTTAATTTGTACCTCACACACGTCTCCTAATTATTTCAGAATTATGCGGATTTTTCTAGATTTTTATGTCAATCCGCTCTGGTAGGAATTTACCACTGACCCATTTTTTATTCGAAGACTTTTATATAGTAGTTTAGATAAAGACAGGTGGGGGACGCCGTGAATCAAATTGTTTAAACATTTGCATTTGTTTAAACAATATGAGGCACGTGTAATAAAGAGCGTGAGAATCAATTGGTTTGAATATTTAATGTTCTTTTAATATTATCAATGCGATTTGAATTTTAAATGACAAAAATCGGTTACAAAATGTCTTAAATCTGTTGTGGAAATGTAAATTAAATATTCTTTTAGCAAAAGGATATCAGTATTATCTTGATTTTTTGGATATACATATTTCGTGCGTGTGTGTGTACATAGCAGAGCGAATCATTATTTATTTTTGTTTTTTACAAATCCAAAGTTTGTAGATAACTCAACATTTGAAAACAAATGAAAAGATTTGCGATATAATCGATTTTTTAACCGCGCATTTTAAATTTTTTGTGACTGGTATTTTCATTTTTTCCCCTGCGCGGTCACACTTAAAATGCTACATACACTCATTTACGACTTAATGCAAAGTGCGCCAGCAGAACATACATACAAACATATGTGGAGGCCGTGACGTCACGCATAAGAGAATTGGAAAATATTGGGGACTTGGTTAAGGAGGCTGAATTTCCAAAAAATTTAAATGCAGTTAGTTGCGGCTATGCCATAAGATTATGATCATAATTTTTTTAAACCATTTTAACAACATTTATAACAGAAAAATGGCAAAAGAAAGAATTTAAAAAAAAACGAATCGAATTTTGGGGCACTTTGGGGTCGTTTATTGTTTTAATTTGTACCTCACACACGTCTCCTAATTATTTCAGAATTATGCGGATTTTTCTAGATTTTTATGTCAATCCGCTCTGGTAGGAATTTACCACTGACCCATTTTTTATTCGAAGACTTTTATATAGTAGTTTAGATATAGTTCACACAAATGTAAAAATATGTATTACGTTTTCCTCTGCCCCCAGTCAGAAATAAATGAACTTAATACGTTTGCTCAAACCAACTGATACCACTGAATTATTTTAATTGCAAGTCCACGTCTTTCTACCACAAATACTATCAAGTTGGACAAATAAATCTAAAATGTTATAGTTTCTATAGTTTAGTTTTCCATTTTTCGATTTTCCTATGGGAGTTATATTATATAGATGTCCGATTTTAAAACCGTTATTCCATAGTATTTAAATAAATCAAATCTTAAAAAACAAAACAAAAAAAATAAAAAAAAATTTTTTTTTGGATTTTTCCTATTTGAGCTATATGATATAGTCGCCTGATCTGACTTATATACTACATGCAATAGAAAGAGAACTTTTGGGAATGTTTTAAGCAGATAGCTTTAAAACTGATGGACTAGTTTGCATAGAAACAAACGGACGGACAGACGGACGGACAGACGGACCGACAGATGGATAGTCGGACATGGCTAGATCGACTCTCCTGGTGATGCTGATCAAAAATATGTATACGTTAAGGGTCGGAAATGCGGTCGCTTGCGTTGCAAACTTTTGACTGAAATTATAATACCCTCTGCAAGGCTACACAAATTAAGGAAATTTTGTGTTGGCTGCTTAAGGAATTCAATGACCAAGGTAAACACATTAGTTTAGAGCTTGTGTTGTTTATTTATTTTTAGGTGTGCGAATGTGTGTTTACAAAAATATTTTTTTATGTAGGTAACAGCTCTGAGAACTCTGGAGTAGTTGTGAGTCTGAAGTAGGAGTCCCAGGTCCTAGTAAACGTCCTAAGTATGAAAGCTCGTCAGTTTCGAAGCTTATACAAAGTCTCCATATCGTAACTGCCCAGTGCTTAAAGTGTAAAGTTTTTAAATGAATAAAAACCTTGTTATTAAGTTTTTAAATTAATAAAAACTTTGTTATTAGAACCCCTGATTTTTTAAAACATTAATATTGCATTACAAACAATTTGTACAAAAAACTTCGATTATCAATACATTGATGAACATTGAAAGATCGAAATTCGCAAACAGCTATGTTCCTCCAGCTCTACTGCCTATATATTTTTTTTTAATTTATAGTATAAGTAAGTATATATTAATTATATATTATTATTAGATTTTGGATTTGAGCGCACCTCTCCCCCGCACTCTGACATAGATCAATTTAAATCAAAACAAACAGCACCCTTAAAATGTAAATTATATTATATGTCTTAGTGTCTTAGTGAACATGTATTATAATCGATACTAATATTAATTTATGGGTGTTCTTTTTAATGTTACACATATGATGATCGTTCTTAAAAAATGGATGCATTTATCAATCGAATTTTAATATTGCTCATATTGTGTATATTTTTATTTACTCTGCCCTGCCGTGAAGCGAAACCTGTAAAAATAAATTAGGCAAACCGTGCCAAAAGAAAGCGCAATAAAAGTATTGGATAAACAGAGCCGTTGCTCTTGGTCAATATTTGTATACCCTTGCAGATGGTATTATAATTTCTGTCAAAAGTTTGCAACGCAGTGAAGGAGACATTTCCGACCCTATAAAGTATATATCAGCATCACTCTCAGTTTTAAAGCTATCTGCTTGAAACTTTCCCGAAAGTTGTCTTTCTATTGCATGTGGTATATAAGTCGCATCGAGCCAGATCGGACGACTATATTATATAGCTCCCATTGGAACAATCGGAAAACAAATTCAAAAAAATTATAACTTTGTTGTTTTTATACCCTTGCAGAGGGTATTATAATTTCAGTCAAAAGTTTGCTACGCAGTGAATGAGACATTTCTGACCCTATAAAGTATATATGTATATTCTTGATCAGCATTATCTAGCCACGGCCGCCTGTCCGTTTCTACGCAAACTAGTCCCTCAGTTTTTAAGGTATCTGCTTAAAACTTTCCCAAAAGTTGTCTTTCTATTGGAGGTGGTATATAAGTCGGAACGAGCAAGATCGGTCGACTATATCATATAGCTGCCATAGAAACAATCAATGTTTTTAATTTTGTTGCTGTTCTTTAAGATTTCTTAATATTTATATATTATGGAATTATGGTTTTAATTAAATTAAAATCGGACAACAATATCATGTAGCTGCCATAGAAACGATGCCAAAATGCAGGCCAAAATCGACATAGCTTCATTGTTTTTAGTAATATAGGCATAGAAATCGAAATGTAGTATTTATGTAACAACTGCAAGGGTATATCAACTTCGGGTTGTTGAAGTTTGTTTTCTATGCCGTTAGTATGCAATCATAAAAACAAAACATCCCACAAAAAAATTACGAATGCGTCAAAATAAAAACAACCCACAAAATAATCTGTGGATCATTTTGTCTTCTAAAATTTATTAGTTACAATTTTGTATGGTGATGACTTGGAAATCCGCAGGTAATGACGTCGAGTTTTTATACCCTTGCAGAGGGTATTATAATTTCAGTCAAAAGTTTGCAACGCAGTGACATTTCCGACCCTATAAAATATATATTCTTGATCAGCATCACCAGGAGAGTCGATCTAGCCATGTCCGTCTGTCCGTCCGTCTGTCCCTTTCTACGCAAACTAGTCCCTCAGTTTTAAAGCTATCTTCTGGAAACTTTCCCAAAAGTTGTTTTTCTATTGCTGGTAGTATATAAGTCGGAACAAGCCGGATCGGCCGACAATATCATACACTTTGGCTCCGCCCGAAGTTAGCTTTCCTTTCTTTTTTTTACTGATTATTTTTATACCCTTGCAGAGGGTATTATAATTTCAGTCAAAAGTTTGCAACGCAGTGAAGGAGACATTTCCGACCCTATAAAGTATATATATTCTTGATCAGCATCACCAGGAGAGTCGATCTAGCCATGTCCGTCTGTCCGTCTGTCCGTCCGTCTGTCCGTCCGTCTGTCCGTCTGTCCGTCTGTCCGTCTGTCCGTCTGTCCGTCCGTTTCTACGCAAACTAGTCCCTCAGTTTTAAAGCTATCTGCTTGAAACTTTCCCAAAAGTTGTCTTTCTATTGCAGGTAGTATATAAGTCGGAACGAGCCGGATCGGGCCACTATATCATATAGCTGCCATATAACTGAACGATCGGAAATGCCATATCTTTGGTGTTTTTAAAGTTAGGAAGTTGGGATTTTCTATGGGTTTTATTTTTGGCTAATAAATTCGACCTCCCAAATTTCATAAGGATCGGACGACTATATCCTATAGCTGCCATATAACTGATTGATCGGAAATGCCATAACATTGGTGTTTGTAAAGTTAGGAGGCTGGGATTTTCTATGGGTTTTATATTTGGCCAATCAATCCGACATACCAAATTTCATAAGGATCGGCCGACTATATCCTATAGCTGCCATATAACTGAACGATTGGAAATGCCATAACTTTGGTGTTTTTAAAGTTAGGAAGTTGGGATTTTTTATGAGTATTAAGAATGCATCATATGAATAATTTTGGAGGATATAATTTACAGAGTATTCTGCAAGGGTATATCAACTTCGGCTCCGCCCGAAGTTAGCTTTCCTTTCTTGTTTTATAATAACAAATATATCTAATTTTTAGGCTAAAATCTCGTTTTTGACTTTAAAGTGTTACCAAAAATCCAAAAATTTAATTAAAAAAAAACTCAATGTAGTTGCCTCTAGAAACATATTAACTAATAAACATTTTTTTTTGGTTTTTTCTGATGATCCAGTACCGAGTTATGCTGTTCACCGCCAAACCTTTCTTCTTGGAGGCGCCTACGGAGCTTTGCTGCGAACGGCTCAATTATTATTTTTATACCCTTGCAAAGGGTATTATAATTTTGGTCAGAAGTTTGTAACGCAGTGAAGGAGACGTTACCGACCCCATAAGGTATATATTCTTGTTCAGGATCAATAGGGGAGTCGATATAGCCATGTTTGTCTGTTTCAATACCGTTTGCGAGCTCAGTTTAAAAGCTAGCGATCTGAAACTTTCATAGTCGTCCTAAAACAAGTGTACGCAGATCAAGTTTGAAAACCGCCCCGATCGGATGTCTATATCCTAAACCTCCCATAGGAACAATCGGATATAACTTGCAAGAATGGAAGATATTTCGCGCAGTGTAAAAGCTATTGACAAAAATCTTTCCAAATCTTATTTTTTTATGCATACCTTGATCAGGGTAAAAGCGCTTGACAATCGGACGTCTATATCCTATAGCTCCTATAGGAACAATATGGTGAAATCTGTTAGAATATAATGATTTTAGGGATATTTCACACAGTATATAAGCAATTGACATGAATCTTCCCTAATCTTATTTTTTTATGCGAATCTTGATTAGGGTAAAAGCGCTTGGCGATCGGACATCTATATCCTATAGCTCCTATAGGAACAATATGGTGAAATCGGTTAAAATATAATGATTTTAGGGATATTTCACACAGTATATAAGCAATTGACATGAATCTTCCCTAATCCTTTTTTTTTATGCTTACCTTGATTAGGGTAAAAGCGCGTGACGATCGGACGTCTATATCCTGTAGCTCCCATAGGAACAATAGGGTAAAAGCGGTTAAAATTGAATGATTTTTAGGATATTTCGCGCAGTATACAAGCTCTTGACATGAATGTTTCCAAATCGTATTTTTATACCCGTTTCTCGTAGAGTTAAAGGGTATATTGTATTCGTGCAAAAGTATGTAACAGGTAGAAGGAAGCGTTTCCGACCCTATAAAGTATATATATTCTTGTTCAGGATCACTAGCCGAGTCTATCTAGCCATGGCCGTCTGTCTGTCTGTCCGTATGAACGCTGAGATCTCGGAAACTATAAAAGCTAGAAGATTGGCATTTTGCATGTAGATTTTAGGAGTTCCTACGCAGCGCAAGTTTGTGCCATGCCCCCTCTGACGCCCACAAGCCACAAGCTGTGGCCACAGTTTTGATGCTATTATGAAAATGTTAATTGATATGTATTTGTTTCGTCAATACCTATCGATTGGCTTATTAAAAGTTTGCCACGCCCACTCTAACGCCCAAAAACCCATTAAACTCTTAAGCCTGCATAGCGCCTACATTTCTACATGGCACTATGGGGTTTTTGACCACTTTATGTGGCATTTAGTCATTTTTTAAAAGTGCTCTAATTAAAAAAAAAAAAATGGGAATGCATTAACAGAACATCAAACTGTTATGCCTCATACTCAAAATGTTAATACTTAACAGCATATGTAAGCATAACAGCTGTAAAGTCAGCTGTTGCATGCGAAAGTACCAGCGCTAAGTTTGCAATTTTTTCAAGGCGTTCTTTGAAATTAATTTATTCGTGTAAAACACCATTTGAAAAGAAAAAAATAAATGTAAACTGATCTCACAGGCTTGTACTATATGTTAAATGTATTAATTGTTTAAATTATGCGTGTTTATAGTAATATTTTGTCACTTTATAAATGCACCTTAAGCTGAATTTTGAGGAACAAATTTCAACTTTGGGAAGAGTTTTGAAATAGAAGTTTGCATTAGTTTTCAATGCGTCCAAGTGTATGTTGTAGCCTTGTCAATTCTGAGCAAAAATATGTTAGTCTTATTGTGCACTTTTCCGCACTATTGGTGCAATTTGAATTTTTCTTAGATAACCTCACTTTCTCCAACGCCGACCTGGTTGCTGTTTGGAATAGCAGGAAGGGCCGGCTTGAGCAAGAAAAAGGCTATACAATGTTTGATGAACAAATTATTTATAATATGAGGATCATTTTTAAATGTTTGTCCTGTCAGTTGCCCGTCAATTTGGACAAATTCGAATCATTTTGCCTACAAACTGGCGAATTGTTAGTCGATATGTATCCGTGGCTGCCGATGAGTTTTGAGTTTGACGAAATTTTTTCTTTTTGCTTTTGTTGCACTTATTATCATCATCTTTTAAAGGCATGGACCAACAAATTTCAGCTCTTTAAATTTCATTAATTTTTTTTTAGTTTTAACCGATCGTTCCTATGGGAGCTATAGGGTATTGTTTCCTGATCCAAACGATTTTCACACTATATGTGCCTAGGGACAAATAATGACGATTGGTAAAGTTTCATGTCGATATCTCCAAAACTAACCGAGTTATTAATTAATGCCACAAAAACAGGTCAAAAACCCCATAGTGCATGGGGATGACTTTGCAAAGTCCAAAGCTTTGGAACAGCTGGCCAAGGTGCTCAACAGAGTCAACGTTAATTCTCGATAAGGATTTCTATTAAAGGAAATTGCGATGGTTTTCATTTGTCAATACCGAACTATATCCCAAGAACTATGCAAATCAAATCAAGTTAGCCAAATTGGAGATCTGAGTCAAATAATGGCGTATGTGTGTATGTATATACATATATACATATACATATGTATATATTTACATTGTACACAGTTGCAATTGCCCGGCAATTATAATATTAAGTTGTTTAGCTGAGTAACGGGTATCTAATAGTCGAGGCACTCGACTATAGCGTTCTCTCTTGTTTTACCTTGATCGGGGTAAAAGCGCGTGACGATCGGACGTCTATATCCCATAGGAACAATAGGGTAAAATCGGTTGGGATATTTCGCGCAGTATACAAGCTATTGACATGGATGTTTCCAAATCGTATTTTTTTTATAACTTGATGAGGGTAAAAGCGCTTATCGATCAGACGTCTATATTTTATAGCTTCCGTAGGAAAAATTGTTAAAGGCTGCGAAAGTATCCCTTTTTTTCTATTTTTATATGACATTTTTGCAGTATAAAATCATTTGACATGAAACGATGCAAATCTAGTTTTCTTATGTATACCTTATTCCTTTCGCTACTTTTTCAGTTCTAGCAATTTCGGCAAAGTCTGCAAGGGTGTTAAAACTTCGGCTTGCCGAAGTTAGCTTCCGTCCTCGTTTTTATACCCTTGCAGAGGGTATTATAATTTTGGTCAAAAGTGTGCAACGCAGTGAAGGAGACATCTCCGACCCTATAAAGTATATATATTCTTGATCAGGATCACCTCCTGAGTTGATATAGCCATGTCCGTCTGTCCGTCTGTCCGTCTGTCTGTTTCTACGCAAACTAGTCTCTCAGTTTTAAAGCTATCGAGTTGAAACTTTGCACACACCCTTCTTTCCTTTGCACTCAGTATATAAGTCGGAACGGCCGGGATCGGCCGACTATATCCTATAGCTGCCATATAACTGATTGATCGGAAATGCCATAACTCTGCTGTTTGTTAAGTTAGGAAGTTGGGACTTTCTGTGGGTTCTATATTTGGCCAATCAATCCGACCTACCAAATTTCATAAGGATCGGCCGACTATATCTTATAGCTGCCATATAACTGATTGATCGGAAATGCCATAACTTTGGTGTTTGTAATGTTAGGAAGTTGGGATTTTCTATGGGTTTTATTTTTGCCCAATCAATTCGACATATTAAATTTCATAAGGATCGGCCGACTATATCCTATAGCTGCCATATAACTGATTGATCGGAAATGAAATAACTTTTGTGTTTTTAAAGTTAGGAAGGTGGGATTTTTTATGAGTATTAAAAATGCATCATATGAATAATTTTGGAGAATATAATTTGCAGAATATTCTGCAAGGGTATTTCAACTTCGGCTCCGCCCGAAGTTAGCTTTCCTTTCTTGTTTTTATGAAAATTTGTGAAAACGTGGTTTTAATGTTGTACTTTAATATGCTTATAAAATAATTGATCTGACATTAACCGTATCGCGTGAAAAAATTCATGAAAATAGACCTTTTTTTGGCCGAATTATAACCATACCCCCTAAGGCTTCCAGATAATTACAAAATATTAAAGCAGGTGGATATGTTTTCTGTCAGTAATGTATTGCGAAAATATTGGAAGCATTGAAAGCCAATACAAAAAAATGTACCTCGAAAAATGGATAAATATAGATAGCACGGTAAAGTTATGGATCGAGATGAATTCCTATAAGAATTCCGGAGGAAACCATTCTCTTGCAGAGCTGGCTAAAATTGCTTTGGTCTAACGCCGAAGCGGAGCACATATTTAGTCTTGTGAAGTCTAAATTGCGAAACAAAATAGAATTGACTAAACTTAACAGTGTTCTTTATATAAGGTAATTAGTTTAATTGTTTGTTTCTAAAAATGTAAATAGAATTATAAATTTACAGATATGGCTTGCGCAGACTGGAGAAGTGCTGTTACACCTTTAAAGTTCCGAACAAATATCTACAAATGATTGAACCAGGATTATCGTAATAAAATCAGGGAGAAAATGAAAATATCGATAAAATCGTGGGAATATTAAAAAATAATAATGTGGGGTATTACAAATTAAATATTACGACAAGGTTTCAAATTAAACAATTAATTATCAATATTCGGTTTTTACGACCTTCGCACTATGGACTACTTCGACCTCCTTTGTCAATCGTTCGGCATCAACTAAACTTGGTGCAATATCGTGGCACTCAATTCGGGTGGAAGAGTGTGATGGACATACATACATACGTAGATCACATTCATGGAAAAGGATGGAGAGTGGTTTGCGATGATGATGATGAAAATTCTTCGCCTCGTTGTGTAATCTAGTCTATTAATATATCCACATCCCACAAAAATATACACAAATACAAAAACTATGATTACTCTTTTCCAACAATTTTTACGTCTTTTTTTAAATTTTGTTGACCTTTTTTTATCGTTCTTCCCGTCAAAAACAGTTTTTTTTCAAGCTTTCACAGTTGGTGAAGGGGGAGATTTTTACTCAGACAGGCGTACTGAAAATGACATCAGAAATACTAGGGGACAACGATCTTAAAGGAAAATATTCTCACCTAAAACTGCTCTGGGTTAAATCAGAGTAGACCTGGGAACTCCATATTTCGTGTGATGGATAATCTAGTAACCAACACCTCGATATTTTCCGCGTTCCTCGTCGCCTATCTTTTTGCCTGTCTATTTTCATCTTGCAAGACTGAAGATACCTTTCTTAAGGTAATGGTATTTACATTTTTTTTGCCCTTTTTTCTAGATTTTTATACCCGTTACTCGTAGAGTAAAAGGGTATATTGTATTCGTGCAAAAGTATGTAACAGGTAGAAGGAAGCGTTTCCGACCCTATAAAGTATATATATTCTTGATCAGGGTCACTAGCCGAGTCGATATAGCCATGTCCGTCTGTCCGTCTGTCTGTCCGTATGAACGCTGAGATCTCGGAAACTATAAAAGCTAGAAGATTGGCATTTTGCATGCAGATTCTAGGAGTTCCTACGCAGCGCAAGTTTGTTTCAAAAAGGTGCCACGCCCCCTTTAACGCCCACAATCGCATATATACGATTTTAAAAATTTAAATATTTCGGAAAAGTAAAAATGCAGTTTTATAGAAGAAATTTTTCAAATCGGACCATACGTTAAAAAGTTATGCGTGATCAAAGTTTCTGTCTCCATCTCCCTCGCACTCCCTTTACCTGAGTAACGGGTATCTGATAGTCGGGGCACCCGACTATAGCGTTCTCTCTTGTTTTTTCTGAATGCACAACATTTGAAGAATATAGCGTTAAAATTTTAGATTCATCCGAGTAAAACCTCCGAAGTTATGGGTAGTTTAACGTAGGTGAGTTAGCTCAGTTTGTATGCGTTTTTTCGGTGTCAGCGTAGTTACCTCTAGAAACATATTAACTAATAAACATTTTTTTTTTTTTGGTTTTTTCTGATGATCTAGTACCGAGATATGTTGTTCACCACCAAACCTTTTTTCTTGGAGGCGCCTACGGAGCTTTGCTGCGAACGGCTCAATTATTATTTTTATACCCTTGCAAAGGGTATTATAATTTTGGTCAGAAGTTTGTAACGCAGTGAAGGAGACGTTTCCGACCCCATAAGGTATATATTCTTGTTCAGGATCAATAGGGGAGTCGATATAGCCATGTCCGTCTGTCAATACCGTGTGCGAGCTCAGTTTAAAAGCTAGCGATCTGAAACTTTTACAGTAGATGCGAAAAAATCTTTTCTATTTTTATATGACATTTTTGCAGTATAATAGTTTATTTATGTATATATTATTCTCGCTACCTTTTCAATTTTAGCCATTTCGGCAAAGTCTGCAAGGGTATTAAAACTTCGGCTTGCCGAAGTTAGCTTCCGTCCTCGTTTTTTATGATTTGTGAAAACGAAGTTTAAATGTTGAACTTTAATATGCTTATAAAATAGTTGATCTGACATTAACCGTGTCGCGTAAAAAAATTCATGAAAATAGGACTTTTTTTTTGCCGATTTAACCATACTCTCCTTTATCCTAGTATTCAGATTGTAAACCCAGTTCGCCGGCGGAAAATCAAGTTTTCCAGTACCAAATTTTTACAAGTTCATCAGAACTGAATGAACTACGGTCCCACTGCCCTACAGATGGGCTTGTTGATAAGCCAGAAAACAACTCACCAGAAATGCTCTCAGTGGAGGAGCTGAATATTTGTCGCGATTTTTGCCATGTTCTTTCTTACGTGACCGTCAGCTTAGTGAGTCCTATGATTTCTATGATTAATACAAAATTAAAAGAAGCTAATATGGTTACCGCTGAGGGCATCCCAACAAAAGATACCATTCTAAAAATATCAGAAAAGCAGAATAACATACTGATGAAAGATACTATGCTTGATCCTCGATTTAAAAAACTGTACTTTGATATGCCTCTTCACGTAAAAAATGTATCCGATGAAATCATTAAGCAGATGGTTGAAAATAAACAAACAAAAATACTGCCTTCGTCTGAAGGAGAAATGGATTGCGGAGAATAGGACATGGTCGTACGGGAAAGTTTTCTAGATCTGCACAACAGGACCATAGAACTCCGAAAGAAAGGAAATGCAGCTTTTCTTTAGGGTGCCATTTTGTAATTGGGAGACAAATCCTTTGGAATTCTGGATCTCACAAACATCAACTATGCCCATGCTAGCGAAAGTGGACTGATCACGCCTGGTAGTTCCGTTACCCTCTGCAAGGGTATAAAGAACAGAAAATAATTTGTTTCCGTGCTGGCCATGATGTTAAACTAGCTTTATTCCTTTTCAATGACAAATCGATTTCAAATTGCTTTGGTGGCTATTTGGTAACACAACGGAGACGCCCACCAACGAGGTCCGATTTCCTCCCTGGCCTCTATCATATCTCTTGACAAATTGATATGCATATTTACGTTCTCGATAGGTCTCTTTGTTTGACTCACGACCGAAAGTCGCCTGGCTTTATCGCTTTACAATTTTTCTTGGCTTTCATTCACGGAGCTTGGTGGCTTGTCGACACACTCGCTCAGAGACGGAGTGTTCCGTAATAATTGTAGCCATTGCCGATCAAGCGCATCATCCACATCCGGTCCGGAGTTCTTTGTGTCTTCGTTGCCTCCCTGATAACTTTCTGATGCGTCGTTGACTGGTCTTGTCATATTATCGTGTTGGATGTCAAAAGCGCCAGGCAATTATGGACTGGACTGGACTTTGTGTGGGCCACAACTAGATGTAACATATATTTATGAGGCTTTATGTCCGCTGTCTTTGATTAATGCATGACAGGCGTGGAGACGCTGGCGAAATGAATACTAAACTTTGCTGCCTCGCCACATAAAGGCGACATCAATTAGCTCTCGGGCATAAATACATTAACACAAATCGTCGAGCATTTGGAGTGCCCATGCCAGTGCCAGTCCAGGAACGATACGTATACAATCCGCTGGCCGCTTATCGCCGCTTGTAAATGTCTCAACTATTTGTTAAATGCTAAAGCGACATGGTCATAATGGAAGTGACAACTTAACAGCGTCGACGAGGATGGGTACGGCAAAAATGTTAAAAGGTTCGGTCAAGTGGTCAGATCTCCACCCGATCTCCTTTCGGAACTGGTGCCTTGCCGTGATAACTGTTTTGAGAGTGTCATTAGCATTTTGATTTGGTTGACTCGCAGTCTGAGCGCCACTTCAACTCTATTATGAGGTCCGACTGCATTTTGCTGACTACTTATCGGCACACGAGACATACACATCATTTCTTAAATAAAGTGCACACCGCAAAAAATTCTTCATTTAAGATAATACTATTTCCATATTGGCCAAAAATTAAGGTTTTGATGGAAAAATAATGTTTTATATACATACAAAAAAAAAAGTAAACTTCGACAAGCCGAAGTTTACATACCTTTGCGATTTCTATGCCTATATTACTAAATATAATGAAGCTATGTCGATTTTGCGCTGCATTTTGCCATCGTTTCTATAACATAATAAGTTATAATTTTGTTGTTTTTTCTGATTGTTCCTATGGGAGCTATTCAATATAGTCACTCGATCCGGCTCGTTCTGACTTATATACTACCTGTAGTACAAAGACCATTTTTGGAAAAGTTTTAAGCAGATACGGACGGACAGACGGACATGGCTAGATCGACACTCCTGGCCATGCTGATCAAGAATATAACGTACTTTGTAGGATCGAAAATGTCTTCTTCACTGCGGTGCAAACTTTTGACTGATATTATAATACCCTCTGCAAGGGTATAAAAACGTTCAAAAACTGAGAATAATCACAATTAATAATTTTTTTTATAGGTATTGATTAAACAACTTACAACCAAACACATCCAAACTAGCTAAATTCATTTAAGAAGGAACAATAAAAATGTTATTTATAAGAACTATTTCTTTTAGTCAAATTTAAATTTTTTGTTCATGTTGTCAACATTAATGTTTTCAAGTTCATAAAAAAGTAAATAAAATGTACTATGGAATTTGACCGATATTTTCAAAATATTAAAACAATGGAAATACTATTCAAATTTTTGTTTGCATTTTATTTTCTTTTCTGTTTATTGTTATTATTATAACGTAGAAGGCATAAATATAAAAATACGATTGACCTAAAATATAAAATATAAAATCTCAATCGCACTTCAACGACCTTAAAATATAGACCGATTTATTGAATGGGGCTTATGTGAGCTATTAAGCGGAGCCGGCAGCACCTGTGCTGAACATCCGATGCTGTTTTCTGATTGTGATTGTCATAGCGGTTATCTTCCATACCTAGTCGCAGTTACCCCTTATATTTTATGACATTTGTTATTATTTATTTATTGTTGACTATTTATTTAAGAAGATCCAATTTCCTTTGACTAGCTTGAATTACAAAAATAACTGCATTAGAATCAGCTTTTCTCAGTGTAGAGCCACTACCCATCTTGTATCCTCTTTCCCCTCTCGATTGTGCGAGGCAATTAATCAGGTCGATGCTTTCGCATGCAAAATGAAAACACCTTTTTAATGGCTTCAGCTCACAGAGCAATAAGAACAAAAGCAACGATGTCATCAATCAGCTAAAAACTTGCGAATCAGGGATTCATGCTCGGATCCGTGTAGCACTTTTCGTTAAAGTGGTGTGGGTGCAGGCGAAATTAAAAAGCGTCAATTTGTCACACGTGGTCAGTTGAGACCGAACTGGATCCTGCCTCCATCCTCCGGCCGTCATTAACAACGGTGTTTCGGTTGAGTTTTTAATTGCCCTTGCCCCCGTGTTCTGTTCGATAATCTGATTTGGAGTTACCAACTTGGCACACTTTTATTGCCTTCTCTTCGAGAGGTATTAACTGCGCCTGCGATCCATTAAGTGGGCAGTTGGAGGACGGCGACGGCGGATTCCGTCGAAGCGTGGGTGTAATGGATGCTGGCCAAACGGAGTGTCTTGGCGTTGGAGAATGCCGGACGGGGTGGCTTAAAAGGGGCTTGTTTTGATGGAACTGCACTGCATGAGCCATGCAATTATAATAACTTAATCAATTTTGAAAAAATCTGTCGTGTTTGAACCTAACCTAAAAACGTGTACGGTTTTTTTACTATCCCGACTTAGTTTTTTTTTGGAAACAGTGTTGCTAATTAGTCTATTTAATATTTAATATTTAATTATCATTATATAATTATAAATTTAAGACTAAATTTAATTTGAATAGCATTTTGGTCGTGAAACCCTGAACCAAATTGCTAAATACTATTTTACATGTGTATACACATATATATATATTTAAAATTAATATGATTTGAAAATCAAGGTATTCCGAATCGCTGGAATTAGTTGATTTCATAAGTGTTTTAATACATTGTTATATTGGTATTGATGAATAGTTGCAAGATGATTAAACTTTTAAGAAAAATGGTAAATATGAAAGGGATCAAAAAATAAATTATTATAATGTTCTTACTATACATCTCGTATAATGGAGTTACACGGGTCAAATCCACCTACTCCACGCCTATGCGCGAACCCTCTAATTCGATGTTCATCATTCTTCTACTAATGACAAGGCGGCCATTTTGAAATATTCAAGAGGCTGGTTCAACTACGAGGTTGTTCTATCACCATTAGCTGGAGTCTCACTGGCAGTTCGTGTAACTCCCACTTGCCGCAGCTTTGGGACTTAGCGGAGGAGCAAACAAGTTTCATTTGTCAGTTCGCTGAGGCGACTTTCTGGCTACAGACCGAATAGTTGCATTTCCCAACACCTGGACGAGACTTCACGGCCGACACGGGCAAGAGGCCATTAGAAATTAATGAACTGTGATTCACGACCCCTCTCCGATTTCCCTCCAAGCAACCACGCTTCCTGCTGAGTTTTTCTAGTTTCACCGAAGTGCATTTCACATGATGAACGAGCCCAATCCCAGCTTTTCCGGTATCCTTTTTGCGCCATTTTTAATTGTTTTGGGAAAAAACGGCCAGCATAAATGAAATTTTTCATTTGTTATACTCGGAAAAAGAATAGCAGGAACGTGGAAAGCAGAAATAGAAAACGCTAATTTGCATGGCAATATGAAAAATGATTTTTGGTTTTTATTTCAGTGTCAGTTGCATACTCATTTATAACTTCACATTGGCTCATTTTTGGTGCCGTACCAGGCGAATGAGGGGCAGAGGCACCAAATTAAATATTAAACACCTCCAACAAAAACTTGTTAATGATTTGCTTAAAGACACATTTTAATTATCATTTAAAATGCGTTTGAGCAAAAAGCTTTTAAGAAACGGCGCCATAACAATAATCACAACGAGAACACAAAACAAAGTCGCTCACAGATCGATGCATCAAAATATGAGAGGTAAGGGTGAGGAAAGAAATCCGCTCCAGGGGAATCTCGACCTCAAGTTGCTTAAGATGGTGCACTGAAAGAAAATTAAGTGAGTGATCATTCTGCTGATTGTTCATCTATATAGTATCGTTGTGACACAAAAGATGAAATGGTCTGACCAAATTAAAAAAATTATATTGATAATTAATAATATCGCTTGGTGCAGAGTGGTTTGCTTGGGTTTACAATAACTTCAAAGTTTTCATAAAATCAAACAACCTTCTTTAACTATTTCAATTTATTTCAAATAAGTTCATGGGCTTATCAATTTCGTACTAACGAGAGGAGACTTAGTGGCCGAACTTTACTGTCAATATCGTCTTTACATAATAAGAAGTAAATGTTTAATCTCCCTCCAAAAGCTTCCAAAGCGTTTGCATCCTAATCTCCAAGTGTAGCTCCAGTGTCGGCTTCAGCTCGTTCATTAACAAGCGCGTCAGAGTGATAAGAATGCGAGAGTGAGCAGTAAGCGGCGGGAAGAGCCGGGCGGGCAGGTGGGAGCGGTAGAGAAACAGGTCACAATGCTAATTGATTGCAGCGGCGTCGCCGTCACCGTGGGCCATACCAATAAAATTATTGAAGCCACCGCCGAGAGACTCGCATTTCTCCGGTCGTTTTCGAGTGCCGATAAGCAAATTGCATCCAGAAATAACAAATATGACTCATGCGTAGTATGGCTATAGCGTATATATATGTACCTAAGTATTTGGGTGCGAGGCCAGGTAGAAAGCAAAATGCCCGATTTCCTAATGCCTAATGCCCTAGCGGACTGAACAGTCTGGTCTCCACAAATTAAGCGATTATCTTGGGTAGTTGAGATAACTACACCCTGTAGTAGAGGAACGTGTTAGTTTAATATTGTAACCTGATCGTGGCGATTAAAATTCATTTAGACAATTGGTATATGCAAATCAAAGTCGAACGGGTTGTATGTTAGAAACATCGAATCGAAACCAGCTCGGAAAAAGAAGGGCCAAGACACTTTAACGATCGCCATTTGAATGGCTCTTAAATGTTATAATTTGCCTTAAAAATATCTTATTTCTGACCTAGATCTGGGGTGTCGGTAGAGACATTTGATTATGGAGGCCTGAGTTAAAATGGCTTAACTAAAGCTTATAGTTCGTGTTGTGTTTTGGTTAATGTTTACGAGTGTGTCCTATTTAATTATTTTTGTATGGGAGAAAGATAATAAAATATTTATATATTTATTTATTAAAAGCCGTTAAGAAAACATATTCTTTTTGGAATTGGAAATGAATTCAATTTCAGATGCTTATATTTCTAAAACTGAGGCTGTTAACTAATTAATTTTTGGTATAAAGCAAGACATATAACGAATTTATGACCCACATATCATTCCCCCCTGGCAAAAGCAACCACTACCACATTTTGAAGCCCACACAGAAAAAGCCACTTAAAACAATAAAAATCATGTCTCCCCATTGCAATGATCCATAAATTTGGAAGCTAATCGCACACACTCCCGGCGAACAGTGAGAAAATTGTTCGTAATCGTACGAAAATTGCCTACAAATGAACTGCTTAACGGTGTGTCACACATTCAGACAATCGCAATCAGAATCCCCCCAGCGAAACCTCCAACCCACACAATCACCCACAGGTTCCCCGCACAAACCCATTTAACCAGGCCCCGAAAATTGAGCCAAATTTGCGTTTGCGGCCCAAATCCTCGACTGGAATTGCGCGCGGGCATATTTAATTTATAAAACAACAAAACGGCACCCACAAAATTGGCCAGGATACCATGGGGCGAGTGGAAGAAAGCAGGGGTGAACGAAAACAAGTCCTTTGGAAGGTGCGCCAAAAAAAAAGATGGTGAAAAAAATCAGTTATTTATTAAAAATGCCCATATACATGCAACAAACATGAGATTAAGTATTTGTATATGGTTACATTAGCGTTAGGGGTGCTGCATAAAAATCAGTAGCTTCTTTTTGGCGTTGGGAGTGGGTGCGAAATTAATTAGTAGCACCCTTATATTTGTATCAAAGTAATTTGGAAGTCTTTCTGGGATCTCCCATATCGCTTTCTTTTGGGAAACTTAATTTTTGATTGAAACAACGTGTTTAATGAAACTTGGTTTTTGAACTTAACGAGACTGGAAATTTCTCAAATTCATTTAACTGATTACTTAAGCTGGCACGCAGTAAACAACTGAAGTAGGGTGGACATGTTTAGATGCAAATTAAAAACATAAATAAATCTATTCGGAAAATTTAATAATATGTATGTTATTTGCACGCTGGTAAAATGCAATTCGTTGAGAGACTAATACAAGAACGACTGAAAATCCTATAGAAAAACTCAGCCACAGCCGACAAACAACTCAAAGGCCAGACTCCCGCTTAATAGAAATGGTTTTTTCTGAATCCAGCCAAACACGTTTTTTATTCTTAAAAACATTTTAGAAAAATAACACCATGAAAAAACAAAAACTCAGAATAGAAATACCGTAAGTTAACCTTAGTCAGCGCGAAATGCAGACCTAGTATGCTGAGTTTAGTAGGGTTTAATTGAATTGATTGAACTCAAAATAATTCCGAATGAATCTAGGCCAGTGGTCCCAACTAGACTAGCAGATCATAAAGTCAAGAATTAAAGAACTTATATATATATACATATATATAGTTTTATAATAAGAATATAGATATATAGATATATATTAAGAAACAACGATGTTTTCAATTTATTTCCCTTTTTCCCGATTGTTTCTAGTAGGCCGATTCATCCCGTTCCGGAATATATACTACCTGCAACAGAAAGAAGTCTTTTGACAATTTTCATACTGGTGAGGGACCAGCGGACATGGCTAGATCGACTCCACTGATGATGCTGATCATTAATAATATAATACCCTCTGCAAGGGTATAAAAATAAAGTTGCTGATTTAAAGCGCTGTCTTAAGAGAAATTAACAGAGCCGTGATGTGTTTTCTTTTCTCTGTTCGCCTCGAAAGTAGCTAAAACATCTAAACCACACACAAACACTGCCGGCCACAAGTCTACTCAATTATTGATGCGTTAATTTATCGCTTGGCAAATTGCGAGGCCAATTGGAGCCATTTTGGGCAGTCTGGCCTAATCGAAGTCAAGTGTGGACAGACGAATCGAGCTTCGAAAAACAATCTCGACGGCCTTGCTCTAGCAATGAAAGAATTTGATTTCATTTAGTGAAGCGCTCTCTCTGCCTTGAGGGAAATCACTTAAATGAACCTCACACCCTCAGATACTGCATACAGTGCACATTGGGCAGACTTTTTAGCATAAACTCTCATTTTAAAGGTAATTTGAATTATTGAAAATGCCGAGTCCCTTATCACCAAATAATATAAATCAAATGTTTTATATATTAATAAAACATGTATTTATTTTAAGAGCTTTTTAAATTATTGTCAAAAAAAAAGAAGACATTATAAATTATAAAGGATATGTAATCTAGCAACCTGTTCGTCCCTTTTTACGCATACTAGAATCTTAGTTAGAAAGCTATCTCAATAAAACCTTTTCAAAAGTCTTATGTCTATTGCAGGTTTTATATAAATCGAAACAAATATGTCATAAGCTGCTATAGAAGCAAAATTAACTTTGTCGTTTTTAGTAATGTAAGCTTGCACTACGAGATATAGTCATTTGCAACGCAGTAAAGGAGACATTTCTGACTCGATAAAGTTTATATATTCTTGATCAGCATCACTAGTTCGTATGTTTTATAGGGATCGATATAAAACTTTCCCAAAAGTATTCTTTCTATTACAGGAAAATAGCTTTATAAAAATTATACATTCAATTTTAGAATTACGATTTTAAAAGAATCTTACAATTATATCATATTGCAGCCATAGGAATTATGAACAAATGATCGGAAAACTGATATAGCTTTATTGTTTAGTCATGTACACGTAAATAGTCGAATTATATTTAGAATAATTCATTTTCGTAAAAGCTTATATACCCTCGGTTTGTCTTTTATGCCCAGGCAGAGGGTAAATTTCATTCAAAAGTTGGCAACGCAGTAAGGGCACGATTCTGACCCAATAAATTATATATATTCTTGATCAGCATCACCAGCCTAGTCGATGTAGCCATGTCTGTCCGCTTTTACTCAAGCTAGTCCCTCAGTTTAAAAGCTATTTCGGTGAAACGTTAAGGTCTTCTTTCTGTTGGAGGTATACCTGCACTATAGTATTATATAAAGGTCGAAACGGGCTACACAACGGACCCGATACCAACTATCGAGAAAAAAGGGAAATAAAATTATAGCTTCGATGTTTCCTAACATAACTCCGAGATATAGTAATTTTTAACAACTGCGGCTCTACTTTTATAAAAGTCCCGATATAGCCAATCGACTGCTATAGGAGCGATCGAAGAATTTATCGGAAAATCGACCTAGCTTCGAAATCAAAAAATATAATATTTAATTTTTGTAATAGCTGCAAATATATTAAATTAATGTATGAAAGGACATACATTAATTTAATATATATGCAAAATAATATTTTTAGCTTTTAATAAATTGTATGACTATATCATATAGCTGCCATAAAAGCTAATAATATTTTCGAAAGCTTACATAACTTCATATATGGTCGTTTTAAAGAATACTACATTTTCGTAATAGTTTTAGAACTTACCAAAATTTTTTTTCTTGTTAATATATATTTTTTGAATAAGTATTTGTTTAAGGAACCCGAAGAGTTTTAATAACTTAATCATCCAATTTTATTCCTTGCAGTAGCATAACTCGTAGATATACAGCAGATATTACCGAACTCCAAATATATTCGAGACTATCTTATCCATTCACACATGTATTAGCTGGCATGTGTGCATTTAAGAAGAATTCGCATAAAGGTAAAACTGTCACCAATAATAGCCAAGCCCTGACCGCACATAAAATCCTGGCTGAGAGAAAGTGAGACAGCTAGCCGAGAACAGCAAGGGAGGGTAGGAGGTGGCCATAATCAGTATTGGCATTTTAAGTGCCCTACGCCGCCCTCCGAAAGACCCACTGTCACACCAATCTGAATTGCATCCCCCGCTACCAAACTAAAGTCGCGCCATGCTCCGCCATTTGTATATGAGCCAAATAAAACTGCATACCAAATGAAACTGGCAAAGCTGGCGGCGGCAGGAGCTGCTCCTGGGGCAGTATTATTCGGAGGCACTTGCGCAAAACTTTGCTGCTGAATATTCCATGAAGTTGCCAATAAAGTCAAATGGCAAGTCCTGGCAATGTTGGCGGCAGAGGCACTCATACAACTGAAACTAAGGCTGCAGTTACAATGCATACACTGAGATAATTGGCTATGTTTGAACCAGGGATTGTTACGACTACAACTTTTATAAATACAACAAATAATTTTTAATAGTTATGAAATTTTGGAATTTGACGAAAAGTATATTACAGGTAGAAAGCGTTTTGACCATATAAAGTATAAAGATTCTTGATCACGATCCCGAGACGGTCTAGACATGTCTCTCCGTTCGTCCATCTGTCCGTATGAACGCTGGGATATCGGAAACTGTTCGAGCTTGAGACTTATCAACCAGATGCTCAAAAATCTCGAAACTCTGAAGAGACGTAGCCACTTAATGGACTGTATATATATAAATATATTTATTCGTTCTATATCTACCGGCACCCCAAAACCAAATTTAGTTTAAGTTAAGATTTTTATGAATAAAATTCCCAAACCACTATTATTTAAAATTTGGAAAAAATGCAAATCTGAGAATTATATAAGTATACAAAACTCTCAAACAATTATTATTTTAAAATTATATACATAAAAATTTAAAATATTTCAGATTTTTATAATTTTTTTTTTAAAAAACAGTTCTTATTGATTATTTTTATATAAAATCTTATTAAGGGGTTACATCCACTTAGGATTTTGAAAAAATCGATTTTTTTTTTATTGCATTTTCGTAAAGTATATTTATTTAAGAGTACCCTGAAAAAATTTCAGGGTGATCCGATGAATATTTTCCAAGTTATATTAAAATTAACATGCATGTGTCGGAGCGACTGAAAGCGGACCGTCGAAATTGAATGCGTTTTTCTCAAAACTATGATTTTAAAGTCGGTGAGCAAGATTTCTCGAAAACGGCTGAACCGATCGGTCTCAGATTTTAACACAAGCTTCTTAATAATATTGTTTAGTGATTAATCGAAGGTTTTTTTTTTACAATAAATATTTTTCATTTTATAAACAATTGATGTCGTGAATTTTTGTCAAAAATTGATACTTTCGCTTTCTGAAGGCGCCATTTTGTTAAAAATTATTTTTTTGTCTATTCCTTCGATTAATCACAAGATAATGTATTATATTAACGAAAAAATCATTGATTTTTAATTTTAGATAATCCAGTTGAGAAATAACGTGCTCACCGCTAGCAGTCTCGATTCGAAGGAGCTCCATAAAATATTTTATACAAGGTGTAAAAAAAAATTTTTTATAAATAAACTATGCAAAAATAAAGTTAAAAGTACTCTTTATATGTGCATTAATTTGTGAACTAAAATACTCCATAGTTTTACCAGAAAAAATTCCTAAAATATCGACTTTTTTCGGCTGTCTAACTGGATGTAACCCCTTAAGCAATTACATTTTTTTAGCATACATAAAAGTAATATAATAAATATATATATATATATATTTTTTTTTTTGTTTTATATACAAAAAACCATAATTATAAAATATTCTCTTTATTATTTTTATAGTCTGGGATGTTGTTGTCTTTGTTTTTACCCTTCTGAATCTACTGAATTTCTCTCAAATACAAATTCGATTTGGATTAAATAAAATGAAATCCATTATCTTTGAACTCCTACTTATGCTATTTTATGAAGGATTTGGAAGCATTTTGTAATATATGAAATTGTTTCCTGTGGTTACATTTAGATCTATGACCTTATAACTCCCAAATGGTTCTAGCATTGTAAAGTCATGGACCAGTCCAATATAAGAACTTATATCCGAAAACTGATTTATTTTCGAAAAGATTTATGTGAATGTTAGCATGAAGTCGTTTTTAAGATACAATTTAAATTTTGACCTCAATTTCTTTATTTGTTTAGTGATTAATAGCACTGTTGTCAAATGTAAGTTATAACCATTAGTAAACATACGAGTGTTCAATTTAAGGTACAGATTATCCTTTTAGTCTTTTTAGTCTGTTTAGGTTGAGTTTTCCCAATAGACCTCAAGTTTATAAGAAAACATTTTGACATGTAAGTTATTTGAATGCTTTAACTTATCTTTCCAGTGTACGTATAGATACGCTCAAGCTAAGTTCTGTTCTGGTTGTTGCTATTTGCCCTGTTGTTGCTGGTGTGCCTGCCATCCGACTGCAGTGCGCTGCTGCATACTAATTCTCCCCCACCCTGCCACAATTCACCCATCGCCATCTCCATTCTCATCTTGGGATCGGAACCACCTCCGCCTCCTCCGGCAATCTCCACCCCCCGAAAGGCGATGTGGTGGTCTGGGCATCATTCCGTATTCATACCAAGCACCAATTCCTCGTTGTTTCTGCCGCTGCAGTTATTGTTGTTGCCTGCTATTAAGTGAAATAAAAGTAAAAATGCAATAAAAATGTTGGCCGCCTCTCGTTTTGCATTAAAATTGCATCGCAATTGCCATGGTTGCTGTTTTTGTTGCTTTTATTATGGCAATTGTTTCTGCGCTGTTGTTGCTCAAATGAAATCCAATTAGCCGACTACAAGGCCTACCAGCAGTAACAGCAAAAGCAACAATGACAATGCCAAGGAGTAGAAGAAGAAATGAGAAGTCGCCCCGTGACTTTTTCCAGAGTCCTTTCCTCGGGGATGTGCGTGTATCTGTTTTACAAGTGTGCGTGGGAATTGAATATGCAGTAATTGCCGTTCTTTATTTTTGGCCATGATTTTTTCGTGTCTGACACAGAAACACGTCCAGTTAAGTGCAAAAATGAATATTAATAACCGTTACTTCTAGGATTAGTCTCTGTTAAAATGCTAAGTGAACGGCGTGGTATTGCGGTCTCCCTCTTTGGCAACTGCCTTTTATCTAAATAATTCTTCGGTTGATTTGGAATTTTGAATGACACAAAAATTTAAATAGTTAAAATAGTTTAAGTTTAGAACAATTAAAAAATATATATTCTTGATTTGGCGAAATAATTTATGGCAAAGCTAAAAAAACTGCTGTTAATTTATAAAAAATAAATATTAAAATTGTTGTAGTATTTTGATGAAAAGAAAAACAGCAAATTAAAAATGTTGTTTAAGTTATATTTTTTTTTTCGATTTTTCTATGGGAGCTATATGATATAGTCGCCCGATCCGGCTCGTTCCGACTTATATACTACCTGTAATAGAAAGCCAACTTTTGGGAAAGTTTCAAGCAGATAGCTTTAAAACTGTGGGACTAATTTGCATAGAAACGGACGGACGGACAGACGGACATGGCTAGATCGACTCTCCTGGTGATGCTGATCAAGAATATATATACTTGATAGGGCCGGAAATATCTCCTTGATTGAGTTGCAAGCTTTTGACTGAAATTATATTACCCACTGCAAGGGTATAAAAATCAGTTTATCAAGTTATTAAAGGTTGACGAACAGTAATCCCATAAACTAATTTTTCTGCGTAATTTTAATCAACTCCAAAACACTATATTTTCAGGAGAATAACATACTGAAAATGATTTGTTAATTTCGCGACTGTATCTTTGCTAATAAATAATTAGTATGCAATCGCTTTTGGCCCACACACGCATCTCAGGCATTCGCATTTGGATGCCAGGACGGCTCTAACTACACCAAGATTCCGGCCAGAAATAACATGGCTCGTGCCCAAGGAAAACTGTCAATTAACCTGTGGGGTGAACTTGCGGAAAATTCCAGCTGCTGCATTCGTCGAAGAAGCATTGGCATTTGCATTTCAATGGCTTGGCTATACGGCCGCGGCAAATGGATTGCATTCGTGTGGTTTGAGCTCGAGTCTCCTTATCGCTATCGCCGCCTGCCAAACGCCAAGCGATAACGCGTAGAACACTTTGCGCTAATAAAGATCTCAGTAGTCAGAGACACTGGGAAGTAGGGGCCGATTTCCCCTTCCTGCGAAATCCGCTGCTTTGTGAACTCAAGCTGACAGAACGCTATTTCCAATTGTGCTATTAATCTGCCACATTTGCACTTCGCCGGAAAAGAGTCGGCAGGCGGCTTCCATCTCTCTCCAGCTGGCTCGCTCCCACTTCTAGGGTAATTCCTTAAAGAGAAGGCGAGATGGCCGATGGCAGAGTGGAAACGCTTGGCTAACCCGAAAATAGAAACAATCAAAATAAAAATACATTCTCTTCATGCTCTCGTCTAATAAAAAACCCCAAAAGCAAAACGATTTCCATTTAAAATGTCGTCGCAAATGCCAGCTGGAAACTGGATCCCAGTGGCATGGGGGAAACTCTGGCCGTCGACCAATGGCAGTTGGGCAGGACCACGCCCCACGCCTCAGTGAATGACCAGTGCTGCCCATCAGCGGGCAGAGCGAAACCTGTTTTCACGAGCGAGAGGCAATGAGGCGCATGCGCGAACAGAGTGGGACGCAACTCATAAGGGTGGACCAACCAGAAGAGACGGGCTGGTGGTATTATGGTAGGTTAGGTTCAAACAAGGTGGCAAACTGGCTCGTTAACCGAAATAGGAAGGAAGTCGGCAGAGTCGCCGGCGTCGCAGCGGATAACTGGTTTGACTTGTTTCCGGCTCACTCCAACCGCCCAAAAGCACCAACAAACGGCAGAGAGTCGGCTGAGGGCAGAGCAGAGCAGCGGCCGTCGGCACAATTTGACTACATTTATGAAAAGTGTTTTCGTCCGCCAGCACGCGTCCGCTCCCAGCTCGCAATTTGCAATCCGATAATCCGCAGTTGGAATTTCCCGCACGGGGTCGTATTCAAACGCGGAATCAATCCCAAATCAATCAAACATTTTGTGTGTGTGGTCTATGATTTAAACACTCTTCGGCTAACAATTTAAAATAGTGCCCATTGAAAGTTTAAAGTGCAGTGAAGGATCCCCAAATTGGCGCCACTAGTTGCCAGCATGTCCAGCCACGAGGAGGATGACCACGAGCACGAGAACGAGCACGGCGACGAGGTGGAGGAGCAGGAAATACACGTAGACGTGGACTCCGATTCCCGGATGTCATGCGGCAGCGGATCCGATGTGGATATGGACGGGGGCAGCTGTTACGATGAGTCCGAAACGCCTTTGAGGTGAGGATTTTGTGAAACTAAGGAGATAAAAGTTAATTTATGTCCGGGGTACGCAAGCTAACAAAATTTTACAGGCTAGGCTTTTGATGTTTGGGAACATATTTTCCAAATAATAAAATAAACCAAAGTTCAGGCACTTTGATGGAGAATTCAAAGAACATAATACAAAAGGGCTTACCGATTTTTAGTTCATCCTTTCTTCCTGGAATAGACAACAGATATTTTACACTAGTGTTCTTTCAAGACCAGTTTTCCGTCAGGAAGTAATTATATATTCAGCCCAAGAGGTAAAATAAATGATCTGAATAAAATGTACCTTGGAAACTCCCCAAAAACTAAACTTTGTTTAAAATTATCATTGCTTCAATTGTTCAACAAAAGGGCCATGTTATCATAAAAATTATTCATTATTTGTACAGGAAACTATTTGCCACTAATATTTTTCAATTAATATTTCGTTCGATTACTTGTTAAATATAATGGTAGACACGGTTTTATATTTAAACAAATGGCGTATTTGTTTCGTTTGACTTGGAAAGGCCATATTAATAAAAACTAGAGCTATAGAAATTTGAATCTAGTCTTATTTCATTACCCCATAAAAGCTTTAAGCAGTATAACAGCATAGAAAAGCAATTTACATTTGTTATTATGTGTTCATAACTCCCACAGTTTTATAGTCTTCGGTATTCTCTCTCACAATGCTCACAAATCCTATTCTCAAAAATCAAATTCGTCGGCTTAACGCCATCCAAACGCGCAGATGTCTAGACCCATTGTCCAGTCTTACAAAAGTCCCCTTTTCCACCGACAAAAGCGGCTAACAGAATGTCGAGCAGACGTTGCTAACTGCTCCCATTGCTTTTGTGGTTCGCTTTGAAAAACGGTGTGAACAAACCTACTAAACGCTAATGAATTGACCACAATGACACCAAAAGAATCATGTCAAAAATGTCCCATAAAGTCACAAAGAAACTCCCTGAATTTACATAGTCCATGGATGGAAAGGGTTTGAAATGGACGGCAACGATAAAACGCACATTAGTAAGGCGCCAAAAACGCGGTGTGATAAGATTTTTGGGTCCATTTGGGGTTCGTACTGGAGCTCGTTCTTCGGTTTTAACGCCAGACAAAGACGAAATCGTTTGTCGGATTAACATTTTAATAGAGCTCGCCATAAAAATGCTATAAAACTCGCGATCCAACGAATGTAGAGCACCAGATAGCTGTAGGTTTCCAACAAAAAATATTTGTATGATCATAACCTTTGATATTGGATATTAGTGTGTGGCAACTTAAAGTCATTCCGATACAGATCCATTCCTGTAAGAAATGGGTTTTTTTCATTTTCGATATATAAATTAAATGCCGTGCGTGACTTGTTTTTGGTGCGTCAATTGATGGCATTCGATGATTTATGGGCGCGTATTAAATGCCTCTAACGGCCGTCAACATTTGCATAATTACTTAATTTTCAGCCGCATTGCGTATACGCAGGGGTAAACAGTGGTTCTGCATGTCGTTGGCTTGGCTTATCCGCTCGCGTGGGCTTTTGGTTAGTGGTTTCGAGACAGGTCCGGGTTGCAGCATGCTTAATTATTGCCAATGTTCTCAGGCTTTTTGGCTTATCAGGCGACACTTTTTAATGAGCCCGCACCTCTATATGGTTGTTACCCCCGTTTCTGATCTCATCTGCCTTCTTCTATAGCGAATCCCTGCAGTCGGAGCAGACGCGATCCTCGTCCAGCGAGAACCTGCCCTTCAGCATATCACGCCTGCTATCCAAGCCCTTCGAGACGAGCCACCACCACAGCAACAACAACCTGATCAGCAGCAGTCCCGGCTCCAGTAGCAATAACAACAATGGGGAAAAAGGCGAGGAGAAGGAGCTGCTCCAGCAGGAGGACCACGACCTGGCCGCCTATAAGCTGGCCACCAGCATCGCCAACTCGACGTACGGAAGCGCCGCGGCCCTCTACTCGTATCCGCATCTCTATCCCTCGGCTGCCGGCGGACATGTGCTGCGTGTGCCGCCCCAGCGAACGCCGCTCACCTGGGCGCTGCCGCCTCTGCATCACGCGGCGCTGGCACATCAGGCGGTCAAGGATCGGCTGGCAGGTGAGTGAAGGAGTTGGGTAACTTTAGACCAAGTCGAGGCCCCATGTCGCGGCGGTCCATGTTCGCCGAGATCTCTCGCTGTGGCTCCCCCAATGACCTGCGGTGGCAATTGCTACTGTTCCCAAATAAGCGCGATCAGAGAAGTCTTTTAAGGCAACAAGCCTATCGGCATGTCATTGTTGGCCAACACACTCTGACACATAGAGAAAGAATGGGTGCATTCATCTTGAAAATGGGGAAAATGCCAGTGAAAGTATGACAAAGTGGGTTTTTAGAGAAAATTGCATGTCATCTCAAGGCCTGTAATTGGAGTTTCTTTAATTAGGATTTTAAAATTTGTGGTGCAAAAAAATTAAAAAAGGTTTGACACAATTCTGAACAATTAAAAATGTTGAATTCACAATTTTGGTTGGAATCCAGATAAAGTTGTATGTTTCCTTACATTTTCAAATAACACCCGCCAAGATCGCAAGATCTGCCCTCAATAAAGAATATTACTCTACAGTTCGAACTGTGGGTTTTCCTCCAGTGTACGCACACACACGAGTGCTCGGGATGCTAAAGTATAAAAACATGTTTGCCTTCAAATGCGCAATCGCAGCTTAAGTTAAAAACTTAACGCTAAGCCACCGCCCAGAAGCGACACAGGAATGAGATGCGCCTTCTCATTTGCATACGCAGCGCAGCTGTATTTGAATACTGTATCTGTATCTGTCCCTGACCGAATCTGCATCCGAATCTGTATCTGCCTCTCCATGTGCATCTGCCTCGAGCCCTTCGTCTGTGTACGAGTGGATCCTCTGGCTCCCTTCGTTAATTTGTTTACATTATGAGCTTCACTTGTAGCTACAAGCGACGGGCACAGCGCGAGCCTTTTGAAATAATGAGACGGCGTTGATTTTATTACGCCTCGGTAGCAGAGAGATCGATTCTGCGGCCCTCGCCCTATAACTCATAATATTCGGGTCTTTTTCGGCCATGTGGAAAAGCTGCTTAGGAGCTGCCTTCTGCCCCGCTGCCGGCATCCTGATAGGCTTTTATGGCCAACATCCGCCCAGAGGTTATGGATAGCTGTGCGCTCTTTTTTAGTTATTTTAATGAGCTGGTTTACATGACTTTTTAATTTCGCGCTGGGCCCGAAAAGGAATTAATTACGCATTGGGCGGTCGCAGGGCTCAGCGAGTGAGTTTTCTGTCTTCGCCGGCTTATTTATCGCTGCATACCGCACTTCACATTTGAGTCCAACTGACATGGTCAGCTTTTAATTAGCCAGTCGAATGCCAGCGATCCGAGGGCTGCATATCCATACTTGTGTGCGTGGAGGAGGGGCAGCCGATCGGATCGGATCGGACCTTATGGGATCGGATGGGATCGGATCAGTCAGTTGGAGTTAACTAGTCCACCTGAGAGGCACACTTATAAGGCCGAACGCTTGGTTTCGTTTTGTCAACATCTTCGTCTTCGTCTTGGTCGTTTGTGTCTTGTTGTGTTTATTGTGTCGCTTGCCTGGTGGCTGATAAGCTGGCGCCTTGGCTTTTTTCATTAACAAGACAAACGAGCGTCCAGGGCTCGGATCCGATCCCTTCCCTCCTCGACATTCAAAGTGCTCCCCTCCCTTCCGCCTGGGCTTTTAGCGCCATATGATTAATAACCATTGCATGTTAATTTTCGTTATTTTTTTGGTAACAGCGTCGCAGCAGGCGCCAATTATTTTTTGGCCGTGCAGACCCCTAATGCAGTTTCATAACAGCCATTATAATCCGAATGAGAGTTGTGCTTGCCCACACGAATATCTGCAATTGTGGAATATGGTGGTTTTTGGATACACGAGTTTAATTCTGGTTTCATACAAAATACGAATTGGAACTACCAATCTTGAGTACGAGAATGCCTGTACAAATCTCTAGCAAAGGTCAAAGACTAAAAGACTAAAGCCCTAAATAGCCAAGTGGGAGGAATCCAGGACGAACCGCAGCCCGCCATCTATAATGCATGCTAAAAGCTTTTTGCATTACTTTAGGTGAGACTTCTTGGCCACAACCACACACCCACCATCATGAGTTTCTTCAAGATACTTATGTGAGCTTGTGCGAAAACATCATAAATAAGCATGCCTGAACAGGGCTGCCGGGAAAGCTATAAAATTATGCCTCCCTCAGAGTGTGTATATTATATCCTTTAAGGATACACGCATCTAAGCTGCGGGTAAAGAGGAAATTCGAAGGATGCTGCTTATGTGGTGCGATAAATGGCTTTTTATTGAAATTGATATTGCCTGAAATATTCAAATGATCGGCAACCCCTACGACCTATACTTCCTAAGCCTTTGAAAAATTTATGCCGAGCACGCTCGAATGCTTATCCTTGGGTCGGAAAAAAGCCAAAGGGTTTCCGAGAAAAGTCGCAATAAGAAGCATGATTTGTCAGCTTAACACCCGCCATGCATTCCTCGGCATTTGATGACTTCTGACAGCGCAGCGCCATTTTCCAACGCCAGCTCGAACGCCCATAAATATAACTCGATTTCAATGGTAGTTGGTCGGATTTAAATCAATAAGTTGGAATGGTTTTTATGTTTTGGAAAATTTTTTTAATTTAATAAGATTGGGCGAAAATCATCTTGTACGCTCCAGTAAATGTGTTGCTTGTGTTTCAGATATGCTAAACATAATTATTTCAAATCATTAAAATTGAAAATGTGACTCAGCAGATATACAGTTTTTGGTAGCTCATTAAATATAAAAGTGTCAGCCATTAAAAAAAATTTCTGTCAGGTTTTGTGACTAGAATGTATTTTACCCAATTTTGTTTATCAAAAAATGAATGTTCTTTTGTAAATAATTGTTTTTTGATTTATTTTTCACAATTGTCCTTGTTGCAAATGGTTGAAAAGAAAAGCAAAGTAATTTTTTGAATAAATTCAACCTATGAGTTAAAATTTGGTTTGGCAGAAATGAAGGTGATTGACCATCACCTACAACGACAACTGGCCAACCAATTTCTTTCCGAGTGCTCGCTTGACCTCATCTGCGGATGCGGGGTAAGTCCGCAAGTCGGCTGCCTACTTGCTGGTGTTGTGTTGTTGTCAACGACTCGCCGACCGCCTTAATATTTTGTTGCGCACTGTGCCCGCCTTATCGCACCCAATAAACAACGAAGCACACACAACGGCGACTGGCAGGAATTTTAAAAGGTTCAGCGCCAGCGCAGGCTCGTCCACCGGTCCGCCCAGGTCCAGAGTTCCAGACTGAACACCGATTCGGATGCAGACTCGGACACTGGGTCACTCACTTATGCGTCCTACTAGCGCGACTTTATGACTCAACCCGAATGGAAATGGATGTCGCGTGCTTTGTCTACAAGAGGCGGCGATAAGGGCTTCTGCTAGACCGCCGCCCGAAACCTCAATCCTTGGCAATTAGGCAGCGAGTGAGCGGCCTCCAAATTGATTTCACAGCGGGGCTCGAGTGGCTGGGCATTTAGGCAGCCAGGTAACAGCTAACAGGTATCGAGTAGCCAGCAGCGCAAAGTACTCGCAGGCGCACAGGTGCCGTCGATCAACTCCGGAAGCGGCTTTCGGAAATGGCTAGTTATCTACGAATTTATTGTTGCTAATTGCCCGCCAGGACACACACCGCACGAAGGGGAGACAGATACATATGCACGCGCTATATTAGCATTACAAAATGAAAAGGTTTTCTTATATAGCTACATTTATTCTATCAGAATACAAAACTATAAAGAGAGAATTTCCAAACATCGCAAAAAAGTTGACCGCTATGGAATTCTAAACTGTGGGGCAAAGAATGCCATTTTTCTTTCTGACATTTACACTAATGCATAACACATTTAACGAGTTTTACCTGAAACAACGTAGTATAGATGCATTAATGTATCTGATTCGAAACCTTAATGACTCGAATGAGGCTCTGGCGCATTAATTTTTGGAAAGTTAAAACCAATAATGAGAAAACTATTTTGGTTTCCATTTATCATTTTAAAAAGACGTAATTTTGATTTGGTGAAATTAACTTTGAATATAAAAGGACTCCATAGCGGTTTTGATGTTCTGGAACCGGTTCGAACCAGTACATATATTTAACGCGTTAATTATCACTACGGGCACTATTTTCACCCCTGGTGTACAAAAAAAATGCAGAAGCTGTGTGTTTTTGATGGGCTTAGACTGGTCTTATTTAGTACTCACACATTCCTCTCATTACAGCTGCCTTCCCCATCGCCAGACGGATCGGACATCCCTACCAGAATCGCACGCCGCCGAAGCGAAAAAAGCCCCGCACATCATTTACACGCATCCAGGTGGCCGAGTTGGAGAAGCGGTTCCACAAGCAGAAGTATCTCGCATCCGCGGAGCGAGCGGCCTTGGCCCGCGGCCTCAAGATGACCGATGCCCAGGTGAAGACGTGGTTCCAAAACCGACGCACCAAGTGGAGGTGAGTACTCATTCATAGCACACCCCCGCTGGGGCTGGAGGCTAAAAATCAATACCCATCCCTATGCGCAGCTACCATTTTACAGAGTTTGGAAGTGCTGACAGCTTGACACTTACCCTCTTCCATGCTCTCCGCTTTTCTGTTTTTACAGCCTTTTTAAACTACAATATGCACAAAAGACTTTTGTAAAGAAGGAATATAGGAAGGCTTGATAAACAGACCGTATTGTTTATACTCTGGTAAAGAAATTCAGGGATTAATGTTCGAACTTTCAAACGAACCTTACCTAACATCTGATAAATGCACGAATAGCTTACAGAGAAAAATATATAAATTTCTGTAATTGTAAAAAATTGCTAGCATTATTCTAAAACAAGCTTTCAAAAATGATCCTTCGTAATATCTTTAACAAAAAAATAGCTATATAATAAATATCCATCAATCGAAATTTATCAGTTGTACATATAAATTAATATACATGAGCAACACATTAAATTTGGATCTAATTATTCGTAAAACTTCTTTGTACAACTCATACATAGTGCCCAAACTTTATTGTTACAAAGGTAATGCCTGTTTTGGTATACCCAAACTAGACCTGGTGGGCATAAACGGGGAGTAAACGGCTCATGCAATATGCATGAGCACATTAAATGAACAACACTCAACTCCAACAAAAGGGGGAGCGTATTTACGAGGTTTACTGAGGGGTAGTTGCATTTTGTAGCCACAAAGAGCGCTCTTGTTGAACAAGCTAATTGGCAAGGTTTTTATGACATTTGTAATTCCCAGCTAAGTACGTGGATTAAAGTCATACAAATATGAAAATATGTAAAGTTAAAGTTAAAGTTCAATTTTAATAAAAACAAGAAAGGAAAGCTAACTTCGGGCGGAGCCGAAGTTGATATACCCTTGCAGAATACTCTGTAAATTATATTCTCCAAAATTATTCATATGATGCATTCTTAATACTCATAAAAAATCCCAACTTCCTAACTTTACAAACACCAAAGTTATGGCATTTCCGATCAATCAGTTATATGGCAGCTATAGGATATAGTCGGCCGATCCTTATGAAATTTGGTAGGTCGGATTGATTGGCCAAAAATAAAATCCATAGAAAATCCCAACTTCCTAACTTAACAAACACCAAAGTTATGGCATTTCCGATCAATCAGTTATATGGCAGCTATAGGATATAGTCGGCCGATCCTTATGAAATTTGGTAGGTCGGATTGATTGGCCAAATATAAAACCCATAGAAAATCCCAACTTTCTAACTTTACAAACACCAAAGTTATGGCATTTCCGATCAATCAGTTATATGGCAGCTATAGGATATAGTCGGCCGATCCTTATGAAATTTGGTAGGTCGGATTGATTGGCCAAATATAAAACCCATAGAAAATCCCAACTTCCTAACTTTACAAACACGAAAGTTATGGCATTTCCGATCAATCAGTTATATGGCAGCTATAGGATATAGTCGGCCGATCCCGGCCGTTCCGACTTATATACTGCGTGCAAAGGAAAGAAGGGTGTGTGCAAAGTTTCAATCCGATAGCTTTAAAACTGAGAGACTAGTTTGCGTAGAAACAGACAGACGGACAGACGGACAGACGGACAGACGGACAGACGGACATGGCTATATCAACTCAGGAGGTGATCCTGATCAAGAATATATATACTTTATAGGGTCGGAGATGTCTCCTTCACTGCGTTGCACACTTTTGACCAAAATTATAATACCCTCTGCAAGGGTATAAAAATATTATCGTTCAGAAAGCACTTTTATAAGCATTTTATATTTTCTTTAATTTAGCTGATAAGTCGTTCAACATTTGTATGCTCGACTAAAATGCTTATGCAGACCCTTAGTAACAATGCACTGAGTTAAACCATAATTAAATGGTAAATAAATAAAATAATTTTTTCATTAATAATTTTTTTTTATTTAATTTTATTATTTAAAAAAGAGATTAAGATTAATAAGATATAGTTTAAGTTTGCTTAATATAGCACGTAGAAAAACCATCTGTCAGACGGCAAATGAATTCTGATTTATGAGGCCCCTTTCCAAAAAAAATACGTGTACTCACATTAAACACGCAAATGACAATTTATTTGAAACTGAAATTAGTCAGCCAAGAATTGTGTCTAATTTAGAGGGGCATTGATGCGTGATATTGCGTGCAACTAATTGTTTTGTATTTTATTACTGCCAACTAAAAGAATTTCTATATGAAATAATTTTAGCGGATGGATTGGTTTAGTCTTGCTATTCATATGCGATTACCGGCAATCATAATGACGATGGCAAATGGCGGACAAACGGACAAAGTTTCCAACTTTCCCAGGAAAGGGAGCAGGAAAAGCGGGCGGGACGGCGCTTAAGCCGCGTTAATTGCCGCTTAGCAGGCGGCGGC
Organism: Drosophila rhopaloa; assembly: GCF_018152115.1. NCBI lineage: Eukaryota > Metazoa > Arthropoda > Insecta > Diptera > Drosophilidae > Drosophila > Drosophila rhopaloa. The sequence continues at coordinate 10,989,386 of NW_025335034.1, read as the reverse complement.
ATTTTTAGAGCCCAGTCCTCTCGGCTTATCAGCCATTTTGGGCCTATTCCAGCTCGTAAAAATTAATGATGTAAAACGCAATTTTGTTAACGGCAACGGTAACTGCCTCGGGCACGGCTCGTTTGCGGTTAAGTGAAATGGCAATGGCACATTATACTATGATTACGAGTCGGCACTACTCGTAAATATCCAGGGTATGTGTAATGTGCTCACATAATTGCCTTAATGCATACTGCGCTGCATTCGCCTGTAATTTGAATAATTAGCTCTGTCCAACGCGGCGTATGTGCTATGTGCCCATTAGGCAACGAATAAAGATTGCATAGTGGTTTCTCGCTCTTGCCCAATTCCTAATAAAAAGCAACTCGTTTGCGACAAGGCAAATGCCTCATTACGAGTATTCTCTGTATATTGAGTGTTATCAAGTGATTCGATTCAACAAGAACAGCAACAACCTGGCATCAATAATTAATAACAAATTGCGCGGCCAACTGAACGAATTCTTGTTGCCTGTCATTGTCTGACAATGTGCTTAGCAAAAAAAAGAGAAGCTGGCAGATTGCTAAGCATACGCAGATACAGACACAAAGCATAAAGAGAAAGAGGCACAGATACAAAGCAGGGAAAGGAAAATTGTAGCTCACTTCCCGGCGCTAGGTCCCTGTGGCTCCGAAACAAATGGCCAGTCTGACTTTTGTCTTGCTCTTTTCCTCTCCACACCGAGTACATAATTCAATTAGTTCCACAGCCATAAATCAAGATGCCGCTAAACCCTTTTTAATTACACGCTCGTTCATCATCCCAAAATTCCCACTCACATACTTCCTTGCCAAATCTTGGCGGGGCGAGTACTTCATATTAATTGGCTGGCATATGCAAAAGTTTTCCTGCTGAAAGCTGGCTAATTAAAAATTTACACACACGCCAGGAACAACTTTGACCGCAGAGCAAAAATCAATTTGACTGAAAGCAAAGTTTTTGCGGCCAGAGCCGAAAAATCAAATGAAATTAATTACGATGGCGAGAGCCATTTGTAAATTAACTTGAAATCCTGTCCGGCCCGTCGGCACGTGTCCTGCGAGAGAATCTTTAAGTTGGCGGTGGGCCAGTCCCTCGGGATGGTCTTGGCGAGGCCGTCTTGGGCAGTCAATTGATGGTCTGGCTAAATTGTTATGTCTTGGGGGATAATTGCCGCAGGACCTTTTTGGGGCTGCCATCTCTCTTCCGACTTGCCGACGTCGTTTGCGTGTAGTGTGTGAAATGATTTTAATTACCAGGACATGGCTGGCAAGGTATTAAGCAGCAGCTGCCTCCATTGGCGACAATTCGGGCCTTGATGAGCGGTAGGTCGGCGGGGGAGCTTCGGAGATTTATGGGGCGAGCTTTAATAAACATTTTAGCCTAATGCCAGGCCATTACTTATCGTGGATGGCAACAAAAACTTTCGACATCAACGCGATGGCGCCAAGAGACCAACATTTAACATTTGTAAAGCGTTTGTTACATTTTCCAGCTCCGTGACTGAAGATAAATTACAATCGTGTGTCTGTCTCAGCCCCGAAAAGCGAATTAAACCCGCACTCATTCGAGCTCCCAGAGCCACTTTCGTTTGCCTGGCCTTTTGGAGTTTTTAATCAATTTTCGTTGAATTTTTTATGCGGTAGCTGTTAAAAATGTTGCCCGATAAACCAGGCGAAGAAGTGGAAAAGTAATTGCGAAATGCCTGGCGCATAATAACTCACTTGCAGCCCAAAGCCGAAAATTGAATTGTTAAACAACAAGAAATCGCTTTAACCTAAATTGACAGAAAAACAAGTATATACATCTATGGTGGCTCTAAATATGAAATACTATTTAATGATTTATGGGCAAAAGTGTAAAATTGAGGAACTATAAGCGTTTCTATGTGTTACACAATCCTTGGGTGAACCACTAGTCAGGCGCAAAGACACGTTCTAGTTATTTCAGTTTGTGGGCCGCAATTTTGCACAAAATACCCAAGCTAATGTATTTTGAATGAAGCTCACTTGCTAGTTATAAAACCGAAGTTTGAACGATGACAACGCTAATGAAAACCGTAATGAAAGCATATTAAACCATAATTATGATATACGTCTGGCATGTGCTAGTTTTAGCCAGTTGTGGTTGTAAAGGGAGCAACCCTTCCCGCCCTTCTCTTTAGTCGGCAACATAAGAACCTCATTAGCTCATGAAAAATTCAAAATGGCGCACAAACAACCCCTTGTGCTGCGGGGGTGGATGGAGCACCACCACCGGCGGTGGTGGTGCTCTCCATGGCCACAATTAGATCAAAATCCTGCGCAAACGCGGGACAGGGTCAGTGCATCTGCAGTGCAACTTCCCTTGAATTATTTATCAGCTGGCAGGGCACAGGCAGAGGCAATCGCAACTTGGGGAGTGGGCTAAATCCCTTTTAAGCGCAAAGCATTTAAAATGCAATTTACGCAGCTCAAACTCGGCACGAAATTAATTTTCCACAAAAACAAGCACAATTGATGGACCTGTGTGCTTGTGCGGCAGTCAGCATATTTGATTTGATTAGTTTTAAATGGTCTTAATAGCCCGCTCACTTAATGACTTGATGAGCTCCTGTATCGACCAAATGGACAAGAGTGAGCAACCGAAATGTGTTTGCGGCAAATTGGTTTTCCATATTAAATATGTACATAGGGCGGTACCATTTGGCAGATAAGGTAACATTTTTGGGGCCATCGTACATATCGATTGGGAGTGGCAGGTCCAGCTATTTTGCAATCCACTAAAGAATTTAAGTTTTTTTCTATAAGGTATTTCTCAATTTTGGAGGAATATTGAATTTATGTATTTTTGTGTAACTATTTTTATACCCGTTACTCGTAGAGTAAAATGGTATATTGTATTCGTGCAAAAGTATGTAACAGCTAGAAGGAAGCGTTTCCGACCCTATAAAGTATATATCTTCTTGATCAGGGTCACTAGCCGAGTCGATATAGCCATGTCCGTCTGTCCGTCTGTCTGTCCGTCTGTCTGTCCGTATGAACGCTGAGATCTCGGAAACTATAAAAGCTAGAAGATTGGCATTTTGCATGCAGATTCTAGGAGCTCCTACGCAGCGCAAGTTTGTTTCAAAAAGGTGCCACGCCCCCTTTAACGCCCACAATCGCATATATACGATTTTAAAAATTTATATATTTCGGAAAAGTAAAAATGCAGTTTTATTGTGTTTATCAATACCTATCGAAATGTTGAAGAAATTTTTCAAATCGGACCATTCGTTAAAAAGTTATGCGTGATCAAAGTTTCTATCTCCATCTCCCTCGCACTCCCTTTATCTGAGTAACGGGTATCTGATAGTCGGGGCACCCGACTATAGCGTTCTCTCTTGTTTATTCTAGTATACGTTCAAATGAATTAATTTTGGGTTGAGGCCGAGTATTATATATGGGGAAAGCAAAATATTTGTTTTCTCTAGACCGAACAATTTGTATATGGTCTAAGCAAATTATTACATAGAGGAGTGATATTTTCAAAAGAAACTAATACTCACTTGAATTAAAACCCTTCATAACAACAGAAAAATATATATTTTTTTTAATTTATGTGAGAACTATGCTAAAAAGAAAAATATATATAATCTGTTCCTGCAGACATGAACTATGGAATCTTATTAAATTTTAAAGAATAAAATACGCAATTGTTGTATCATTTTTCTAGCTTAGTTCAGGAATGTAAAACAAAAAACTATTTATATAATGAAAACTACTTCCAACTACTTACCATTTATAACTGACAAGCTTACTTACCCATGCTACCCATCCTCTTCTCCTCCGATTTCAGACGTCAGACGGCCGAGGAGCGTGAAGCCGAGCGGCAGGCGGCGAACAGGCTGATGCTCTCCCTCCAGGCGGAGGCCATCAGCAAGGGCTTTGCCCCCCCTTCGGCGCCTCAGGGGGGCGTGAACGGTGCGCCCCTGGCGGCCCTGCACGGACTGCAGCCGTGGGCAGAAGCGTCGCATGCGGCGGGCTGCTAATCGCCATCGTCTCCGCCGGGTGGACCCCCTGTATTTTGCCGGGAGCTGGTTTTTTTGTGATACACTTCGCTTTGTACATAGTTCGGGATGAACGGACAGTGGACGCTCGAACAGAGGACTGTTCGCACTGTACATAGGAGAAAGGGCGGGGACTTGGGGCCCCACTGTAAATAATTAGCTTTACTCTGTAGTGGCGCTTACTTAACCGAACTCGGGATGTGGAGCTGGAGATGGACCTGAACCAGCGCCTAAAGTTTGTGAAGAATCTGGAATTTCCGTTTTGTGTTTCGTAGCCCTGCATTAAGACTCTTAGTTATTGTTCGCAAGTTCAGCCCAAGCGAACCGCATCTCAAAACGTCGCAGTGAGCTTGGAAGCCACGCCTAGAAATAACATATTTAATATACAAAATTATATACAAATTGTAACGTATTGTAATTGTAACATCTGTCTCTAGGCTTAAGTCGAATGGCATTACCTAGTATTATAAATTATTAACCCTAACTACATGTATGATTATTGAAAAGTAAACAAGAAGAGCAATGAAAATAAACACATTATGGAATCAAAGAATATAAACTAAAAATAGTTGTTTTTAATCGTGTGGTAAATTTAAAAAACTCCCACAGCTTTAAAGTACTTTTTTATTTTTGTACCTCTGTGCACATTTTTTATTACAAAATCAAGGTTTTCTTTGTGTTTAGCATAGACACATTGTATCGTATGACTAATAAGTAGAAAATGAGTTGAAAACTCCCCCAAAACAAATAACAACTGAAATGAAGGGAAGGTGCTCGTATTGAATGGCAATGTAACAACCCTTAAATGATGAAAACCATCCATTGAAGATGATTTATAGATGGTTATTGACAAGCGCTTCGATCCCGTAGACCGATTTTGATAGGAACCTGCGGCTTAACCGGATACCCTTCGACGTGCTAATGATTGGCGTACCTATAAAAAATCAGCCATATGTTCTGACAACGAAAAACTAACAACAATTAGCGAGCGAATGTCCCGAGGCCGTTCATTATAAATATATTACGTGTTTTTGCGTTGAAAGCAAAACAAACAGGCGCCGCTGGACAGGTAGCCCTATACTTAGAGCCATCATCCTTTGGATCTTCCGCCTCCAAAGTGTTGCCGCTGTCACATTAGCGCTGAGGTCGGTCCCAAACCGAATCGGACCTAAACTCCATCTCCTACAAGTGGCCCGGTGGTCGCCTGTGCGGAAGTAAACGATTTTCGGCCCAAGGAAATGAAAGACGAGGTCCAACAAAGTTGCAGACGCCAACCGATCAAATGCTGTTTATTTCAGCTTCAGCAGAGACACCTTTTTAATTTGAAATTTGCCGCTGCTGGGCTTGGGGATAGGGATGCACTTGCAAAAATATAACCTTAAACTGGCACATTCGATCAAATAACAAAATCATATTTCACTTATTAGTTTTATAATAATAATAGTTGACTTTCGTCGCTTATTAATTCTTAAGCTTCTTAGTAAAAATATATATACAACTTTTTTGAAATGTCAAAAGATTTTTCTTAGTCTTTCTTAGACTGGCATTGTTGCTTGTTTAGAACAATAGCATTCGAATTTCGAAACTTAGAGAAACTACATAGCCTATATCTAATCATATATTTTTCTTTAAGTGAGTGCTCTCAATATAGAGATAAAACTACTTGGAAATCCGCATAAATTGCATTTAATTGGACAATCTTCGGTTTATTTCTTTGTGGCCAGCAGCCAACAAACGAATGAAATTCGTTTGAATCCTTGGCCCCATCGTATGTGTGGCATTGCATGTGGGGTTGCCTCTAATTGGCTACCGTTGCTGCTGCCCCAGGATCTCGATTCGGGTTTTCAAGTTCCAGGTTTGATTGATTATTGAGCAAACTTGCGGACAGGCGCTTGGACGGAGAAGGGCGAACACCAATCTATTTGTGTCCACTTAGTATAATACAACATGAAACGCCTTCGAGCCTCCGGCGGAAATGGGGTCAAGTCCTGGACAACTGGACGACTGAATGAAGAACAATGGCCGAAGTGCAGCCAAAGTTTTTGGCCTTGCGGACGGAAATCCCCCGAAAAATAAAAGGCAAATTGGAAGTGACCAGGGGGTGACTGGGCGTGTCAGTCAAAAAAGCAGATGCGAAAATGAAAAATACAACCGAACAGCCCGAACAGAATGCGGTTGGTCAACAAGACAGGCACCAGATACAGATACAGATTCAGATACGGATCCTCCGGATCAAAATCCAAGTCGATGACGCCAGGACTCTTTGTCCGGCCGCATGTACTTGTCAATTTGGATTATGGCGAGATTGAAAAGGAGTAAAGTCCACAGATGGCGGTCGGCGGCAGACATTATGGATCAGGGGTAGCGCCACAAGCTAAGCACATTTTTCAAATTAGTTTTTCATCATCTGGGCCTTTTTTCGGGCTGCGGCCTCAAAAGAGTTTACAACAAGTTTGACAGTTCGCTGTCTGTCAGTCAGTCGGTTATTCTGCTGCCTTGCGGATGCACTGCGCACAGTGACAGCGAATAATTAGCGATCATCGGGGGACATTTAAATTAAATATGAGTCGCTATCGCTACCCACAGGTACACATGTGAACCTCGGGGGCTCTCTAATTATACCGAGCCGCTGTCCGAACCGTCAGTCATAAAACTATCATAAAGAAAACCATTTCACCTAACGTACAAGCTTGTTCGCCGCAATATGAGTGCGGTTATAAAAAAGAAACAGGGCGGCCATTGTTCTGGCGGGCAAACAAAAGCGGCCAACTGTCATTAGCCATCTCCCTTCCCCTGCACGGACGTCGTTAAAACGCTACACCAAATGAGTTTAAAAATGGAGTAAATGGAGTGCGCTAATCACACCACCCCTGAACCCCCGTCTGGTACACAGCGAGGCATGGTCGAACTGGCCAGGAGCCCACAACTAACACTCTAGCACTCTAATGGCTGCCACGCTCAATTGTGCTGAAAACTAATGATTAAACTTGTCATTAGCTTGTCCGGTTCACATTCCGTTGCCCAGAATTTGTTAGCACTAGTTTTTCTTCGCGGGGGAGTCATGTACCGATTTAGATAATATCATGCCTAGTTTAAAGCCTCGAAAATGTATGTACCAAATCTTTGTAGCTTGCATTAGGCTTTGGTTTCAATCTTAAAAACTGGTTCAAGTTCTGTTAACTGTCATTTCCAACCCTTATCAATGAACTCATTACCGGGTTGTGACTTTTGAAATAGGCGAAACGTTGTAAAGAATTGACACAATTTTACAACCAAGAGATATTTATATATAATACAGGCAACAAATAATAATAATATTTAGTGGGTAAGACTAGAAAGGAAATTGTATTTTAGTTTATTTTAATACTGAAATACCTATAAAGATAATTTAATTTATTTAGAGCAGTATTTTATTGTATGGCCAGCTAAAATATTTAGTATTGAAAACAGTTGCAATTAGTCAACACTTGATTCAAATGAGTTAAATGTTAAATAGAAGTCCATAACAGATCATCCGCACTTCAAGTTTTCAATAAACAACCCACGTTCGAGGAGTGGTAAGTCATGTTACTGAGTTTCCCATGCAATTTGACATGAAAATTTAATCGACTTTGTTTTCAATTGAGTGCAAAATCACATCAGCGCAGATAAAAAATGTGTAAAGTGCCAGGACCGAGCTCTCAACTCGGTGGTCAGCATTAAACTCGGAATTGGATTTGGGGTGGTTCGTTCTTTTGCCAACACTCTGTAGTGTCAACAGGATGGTGCGAGCTTTCACGTACGTTCGGGTCTGATAGAATTATTTTGGTATTTATTGCTGAACACACAAATTTATAACCGACCAATGAAACACCATAAAAAAACCCCTGACTTTGACGTGCTGCCAGAGCTCGAGTCTATCCGAAAACATTTCAATTTTATGGCCACGCTCTGTCCAAAAGGGCTAATAAAATATTGAAAAGTCTGGAAAATTTATGTTGAAATCCATTAGAGTTATGGCGTGAAAATGGCCCCGCTTGTCGTTTATCGCGATCCGAAAATCAATGGCTAACATTAATTACTGATTCGCAGGAAATGTCAGTTTGGTTGGCAGAATGAGGACGGTCAGAAAAAGCCAATAGAGCTGGCTCAAAAGTATCCCAGGCCTGGGTCTCCAGTGTCCGTTTAAGAAGTCGCCATCTCAGGTATTCAAATTGCTCAAGCTCGGCACTTCCATAACTCGACTCTCATTTCATTCCTTGTCCGACTTTGCTTAGTTCCCTTACTTGTTCTTGGCCCAGTTCCCTGTAGTCCATTTCACGGACGAGAGACTTGCATTTTTTATTGCCAGAAATGTACCTTTCCTTCGGATTCATCCTGCTCGGACTCTCAATCGGACCTTCTGTAAGTGGTCTTTGGGGGAAGTTTTGATTTCTGCGTAATTTTTGCCTGTCCAGAGCCAGTCAAAATTCGTAGCTGCCACATAAATAATTCAAAGAAAGCTGGACAGGATTGGGGCAACCACCTCAGCAGACTGACTGCTTCTCCTCAAATTTTCACGCATTTGTGGCCCGAATCCGCTTGCAAATTGAAACAAAAAGAACCTCATTTGAGAGCCCAGAACCGGCCAAATTTCTCCCAAATGCATATTAAAATATCTAAGCCCGGGTACGCCGAATATCCACTGATTTCTCTGACCAAATAAATGTCTGGCCGTTAAAGTAAACGACAAACGAATGGGGCGGCAATAAAAGAGCTGGATCAGCCGACAAACGTATAAAAAGGCACCGTACGACATCTCGAAGGGCGTTTTGTGGGCGGAGGGGTAGCAGGTTCACGGCGTTGACTAATGTTAAACGCGCACAACTTGTCCTTGTTGTTGATGTTGTTTATGAGCAGGCTGCCTTTTCGGTCTATTCAAATCCCTGCGGCCCCGGAGATCCCCGGACCGAACCCGCTTGAAAATGACGCGCGTGCCTTCGAGTCACGCGTTTGGCAAGGCAACATTTCAAATTGATGAAGTCGTGTTCTGAACATCCACCACCACTCTCGGCTGGTGTCAATTGTATAATTGCCAAATGTTGTTTTCAAATATTTAATTGAAAGGGTGTTTTGTCGTTGCTGCCGATGTTGCGATTGCCGCTGTTCAGCGACTCTGCAATTCGTGGTTACACGCGTATCCTGTTACAAATCCTGTGTCGGTGTTGTTTTGCTTGCTGTTTAATATAATTGTTATCCGCTTGTATCGGAGTTCCGTGTTTGACCGGTCAAAGGGGGTTGGAAGCGGAGTGAGGGGTCTCCTGTTCCACGCCATCAAGTGCTTATACTTTCTCAGGAGATAACACTTGATCCCCAGGAGTGATCGCATGCAGCAGATGCTACTCATATAAAAACGATATAAATAGTATAGGAAAGCCGTGGAAAAATATTTGACAAGGGGTGAGGTTTGGTCTGATCACACTGAAATCAACGCATATTTTGTACTTTTTCATAAAAGCTGGATCCTCTTCAGTTAACGTCCCACACAAAACTTGAATAAAAACCAAATTTGGTGCAAATCGAATAATTTTTTTATAACGAGAATATATTTATATTCTAACAAACCCATCAATGTAATTCTATTTAAATGGGCCACATGATTTAAAATCATGTCATGTCACTATCATCAGACTTCGAAGTTTCTTATTCTAAGCTAGTCATAGATGAAGTGATTTACTCGGTGCTACCATTAATAAAATAAATAATACCAAAATAAACGGTTTAAAATTTGAACCACTGTATGGCTGATATAATAGAGATTTAAAAGTTAAAATAAATCGGTAAAACATCAAAATTTGTAAACTCATGAAATTTTAAACTATTTCTTTAATTGCCTAAATTAAATTTACTGTAATAATATTTAAGGTGTATAAAAATAAAAGAGACATAGGTTTCAAATTAGTGCTTACAATTTAAAACTAGAAGAAATACTAAAGGCTGTTCGTTTTACCTGTTACATACTCTTCGAGCAACGAATAAACACATTATTCGAATGACTTAAAGCTGAATAACAAATCGATTGACATGTTCATGTGTCCCTAGATATACACATGTAGGTGTGGAAAACAACAATGGTCTTCCAGATTCGGAACAGAACGCTACTGTATTACAAAAAATGAGTATAATAATTGGGGAATGCTTTATTTTCTGAAATGCACAGAATCGGTATTTGTTTATTAGGTGTAAAGTAGGTTTCACATATTGCGTGTTATTTTACATTCAATAATTTTAATTAAATAACTGGTATTTTATTGGTTTTTAAGACGTGAAAGTTCAATAAATTTCCCCAGCTGCGCACAACCGTTTTCGAAAATGTCCATCGACACATTCCTCTTGCGAATCCCAGCCGCAAGGAAGAGGGGAACGCGTTGAAGGCAGCTATCAATACAGTTTACGCAGCTCCTGGGAGGTAGGCACAAGTAGGATGCCGATGACACCTACATTCCATGGCACTCAGTGAGCCAGAGGAATGACAAGTCGCCACTGACAGTGGCCTGGGAAAAGTCGAAATCGGCGGTCGACCGGCAATTCGAATTGCATTTTAATGCAATTACAAGGACGTCAGTCAGAACGCCCTTCCACCCCGATCCACCACTCCCTGTCTCAACCACTTCACAACCCCGGAGGCCACTTGACATTGACAATAAACAGAAGCGGGCTGCAGGATCTGACTGCCGCTTTGTTGAAATATGTCCTGCGTCCTTAATTTCACTTTTATTTTGCCCTGGCCCCAGAACAGGGCAGAACAGTCATTGCTACTGTCGCAGATTAAAAGATATAAATTCATATTCCCCAAGCACCAGGCAACAGGACCTCGAACGCGTGTCCTGGGCTCTCCCTCCCTCCCCGAGGATCGATTAGCTCGTTTGCAATTCAATTTTTCTTCGTGACTGTGTCATATATCTTTTTTATGAATGGAGCTGTGAATGATGAGCTGGCTTAGCCGGATGGCAGGGCGTTTGATTTGGCTGATCCGCAGTTGTGACTGTCCGATTCCGTGCAAGACAGCCGTGTTCCGTGCGGCAGGTGCAAGACCTTCAACTAGCAACTATTGCCAGTGCCACTTACGGTAATTAACTGCGAGATGCTGAGCGCCGTTCGTCAGCCTCTCAGCCGTAACCTCATCCGCGTGTCCGTGCCCGTTCATCCCCGCCGGAGTAAACGCAGTTCAAAGGACCGAGAGTCGCATAAAAACGTGTCTACATTGTTTTCACATCAAGGCGCACAACATTTATCATGAATGCGCAACGCTGGCCCATCCCTCAAAATAATTTGATTGGGCCACTTATAAGATGAGCTTCCGGATCTGCATATCCCCTCAAATGATTTTTGTTCTTTTATGGTCTCCATTTGATTAAAACATTTATTTTCACGAAAAATTGCTTATAAGGAGAGGAATAAGATATGATTTTAACAGCACATCTTAAAAGGACATCTCAAGGACCCTGCAATCGATTTTTCATCCTCGAACAGTTGATAGTCTCAACCCGTTTTAAGGCGGCCATAATCGCCCCGCCACAGACTCCGACACAGAAACATTGATTGATGATAATGATTCAAATTCGTGAATAAACGATAACGTCGTTATAATCATAGGGATTTACTTAAAAGGATTTTCTACTATTAAAAAAAGCCAAAGAGAAAACAAAACAAGAAAGGAAAGCTAACTTCGGGCGGAGCCGAAGTTGATATACCCTTGCAGAATACTCTGTAAATTATATTCTCCAAAATTATTCATATGATGCATTCTTAATACTCATAAAAAATCCCAACTTCCGAACTGTAAAAACACCAAAGTTATGGCATTTCCAATCGTTCAGTTATATGGCAGCTATAAGATATAGTCGGCCGATCCTTATGAAATTTGGTAGGTCGGATTGAGTGGCCAAATATAAAACCCATAGGAAATCCCAGCTTCCTTACTTTACAAACACCAAAGTTATGGCATTTCCGATCAATCAGTTATATGGCAGCTATAGGATATAGTTGGCCGATCCCGGCCGTTCCGACTTATATACTGCGTGCAAAGGAAAGAAAGGTGTGTGCAAAGTTTCAATTCGATATCTTTAAAACTGAGAGACTAGTTCGCGTAGAAACAGACAGACGGACAGACAGACGGACATGGCTATATCAACTCAGGAGGTGATCCTGATCATGAATATATATACTTTATAGGGTCGGAGATGTCTCCTTCACTGCGTTGCACACTGTTGACCAAAATTATAATACCCTCTGCAAGGTTATAATGAAGTTAAACTTATATTAATTCCAAACCATTTTTTAATCAAAAGCAAATCAAAAATTTTAGACTTGTCGATTTTGAAATTGAACTACCAAGTATGATCTTTTTACTGCCTATAGTTTATATTTAAGACAAAGCTTTTCCATTTTGTAATGCACCGTTTTATTACTTTTTGCTATTAAACAAAGATGCGTTTATACTGCAATTATTGTAAAAGAGTTTTTTAGATAAGCTTTCAATAAGGGTGACATTAAAATATTTTGTTCATTTTTGTTGGGAAATATCACCTCTTAAATTCATTAACATTAAAGTCATGTTTTTCTAAATAGGTTTTTTTTGTTTCATTCAATATATTTTATCCACCGAATTTTAAAATAAAGTTAAACAAAACCCCTTTTTATACCCTTCCAGAGGGTATTATAATTTTGGTCAAAAGTGTGCAACGCAGTGAAGGAGACATCTCAGAGCCTATAAAGTATATATATTCTTTATCAGGATCGCGTCCTGAGTTGATATAAGCATATCCGTCTGTCTATCCGTCTGTCCGTCTGTCTGTCCATCTGTCTGTTTCTACGCGAACTAGTCTCTCAGTTTTAAAGATATGGAATTGAAACTTTGTGTTTATCATTGTGTTTATCAATACCTATCGAAATGTTGAAGAAATTTTTCAAATCGGACCATTCGTTAAAAAGTTATGCATGATCAAAGTTTCTATCTCCATCTCCCTCGCACTCCCTTTAGCTGAGTAACGGGTATCTGATAGTCGGGGCACCCGACTATAGCGTGATAAACACAATAAAACTGCATTTTTACTTTTCCGAAATATTTAAATTTTTAAAATCGTATATATGCGATTGTGGGCGTTAAAGGGGGCGTGGCACCTTTTTGAAACAAACTTGCGCTGCGTAGGAACTCCTAGAATCTGCATGCAAAATGCCAATATTCTAGCTTTTATAGTTTCCGAGATCTCAGCGTTCATACGGACAGACTATATATACTTTATAGGGTCGGAAACGCTTCCTTCTAGCTGTTACATACTTTTGCACGAATACAATATACCCTTTTACTCTACGAGTAACGGGTATAAATACATGAAGTTATCTATTTTACAGGAAAGACTGAGCATTCAATTGACAAATGTTTAGCCCTTGGCTTCCGTTTCGCATAGTTATTTCAGCTTGACAAATAAAAACCTTCATAACTATATAAAACATTTACAAACATTTGACCATAAATTTGAGCGTTATTGGCACATATTAAACACACACACTAGAATTATATTATACTAACATTTAAGATTGTACATACATACAAATTATTATTAACATAAACAAAGATTAATTAAGAGCGGCAGCCAAAAGAGAAGAGAGATATTCAAAGCATAGAGCATAGAGTAAGAATCTACGAGGTGTGTTCAAAAAGTACCCGGAATTTTTAAATTACGCCGGTCTGGAGAGTCTGAATTTAATTTATAATTTGTTAGTATAATGCCCCTAATGTATGGTAAAATTTTCAGCTATATTCACTGTTTACTTTTTCTGTGGTAGTCGATGAGGTTTGACGTGTTTTACGATAGCAAATGAAATCTCTATATATATTCTTACTCTATGCTCTCGAGGGACTTTTCCAGCGAATCCACGTAGGGGAACAAAGGAAAAACAAGAAAGGAAAGCTAACTTCGGGCGGAGCCGAAGTTGAAATACCATTGCAGAATATTCTGCAAACTATATTCTCCAAAATTATTTATATGATGCATTCTTAATACTCATAAAAAATCCCACCTTCCTAACTTTAAAAACACCAAAGTTATGGCATTATGGCAGCTACAGGATATAGTCGGCCGATCCATATGAAATTTGGTAGGTCGGATTAATTGGCCAAATATAAAACCCATAGAAAGTCCCAACTTCCTAACTTAACAATCAGCAGAGTTATGGCATTTCCGATCAATCAGTTATATGGCAGCTATAGGATATAGTTGGCCGATCCCGGCCGTTCCGACTTATATACTGCGTGCAAAGGAAAGAAAGGTGTGTGCATAGTTTGAATTCGATATCTTTAAAACTGAGAGACTAGTTCGCGTAGAAACAGACAGACGGACAGATGGACAGACGGACATGGCTATATCAACTCAGGAGGTGATCCTGATCAAGAATATATATACTTTATAGGGTCGGAGATGTCTCCTTCACTGAGTTGCACACTTTTGACCAAAATTATAATACCCTCTGCAAGGGTATAAAAAGAGAGTTTTTCATTTGTTTGATCGAACTTCATTCAAGTCCCATGGTGAATACTTATTCCTGCTCTGTTCACTCTTATTCCTAAGGATTGGTGCGAGAACTTCCCATACTATTGTTTGTGCCTCGCACATGTTAGGGGTGGTGAGAAACCGAAGTTAGCTTCGAACATATCTCTCAGCAGAGCTTTGGCTTAGGTGCGGGCAGAGCAAATAAAACCTCTATATAGTTTCTTACTCTATGCTTATTTTATGCTATATTAGTATAGTGGCGCCATCGGAAATGAGCTTTGGGTGCTCTGTAAGTAAGCCAAAAAGATGGCGCCACTTTATAATGAAAATACCTACCGGATAATTTTTAAACCATGGGTAGCTTGATTCTCCTGTTGGATAATAAAATATTATCACATTTTTCACGCGTTTGTTAGACAAACATAATCCAATTCATTATATGCGATATTTAACCGATAGATTTTTGTGCTACTCTAAATTCTTGGCGGAAATTAAATTTATTAAGAAGTAATAATAAGGGAATTCGGTCCATATATAGACATGTATGTATGTATTCATTAATTATTCCCATGTTTTGAGAAAATTTTTTTACAGTGGGAGAATTATATGGAGAAATGAGAAAAGGGTACGTTCCAGTACTCAAGCCAATACATTAGCCACGTCACGAACCTTTGCTTTTTTTTCAATGTGATTTAAAGCTCACAAGAGTTTTAAATTTAGCTGGGCAACACTTGCAGCTAAACAAAGCCTAGTACTCAGATCGACGAACATTGTACGCCACTCATGAGAGAGAGCGAGAGGCAAACAGCTGGCGTTCACTTTTCGTCAGGCTTTTTTTCAACTCGGTGTTCAAATCGACGAAAAAAATACCAGAAAATTACTTCGCTCTGCCAACCGCCTGAAGTGAACTTTTGGTGAACCCTAGCGAAAAGAATCAAAAATGTTAAAGCCTAGTATCCAGATCGACAAACGATTACGCTAGCGTAAAAACTTTAATCTTTCCAGTGTGACCAAAGTTTCGAGAGTTCATCAGATTTAAGCGTGCTACGGTCGTACTGTCAATCAGCTGGGTTTGTTGACAAGCAGTTAAAATTCAAATATCGTATTTGCGGGAAAGAGCCTTTAAAAGATATTATCAAATACCTTGGCAAGACAAGTCTGCCGCTGTACAAAGAAATTGAAAAACAATACAATTTAAATTTAACAGTTGTTTTTTTTAATTTACTGATAATTATTTGCTAATTTAAAGTTCATAGCTGCACTTTTATTGTGTTTTTTCGTACATTCTGGACCTAAAAAACATTTTGCTCTGACAAGAGGCACCCCAGATAGTATTAATGTTATTTTTTCCTCACATGTAAACACCTGCAATCGACTTTTGTGAGTTTTTTGAGTTTTTCCCTCCATTGCTTATAATGTTCAGTGAGAAGCGCACGCCAAAAGATTAAATTTTTTAATCTTTTCGCTAGGGTTCACCCAAAGTTTATTTCCGCAGACTGGCAACGCTATGGAATTTTCTGGTATTTTTTCATAGATCAGGGGACCGACGTGAAAAAAAGGCCCGACGAAAAGTGAACGCCAGCTGTTTGCCTCTCGCTCTCTCTCATGACTGGCGTACGGTTTTCGTCGATCTGGATACTAGGCTTAAGCCTAGTACTCAGATCGATAAACGAGTATGCTAGCGTAAAAACTTTAATCTTTCCAGTGTGACCAAAATTTCGGGAGTTCATCAAATTTAAGCGTGCTACGGTCGTACTGTCAATCAGCTGGGTTTGTTGAAAAGCAGTTAAAATTCAAATATGTTATTTGCGGGAAAGAGCCTTTAAAAGATATTATCAAATACCTTGGCACGACAAGTCTGCCGCTGTGCAAAGAAATTAAAAAACAATACAATTTAAATTTAACAGTTGTTTTTTTTTAATTTACTGATAATTATTTGCTAATTTAAAGTTCATAGCTGCACTTTTATTGTGTTTTTTCGAACATTCTGGACCTAACAAACATTTTGCTCTGACAAGAGGCACCACCGATAGTATTAATGTTATTTTGTCCTCACATGTAAACACCTGCAATCGACTTTTGTGAGTTTTTTGAGTTTTTCAGTGAGAAGCGCACGCCAAAAGATTAAATTTTTTAATCTTTTCCTTAGGGTTCACCCAAAGTTCATTTCCGCACACTGGCAACGCTATGCAATTTTCTGGTATTTTTTTCGTCGATCTGAGGACCGAGCTGAAAAAAAACGTTGACGAAAAGTGAACGCCAGCTGTTTGCCGCTCGCTCTCTCTTATGACTGACGGACAGTTTTTGTCGATCTGGGTACTAGGCTTTATCTTTAGGCGTGCACTTCGCACTGAACATTTTAAAAAATGGAGGGAAAAAATCAAAAAACCCGGAATAGTCGATTCCAGGAGTTTACATGTGAGGACAAAATAACATTAATACTATCTGGGGTGCCTGCTGTCCGAGCAAAGTGTTTCTTAAAGCCTAGTATCCAGATCGACGAAAACCGTACGCCAGTCATAAGAGAGAGCGAGAGGCAAACAGCTGGCGTTCACTTTTCATCGGGCCTTTTTTTCACGTTGGTCCCCTGATCGACGAAAAAAATACCAGAAAATTCCATAGCGTTGCCAGTCTGCGGAAATGAACTTTGGGTGAACCCTAGCGAAAAGATTAAAAAATTTAATCTTTTGGCGTGCGCTTCTCACTGAAAAACTCAAAAAACTCACAAAAGTCGATTGCAGGTGTTTACATGTGAGGACAAAATAACATTAATACTATCGGTGGTGCCTCTTGTCAGAGCAAAATGTTTGTTAGGTCCAGAATGTTCGAAAAAACACAATAAAAGTGCAGCTATGAACTTTAAATTAGCAAATAATTATCAGTAAATTAAAAAAAAACAACTGTTAAATTTAAATTGTATTGTTTTTTAATTTCTTTGTACAGCGGCAGACTTGTCTTGCCAAGGTATTTGATAATATCTTTTAAAGGCTCTTTCCCGCAAATACGATATTTGAATTTTAGCTGCTTGTCAACAAACCCAGCTGATTGACAGTACGACCGTAGCACGCTTAAATCTGATGAACTCTCAAACTTTTGGTCACACTGGAAAGATTAAAGTTTTTACGCTAGCGTAATCGTTTGTCAATCTGGATACTAGGCTTAAGTCAAAAATATACGAAAAAACACAATAAAAATGCAGCTATGAGCTTTAAATTAGCAAATAATTATCAGTAAATTATAAAAAACAAACTATTAAATTTAAATTTTATTGTTTTTTAATTTCTTTGTGCAGCAGCAGTTTTGTCTTGCCAAGGTAGTTGATAATATCTTTTAAAGGCTCTTTCCCGCAAATAACATATTTGAATTTTAACTGCTTGTCAACAAACCCACCTGACTGACAGTACGTAGCACGCATAATTCTGATGAACACTCGAAATTTTGGTCACACTGGAAAGATTAAAGTTTTTACGCTAGCGTAAACGTTTGTCAATCTGAGTACTAGGCTTAAATAACACCTAAAATGCAAGTGATCGAAGAGTGGAAGTGCTGGAGGAGTCCCACAGGAGAAGCGTGCCTCTTGTCAGAGCAAAGGTTTTCTTAGGTCAAAAATGTACAAAAAACACAATGAAAAAATTTAAAAATGTGCTGTTAGAACTAAGTGCAGCTTTGAACTTTATATTAGCAAATAATTATCAGTAAATGGTCTACCCTACCCGTATCGGCTGATAAGGTAAAGTTAATCGATGGTTGCTGGAAAAACATCGATGTTGGAAAATTTCTGAAATCATCGATAATATCGGGAAAACATTATTTTTTGTACCAGCTCTGGTCACACGGTCACAAATTTCGTAAACATTAAAAAGTAGCATCGCAGTATAATAGTAGGATAATGTCGCAAATACAGTAGTAAAAAGAACAAGAATGGAGGTGTTCCAGACCGATTCGCACTATATCTTCGTGAAGCGGGACAAGAGTTTGTGGTGGCATCGTAGGACGTCGGAGTTCTCGATTAAAGCTGGTAAGTTAAAGGTCTCAAAACTGTCGAATCTAATGAATCATTTTGCTGCCTTTGTGTGTGTGGGGCTATGTGCAATGTTTGTATATTAACCTAAGTACAAAATTCTTCTTAATTTCATTTGAATAAAATATGCATCTTATATGTACTTTGAATGAGTATTTGCAACTTCATAAAAAAGGAGTTGTTTGTTAAGTCCGTATGTCTGAAAAGTTCTACATATGTATGTATATTTCAAGGGCGCAAGCCTTAAAAGATTATTTGATGAATAACCCCGGAAGCGGGTTTATTTGTTAATACCACTAGGGATTAGTAAATAATTATCACGAATTTCTAAGAAATTAATTAGATTTCCAATGTCTTTTATATTATAGGCCTTATTTTTATTTTGGTAATCATTTATCATGTACCTGGGTATACATTCGCGCAATTTTCCCTTTAATTCAATTGACAATCTGCTGTGTCTATTAAAAGCTCATATAAAATAAACAACAAACTGGAAATGTGTCTGAAGCCGTAATTGCTTGTTTAATGTCCAGCAATTACATTTGGGTCAATTTGCTAACACGCAACCTGTCGCATTTTGTGGAATCCGACAATATTTCCTTCAAGTCCTGAATCCATTGGGATGGCCACTTTCAGTTTTTAGTGACTCATCCGAGGCGTGACCCCTGACCCATCCGCAGTCCATAAATCTTTGCCAAGGTCACCGCAGCTGCTCCGCCCGTCAATTTTCGTTGTTTGCCAAAAACGTTTGTCCGCATGATGAAAGGTGGTATGCCACCCAAAATATCTCCTAATTTATAAGGGCCAACGCTTTTCAATCGATTTTACAGCCAACAGTAGTCAACCGGAAGTTTAGACAGTTTTCGGTTCCATCTTATATAGGTTAACAAGATATGCCGGAAAGCTAGATAAGATTAGTACGCCTTAAAAATATTCCACCAACTTCTTAACCATACCAAAAGGATGGTACATTGCTGTTTTCAGTTGTGATGGAAGTGGGCATAGTTTTGGGATTGAGAGCACAGTAATGAGCAGTTGTAAACCGAAGGGGAAATAATTCCACACGTAACGCCCCAGATGCAAATATGTAATCCGAAATTACAGGCTTTGGCATTTAAAGTCAGCCATTATTAGACAGCTGTCAAAAATGGTCCTCCCTTGACACGTAATGTTTTTATTATTTTAGCTTGCTAAGTTAATTATCAGCTGTGGAAGATTGTTTTAATCAGAGGCGTATACCAATAAAGTCTGATAAACACAAAGATTTTTAAAAGAGAGCGGTTTGGGAAGGCACTCACGAACCTACCAAAGTATATAGTATACAAAACAATTCGTTTCAACTTACATAAAATTCATTTTAAATATTTATTAATATCCTTCGACTTTTATCTCAGGATGGGACCTCAGTTCTGTGGACGACATCGAGTGCATTGGTGTAACACATGGCATTGTGGGGGTGATTTCGCTGTCCAATGTCTATGAGCCCCATTTGATTGTGATCAAGGAGGCATTGGCAGTGGGTGTGCTATATCCACCTCATTTGGTGTACAAGATCAAGTCCATATGCATACTGAGTGGCGAGGAACCAGACACCGATTTGCTGATCTGCACCAAGCACGCCAAGTAATTCGAGACAATCAATACGTGTATTCATTAACGATTTATTTTGTTTTTTCCAAACTAGGAGCAGCCAGTGCACTCCCACCCACAGCGTCTCCTCCTCGAACAACAACGATGCCAGCGTTCCGGTGAGCAGCGGTGGCTCCTCTAAGAGCACCAAGCTGTTCGAGGGTATGAACAAGACGTGGGGTGCCGTGAAAAGTGCGGGTAACACTATTAAGGCCACCACTCAGCAAGCTGCGAATTTGGCCACTAAGCAAGTTAAGTCTTCAGTGGGGTTCAAGGAACCGAAGCACATCGAACGGCGCATTACCGAGGAGCTGCATAAGATATTCGACGAGACGGATAGCTTCTATTTCAGCTTCGACTGCGATATAACCAACAATTTGCAACGTCACGAGGCCAAATTGGAGGAGAATCAGTCGAAGCCGGATGAACGATTTTTCTGGAACATGCACATGATACGGGATTTGCTTAACTTGAATGTGACTAGCTGAAAATGCCTTTAAAAATTATTCAAAGGTATTAAACTTTACTTTTTTGCAGGATAAAACATGGATACTGCCCATCATTCAAGGATTTATGCAAGTTGAGAATTGTGTAATAGGCAACGAGTGCTTTACATTGGCTTTAGTGTCGCGAAGATCACGTCATCGAGCGGGAACACGGTAGTTTTGTTAAAGTTACGCGTTCGATTCACTTATATATAAATTAAGCTTTAAATTAACAGGTACAAGCGACGTGGCGTAGACGAGAAAGGAAATTGTGCTAATTACGTAGAGACAGAACAAATACTCTCCTTCCGCCACCACCAGTTGTCCTTCACCCAAGTGCGTGGTTCCGTGCCGATCTACTGGAGCCAGCCTGGATACAAGTACCGACCCCCGCCCCGCCTTGATCGTGGGGTGACCGAAACGCAACAGGCCTTTGAACTCCACTTTACCAAGGAGCTGGAGACCTACGGGCGCGTGTGCATCGTCAATCTGGTGGAGCAGAGCGGAAAGGAGAAGACCATAGGAGATGCCTATGCTGATCACGTTATTAAGTTTAACAACGAGCTGATGATCTATGTGACTTTCGATTTTCACGATTACTGGTAAAACCGAAAACCTATACTGATAGAATCCCACTGAACCTCATCCACCAACCAACAGTATCATGATCATACATTTTTATACCCTTGCAGAGGGTATTATAATTTTGGTCTCCGACCCTATAAAGTATATATATTCTTGATCAGGATCACCTCCTGAGTTGATATAGCCATGTCCGTCTGTCTGTTTCTACGCAAACTAGTCTCTCAGTTTTAAAGATATCGAATTGAATTGCACACACCCTTCTTTCCTTTGCACGCAGTATATATGTTGGAACGGCCGGGATCGGCCGACTATATCCTATAGCTGCCATATAACTGATTGATCGGAAATGCCATAACTTTGCTGTTTTTAAAGTTAGGAAGCTGGGATTTTTTATGAGTATTAAGAATGCATCATATGAATAATTTTGGAGAATATAATTTACAGAGTTTTCTGCAAGGGTATACCAACTTCGGCTCCGCCCGAAGCTAGCTTTCCTTTCTTGTTAAGGGGGATTTCAGCTGTTTTAAAAATACACTTTCCTTCCTTTATTTTTAATGCGGTAAGACAATTGTTAAAACTACAACTATTCTGTTGTATTACTTAACTTTCCACATAACCACTGGTTAAGAGAAATTTAGAAGGGCAGACATGTGAACTCAAATTAATTTTCCCAAGAATATAGGTTCGTACTGAAAAAACATTTCTTTAGGAACGGTATATGCAGATGGTGGACCATTCTGAAAATAGGGGAAGGATCGTGATCTGTGATCTTTAGGTGTGAGATGTATTAGTTCAGTCATGTAAGATCAGAAACTATGACATACTTATTGGATTTTTGTTTCAGCCGTGGCATGCGCTTCGAGAATGTTTCGGCCCTGATCGATGCAGTGGGACCTGAGGCAGGTGCAATGGGTTTCCACTGGCGGGATCAGCGGGGAATGATATGCAACCAAAAGTCCGTGTTTCGGGTGAACTGCATGGACTGCCTGGATCGAACCAATGTAGTGCAAACAGCTATTGGAAAGGCGGTGCTTGAATCTCAGCTAGTAAAACTAGGACTCTCGCCACCCTACACTCCCATTCCGGAGCAACTGAAGTCACCTTTTATGGTGCTATGGGCCAACAATGGGGACATTATAAGTCGACAGTATGCGGGCACCAATGCCTTAAAGGTAATAACATAACATATTAATGGTATTTTTGCTAAACCTATTCTACAACAGGGAGACTATACTCGTACAGGCGAACGCAAAATAAGCGGCATGATGAAAGACGGCATGAACTCGGCCAATCGGTTCGTATAATCCTACATTATATCCACTATTTGTGTTTTTTGCTGTTTCTAAATTTGTTCCATTATTATTATGTTAATTGATCCATATCAGAATCATTAACCCGTAATTAGGCTCCTCTTTGTTATACAAATTTCAAAATAGTCTTTGCCATCTACAAACAATTAGCTTATTTTGGAAAATTTGAAGTCTTTACTAATGCTGCATGCCTGTTTCCCCATACATAAACCAATTTAAAGAGAATA
Organism: Drosophila rhopaloa; assembly: GCF_018152115.1. NCBI lineage: Eukaryota > Metazoa > Arthropoda > Insecta > Diptera > Drosophilidae > Drosophila > Drosophila rhopaloa. The sequence goes on along the minus strand of NW_025335034.1, from coordinate 10,966,570 downwards.
ATTTTATGTTTTCCGTCTTAAACTCGAAACCCAAATTTAAGCAATGGGTATCTTCCTAACACCATCATATACCGATGCAACGACCCCTAGCTAATGCCGTGCCGAAATTCTTCGTAGCTTTTTCATACAAAACTTTGCCGACTCGTTTCGCCAATGTATCATCGATCTGATGCAGGGCCAGTTGCTGCGGGCAGAAGAGCTGCAAGAGGACGAGGTGCTGGACACCATTCTCCAAATCCTCACTCCAGAGTCACGTGCCCCGCTTCGTGGCTATTATAATCCTGGTGTGTTGGGCCCCGAGCTGCAGTTTCTTGAAACCATCGTTGCAACCAGGTGCGCAGCTATGAGGCAATACCAAGATGGAGTAGACGGCAATGCAAACCAGCCAAGGCAGTTACAGTTTTTAGTTCCTTTAATTGTTATTTATCCTTTGATTCTTATTTCGCAAAAGGTACTTTTCCCACACTTAAGCCTTATTCTAATCTACCATTCGCACATCCGCTTATTTTTTGAACGGTGTTTTTTGGTTTCTAGTTAATGAAATGTTGGTACTTTTAGTTATTACTTGGCGCGCTTTAAGGACTCTTATCGCCAGGCCACCATTGATCTAATGCTAGGCAACCAGGTCTCCTCGGAATCACTAAATGCTTTGGGCGGCCAAGCAGGCCCGGATGAAAACGATGGAACGGAAAATGCGGAGCATGCCAAGTTGCTGGTGGAAGATTGTCGTCGCCTGTTGCTGGGAACGGCTCAGTATCCCGTTGGAGCTTGGGGACTCATTGATGCTGATCCAAGGTAAGTTGAAGTAATGTATGTTGAAAAAGAGATGTATTAACTCATATTACACTACAAATATGCGCCTAATGTGAGTGGTGGTTAAACTTTTTTAGTTGGTTAAGTGAAACTAAAGCTGTCTGTCATGGCGAGCATATAACTCGAACAGTCTAGACGCTATTTTGACTTGAAAAATTCGAGTTTATGGAAATACATGTTTACAAATAGAATACACCGGTTCTTACATTTTGCAGCTCTGGAGATGCAAACGAGACGGAGGTCGATTCCATACTGCTGCTCGCGGACGACTGCTATATAGTGGCTGAATACGACTCGCACCTGGATAAGATTTTCCGGTTTGAGAAGGTGCAACTGACGCAGGTGCATCTCATAGAGCTAGGCATGCATCAACAGACGAAAATCTTCCAGGGATCCGCTTCAGCGCACCTTTGTCTGCGTCTTAACTACAACGTGGAGGAGCAGGAGGGCTACTTTCACATGTTCCGCTCGGCAAATCTGAGATTCTTTAACAACATGGCTTATGTGATCAAGACGCAGGAGGAGCTAACTGAATCCCTGACCTCCATTGTCGAGATGTTCCGCATTGCCCTAGATAATGCTGGGAATACAGACGTTCGCTACGTTACGGGTGGTGTTCTGCAGAGAAGGAAAAGCAAGCTGCCCTCTTTGGATGTCCCCAGGGGCATTCCTCGCAATCTTTCTGAATCTCAGCTGGTGCAGCTCAGCTCAAAAGCTCTTTCGAATGTGGCGGGTCAGTTCTCGAAACTGGGCCAGACCTTTAAGAAGTCACCAAGCGCCACCCAACAGCAAGCGCATCCCAGCAGCTTGGCAGCCACCATAAACCCGCAAGTGATGCGTCAGTCAGGAGGTAACGAAATTGAGTGTGGTCAGGAGGCGGAAAAGGCAGTATTTACTTTGGGTCTCAAGCAGCGAAATTCAAACAGCGCCAGCAGCACCGATACCGATGAGCATGACAACAGTTTGTACGAGCCCGAGGTCGACTCCGATGTGGAGATAGGGCTGGATAAGTCCAACTACAACGAGAATGCCTTTCTGCCGTCGGTGGGCATTGTCATGGGCAATCAGAAAGAGAACTCACCCAGCTCCTCCGATGAAATTCGACATTTGGAGCAAAAGAACAGCATGTGTAAGACCGCTGAGGATGTGCTAACCATTTCCATTACCTCCGTGACGGATCACGTTGGTCTCCCCACGGGACTGCTGGAAAATGCCCCGCCAATTCGACCCATCACGCCCAATCCGCTGATCTGTGTACAAGCTCAGGAAGCTTTTGACGACGGGGAGGAAGAGGTGAAGCCTCTGTCCAGGTCTGTATTCTACAATTGATTATTGGTTGTAGACCTATTTTCGGTTAGAGCTTTGAGTTATGTATTTTGTTGTTTGTAGTACCCATTGTAAATGTATTTATAGCCTTTGGTCAGTCCTTCTCGATTCAAGCTCAAAGTATTATTATGATTCCTCTATGCGTATAATGTGTTGATCTTTATATTAAATACCTAAGACTAGCATGTATTATTGTAAAAAAAAAACAGAAATAAAACTGCCTGCTCCATACCACATACACTCGGGCTGTTTCCGGCCAAAATCGCAAAAAATAAAAGTATTCAGTTAAAGCTTAGCCGTGTTTCTTTTGTAACCTGTTTGCTGATGCGATTTCAGTACGTCACCCAGAGATCTTAGCCTTCCTGTGGGATTGCCCACTCAGCCCGAAGCCAACAAATTGAAGCAGCTTACCAGTCCGCTCTCAAAACTGGCAAGAAACATTGGTCTAAACCTAGATCCCCGCAAGATAGCCACAAAGGTAAAATACAATGATACTAAGGAGATATTTTATTTCTTAAATATTATTCATTTTTTTATAGACCGTAGTCTCCACACCCACCTCTGTTTCCGTCGAGAACTCTCCGTCAGAACCTGGTCCAAACTCAAGGGATCATCTGCTGGAGCTGTGGAAAGCCGAGAACTGCAAAACCAAATTGATAGCCCTATAAATGGGTCAACATGCAGCAATACCAGAAGCTCCCCACTTTCGAATTAATTAGTGCAAGTGATATATTTACTTAGAAAAACAAAACGGAACTAATGGTTCTACCTCTTCTTCGATGCACTAACATTTATGTCATATTTGGGAAAACAAATTAAAGAAAGGTCAACGATTTAGAGGTTCATATAATGTAGATAATATTTTTGATGTAGTGTAATGAGTTAATACTTTAGGGGGTTACACACTGAAGAATTTTCAAACAATCGATATTAACTGTTTCCTTTATATGAGGTAAGGTAAAGCAATCAGCCTGCTATCAGCAATTAGCAATTTTCTCGAATCATGGTGTTTCAAATCGACACGCACCCTATGCCAAACGAAGGAAAACTGATGTATCGCCGTTTTAGATTTATTTAACTAAAAAAATTTGGTTTTTACTTCAATATTATTAAACATATATCCAATATACCAACAAATAAGGAAATAACTGTATACAGTGGCGTAACTCCCTATGGTAACCAAAAATAAGGTTCGACTTTTTCCACTGCAAGGTTGACTGGTTTTGGTACAAACTGGCTGATATAGAATATTTCAAGCACAACTGCACTTCAGATTTTGATCGCTTTAATTGTAGGAATTTGTTTAATTTATAATGTATGATTTATAAAGCTAAAATGTGATTTAATATTTTTGGCAGTTCGTTTCCTTTTATTAATTTACTACAAGAAAATACCTAAATTATAATATAAATTCAAATTGAATTAGAATGGAATACTCCTGACGACGTAAAACTATTTGATGATTTACTTCAAAAAGGAATATCACCCTTTGTATATTAAAATAAATTAGCCTGCTCATTTTATAAAGTTATATCTTGTTGTTCTGTGCTAATACAGAAGTTTATTCTACTTTCTGCAATCAGCTTCGACAGTTATGCTTAGAATTTAGTAGATATCGACTTACAGTTATACGTAAGTCATGTTTGAAAATTAGAAATTCCATGAAATGGAACAAGAAGTCAAGACAAACAAATGATTTGAAGACCGCCAATTTTTTACACGTCACACTAACAATAAAACGATTTCACATTTTGGTTAGAAATTAAACCAAATAATAAAACAAGCGTATTGGTTAACGAATTGTGCATGAGAATTGAGAGGATTTCAGAAAAGCCAACAAATGATCGACGAATTATACACATACATTTAGCATAAGAATTCCATCAATAATACTCTGTAGTGTGTTTGTAAATTGATGAATATTTTATGCTACGTCATACAATTAAAACTACGTAAGCGCCACCGAGTATATGAAATATATGTGTTTAAATGCTTAACATGTGATTTGTGTATGCCAACTATGAACCAATGGAAACTACTGTAAGTGGGAACAATTTTTGACTTGGCTATCAAAAACGCAACACGTCAGTGTCAAGTTGTGGCCAGTTCCTAGATGAGGCTTGTTTACATAAGCGATAAACAAAATGGCAGCCCGGCACCAACCCCTGAAACACTCTGGGCCAAGTGGAAATCAAAAATCCATTAAAACATCACTGAAGCGGACCCTGTAATACTGTCAATCAGCTTACACATACACAAGTGTCTCTATTGATATTGGACCTTATTTATGCGAACTTTGGACCAACTCGTCTGCAACTTTTGGCCCGCCAGTTGATAAGAGCCACACGCTGTTGCGGATGCGGATAAGGATGCTTCTGTTCTTTGATGACCAGGAGCTTCGTCCAATATCATGCTAATGTGTACGCACAGTTGCATCAATTGTTTTTCAATCAAAGTGCCATCAATCTTATTGGCTGTTTGTTTAATTAACGTACGCATTGTCTACCTACGGAAACAAAACCGAAAACCGAAAACGAAAGAGGAAAGTGGAAAATGGATGGGTGGATGTCAGCTGGGTAGGAAATACGTAGAAAAATTTCATGCCAATCCATTTGACCCCCAGTCACGCCTGATTGCCACACACCCTCCGCCCGAATCAAGGATGCACTGCTTGCCGAGGTGCCTGGCATTTTTCTTTCGCATTTCACTTCTTAACTTTGTCCGTGTCTTTTGCGTCCATTAAGTGTGTCTGTGCTAAGACTTGGAAATTGTCTTTTGAATGTTTCAATTACACGCCTTCTTAAGCACAGCTTCCCTTTCAAATTGAACCAACTCCACAAGACCCGTCCGGCATCTATGTTCGGATGGGCGGACTGCCGACGTCGAGGAGTGATCAGGGCTGCCTTTCCTTCAGTGTTTGTCTCCTTCGTTTTCGTTTCGGTTTGGCTCGGTTTTTATGCGCCAATAAAGTGAAATGCGAAGATAGTCAGAGGATTTACTGCCTTTTTGGAGTAGGCTACATGGAACTTAGTGTGCATGTGCATGTGTGCCGCCTTAAACTCCCATCCCATTCCCTGGCCAATTTCGTTAAACACTTTTGCCTTAAACCATTAATTTCCTATACGTTTGACTTGTACGTGCTGGCAACGAATCCCTGCATCCCAAACCTCTATGGAAAGTTAATTTTATTGCTAAAAGCGGGTTAAGTGCTTGGCGCACAGCTGAGTGCCTCGCCACACTTATGTGGGTCGGGTTTTGGGTGGTCCGTGATAGAAATCAAATTTGCTTTATGGTATGTATGCTAATTTGCTGTCCGGTTCGGGCTGGGTCATGGAACGCAGAGTCCTCGGTACACTTGATGGGCCTTTAATCTCGGATTGATCGGGTGCTTGTATTTTGCGAATTCACTTGGAAGTTACTGCAGATAAAACTAATCATTAACATTTCTGGGATTGGTTCCACAATGAGCACTATACTTAAAAACGCACTGCAGGTTCGACAGTTTAGGCAAAGGCGGCATCAAGGAAAGATTTATTTAACTTTCTTTAATTTAATTTTTTTGTTATTATGAAAAAATTAAAATTTTTCTAAAATTCTTAACTGAACATTTTTATACGGAGGGTATTTTGGTAAGATATTCGTATGACAGAGAAGAAAACCTTTCTGACAGAGCTTTAATCATACAAAACCATACACAAAGAGGGAAATATTTTCATTTTGGAAAGAGCGTTAAAATCATATTAATTTAATCCAAAAAGCTATCCCCTTAAAAAAATGTTCGTTATTATCGTACCAACAACAAGAAAAAACTGTTATTAAATTTTGTGATAAAAAATAATTATACATTCTGAAAAACAAATATTTCGTTTTTTTAACAAGGTTTTATTTGGCAAACTGCTACAAAAAATACTGATTTAGCTAAAGAAATTCATATTCTACTGGCCCGAAAGAAAAAAAAATAGAAAATGTGTTTAATCAATTTTATTCACAAATTTGTTAACATATATTTTTATACCCTTTTAGATGGTATTATAATTTTGGTCAAAAGTGTGCAACGCAGTGAAGGAGACATCTCCGACCCTATAAAGTATATATATTCTTGATCAGGACCACCACCTGAGTTGATATAGCCATGTCCGTCTGTCTGTTTCTACGCAAACTAGTCTCTCAGTTTTAAAGCTATCGAATTGAAACTTTGCACACACCCTTCTTGCCTTTGCACGCAGTATATATGTTGGAACGGACGGGATCGGCCGACTATATCCTATAGCTGCCATATAACTGAACGATCGGAAAGGCCATAGCTTTGAAATTATTAAAGTTACGATGTTGGGATATTCTATGGGTTTTATTTTTGGCCAATCAATCCGACCTACCAAATTTCATAAGGATCGGCCGACTATATGATTGATTGATCAAAAATGCCATAACGGTGTTTGTAAAATTAGGAAGTTGGGATTTTCTATGGGTTCTATTTTTGGACAATCAATCCGACCTATTAAATTTCATAAGGATCGGCCGACTATATCCTATAGCTGCCATATAACTGAACGATTGAAATGCCATAATTTTGGTGTTTTTAAAGTTAGGAAGTTGGGATTTTTTATGAGTATTAAGAATGCATCATATGAATAATTTTGGAGAATATAATGTACATAATATTCTGCAAGGGTATATCAACTTTGGCTCCGCCCGAAGTTAGCTTTCCTTTCTTGTTTATGCTTCCATCGGTTATAATGTATATTTATACCCTTGCAGAGGGTATTATAATTTTTATTCAAAAGTGTGCAACGCAGTGAAGAGATGTCTCCAACTCTATGAAGTAGATATATTCTTGATCATGATCGCCTCATGAGTTGATATAAGCATGTGCGTCCGTCTGTCCGTCTGTCTGTTTCTACGCGAACTAGTCTCTCAGTTTTAAAGGTATCGAATTGAAACTTTGCACACACCCTTCGTTCCTTTGCAGTAATAGTCGGAATGGCCGGGATCGGTCGACTATATCCTATAGCTGCCATATAACTGAACGATTGGAAGTGCCATGACTTTGTTGTTTTTTAAAGTTAAGAAGTTGGGATTTTATAAGAGAAGAATGCATCATATGAATAATTTTGGAGATAATAATTTACAGAATATTCTGCAAGGGTTTGTTTTTAAAGTTTTTAAAGTTAGGAAGTTGGGATTTTTGGGGTTTTATATTTGGCCAATCAATCCGACCTACCAAATTTCATAAAGATCGGCTGACTATATCCTATAGCCGCCATATAACTGATTAATCGGAAATGCCATAACTTTGTTGTTTTTAAAGTTATGAAGTTGGGTTTTTCTATGGGTTTTATTTTTGGGCAATCAATCCGACCTACCGAATTTTATAAGGATCGGACGACTATATCCTTTAGCTGCCATATAACTGAACGATTGGAAATGCCATAACTTTGTTGTTTTTAAAGTTAGGAAGTTGGGATTTTTTATGAGTATTAAGAATGCATCATATGAATAATTTTGGAGATAATAATTTACAGATTATTCTGCAAGGGTATGTCAACTTCGACTCCGCCCGAATTTAGCTTTCCTTCTATATGTTCAAGATAAAATTTCGGATAAATCCTATGATAGTCGTTCCATTTTTAGTAACCCGAATATCTGAAAATTTTAAAAAATGTCTATGTACGGAGTGAATGTTTATGTGTATATTGTCCGTATGAAATATACCTGTAATAGAAAGTGGAATGCTTCTCTAGAATGCTTTAAAACAGACTAGTTTTCAAAGAAACGGACAGAAAGGCAAACATGGCTGGATTGACTCAAGAATACAAATTGTTAATATATAATGTAAAATTAAAAATAAAAATAATAATATAAGTAATATTATCCAAATTATATGTAAATGATTACACCTTTATTTTTAACCTTGTTCGATATAAATGCCGTCAGACGTACAGATTTGATTTGATAGTTTTTGCTTCTCAAGAGTATAGTTTCAGTCAAGGGTAATGGGTATGTTTATTAAAATTCTACTATCATGTAAGACGAATTTTGAAGTACATCCCCATTTCGCGTTTTATGTTCGCAGTATAACGAACTGTATTTTTTGATATATTCTGAATGCTCTGTTAATTTAATTGTAACAAACATCCTAACTCACCTGTCCTTGCCCCCTCCCACTTGATGTGAGTCGGGTACAATGTTTATGTTGGCAGATATTTGTTAACTTTAATGTAATAAATAAATAAATAATAAAAAAGTTAAATAATATAAAGTTGTCACCTTACCGCAAGTGGATGACCCTAAACTGAATGAAATTAAGTCCCTTTGCTCCCTTTTGTTGAACCTTGACCCGCGACAAGGTTTAAAACCGATTAAAATAATTGTATGCCACTTTCATACCGAAATAAATTTACAAATTTTAGAGAAAAAGACCGAATTGTAATGCGAATTAATTAATCGAAATAGCCGCAAAATCAAATGATGCATGAATAAAATGCTAAACCGCTCGGCGTGCGAAACAATATTTGCAGATGCGAATCACTTGAGGTCAAATTGCATGCATATGTGTGCTAGTTGGCACTTCGGCCTATGACCTATGACCAGAGCAACCGCCATGACACTTGAAGGCAAATTAAATAGAAAATTTAGTTTTTTGGAAAGTCATCCCAAAATGGTTGTGAAATTTTATACATAATTGAATTTTTGGTCAAGCACACACAGGCACATCTCTGCATACAATTACCTAAAACCTAAACACATAGACAGCTGAGGTCAGGTCAGCGAGGGGTGGTTCCAGGGGGTGGGGCGTGGCTCGTGGCTATTGCACCACACGCCAAACAATCGGAAACCGAATGTCATCTTCAATTTCAAATTCAATTATAAAACAAATTGGTTTGAGAGCAAATAAGCACTCGCACAAGCAGATAAATTCGCAAGTGGGTGGTGGGTAGAGATGAGAATGGAGACGACTCATTCTCAAGGCGACATCAAACGGCAAATCCATTCATCCACTTTGCAGTTGTGTCCGGTGAAATAAATGTAATGAAATGTTAACAAATGACAACAGGCTGGGAAACAAGTAGCGAAAACCACAAGGGTGACTGCTCCTGCTGCAGTTTTGCGAGGACTTCCGTCCGAGTTCTGGCCTTCCAACAAATCGAATTAGTTTGATGAGATTTATTGGCTGAAGTCCCACTTGACCAGCGGCCAGACAATTATGGATTAGTGCCATTTGTTGTGGCGTCGTCGGGATTGGATGTTCCACATGGTCACATGGCATTGATGATGCCGACGATGATTATGCGACATAATGTGGCACCGATTTTCGACGCCTTTGATTGCGGCATCTCCATTTCCTAAAGGCATCCGATTACCCCCTGACCATGTCCACGTCCACCCAATACCCGATTCCACCCCTCGTTTCCGGGCTGTGTCCTTAGGAAGCCCACGCATGTCAACGCCAGAAAAGGCCCTCGTCACTGGTCCTTGGGGGAAATTTGTCAGAGCATCAGCAGCGTTAAGGTGCCAATTAAGGGCTTTTTAGTATCAATTACAAAATCACACGTTTCCACACCTTTATCAATGTGAGGGGCGATATCCTTGGAGTCCTTTGATGGGGGAGTGTTCAAATTACGTTGACGCCACCGATATGTTGGTCAGCTTGCGGACTCGCTCCAAATCCCACATCCTACCTCCCAGCTGCCAACTCCTTTCGAAATTGTTTTGTGGCATTGTTTTTATCGTCCTGTTTGCTGGTTCACTGTTTTCCCTGCTTTGTTTTCCTCCTTGCCTTCTTGTCACTCTGTCTTTGACAGCGTCATTTTGCCAGTGATTTATTATCCCGTTGGTAAATTGGCTTTGTCATTAAAGTTGCTGGATTTGGCAATGGTATAATCGAGAGATTACCAACTCCCTGTCACATGAAGAAATTTGCGGATATTCGATTTGATATCCTTTTCCGTTTTTTAATGGAAGCAGAAGAGGTCAAGGAATATTATGGAGACCGAAAAGGATGTTTTTGAGAGAAGTGGTCACAAAAACGAAGGGGGGACCCTAAGTAAATCACAAAATCTTTTGGATTTTTTTAGAAGTAGGTCAATCCAAAATCTTTAAGGTCCTTTTTATTAATTTATGAGTATTGGTATTAAAACTAAAATTTTACAAAATATTTCATGGGGCAGCATTTATTGGAAGCTGGCGCTCCGACGTATTTATTACTTACTGTCCTAAAAAAAGTAAATCCTTAAAGTTTGGTTTTCCGATTGGACTGCATTATTGAAAAATGGCACTCAACATTTTTAGTGATACTTTACAGTATTTATGCTTATTATAATTTTTCTCTCGAGTTCTGGCGATTTCGTTGTTATACCCTTGCAGAGGGTATTATAATTTTGGTCAAAAGTGTGCAACGCAGTGAAGGAGACATCTCCGACCCTATAAAGTATATATATTCTTGATCAGGATCACCTCCTGAGTTGATATAGCCATGTCCGTCTGTCCGTCTGTCCGTCTGTCCGTCTGTCTGTTTCTACGCAAACTAGTCTCTCAGTTTTAAAGCTATCGGATTGAAACTTTGCACACACCCTTCTTTCCTTTGCACGCAGTATATAAGTCGGAACGGCCGGGATCGGCCGACTATATCCTATAGCTGCCATATAACTGATTGATCGGAAATGCCATAACTTTGGTGTTTGTAAAGTTAGAAAGTTGGGATTTTCTATGGGTTTTATATTTGGCCAATCAATCCGACCTACCAAATTTCATAAGGATCGGCCGACTATATCCTATAGCTGCCATATAACTGATTGATCGGAAATGCCATAACTTTGGTGTTTGTAAAGTTAGAAAGTTGGGATTTTCTATGGGTTTTATATTTGGCCAATCAATCCGACCTACCAAATTTCATAAGGATCGGCCGACTATATCCTATAGCTGCCATATAACTGATTGATCGGAAATGCCATAACTTTGGTGTTTGTTAAGTTAGGAAGTTGGGATTTTCTATGGATTTTATTTTTGGCCAATCAATCCGACCTACCAAATTTCATAAGGATCGGCCGACTATATCCTATAGCTGCCATATAACTGATTGATCGGCAATGCCATAACTTTGGTGTTTGTAAAGTTAGGAAGTTGGGATTTTTTATGAGTATTAAGAATGCATCATATGAATAATTTTGGAGAATATAATTTACAGAGTATTCTGCAAGGGTATATCAACTTCGGCTCCGCCCGAAGTTAGCTTTCCTTTCTTGTTGAGTGTTAATTTTAGTTAAAATAAAAGTGCAACTCCACTGTAAAAACAAATCAAAGAGTTGAAAGCATCTCTAAAGCAAATTGTCGATTTAATTTTGTAAGCATATAAATACATAAGCATTTCTTTGTAAAAAATTAGTATTATAAACAAAGCCCATATATGCTGAAATATTAATACAATTAATATAATTTTCCTGTAATCATTTTTCTAATATTTTATTGCATTGATCCATAATATTTGTACATAGCTTTCCAAACGAAAGACCATTTTGTTCTTGTTTCTTTTCGAACTTTTGCGCAGCTAGCAAATATTTAGAAAGAAGATTTTTGGTTAAGTTTCATTATAATAGCTTTAAAACTGAGAGACTGAGAGTTTAAAGTTTTAGTTTTAAAACTGAAAGACTAAGAGTTTGCGCAGAAACGGACAGAATATCATACTAAAAGGGCAAATCGAAATTTGTAATAGTTTAAAAGTTATGAGCTTCCGAGGCGACCGACTCAAAGCAGGTACATTATAGCAAAATTAATCCTAAATTTTCGAAATTCGACATAAAACTTAATTTTTTTTAATTCCAAGAAAAGATTTTTATTAAAATGAGGACCTCTGCCGTAAAAAATAATTTACCCAAAAAATTGACAAATTTTCTCAAATTACCCTTAAAAATCAGATAACCTTAAAAAATAGAAAAGCTTTCTTAAATATAGAAATATAATATATAAATATAAAAGTTAATTCCAAAATATAGAAATATTTTTTATAAGATAGAAAACATTTTCTAAAATATCACACTTCTAACCCTGTCCGCGTAGCCTAGGGGTTAGAACGTCTGATCAGAAATCTAAGCACCGCAAGTTTAATTTCAACTGCTGTCGGGCATACATTTTTATACCCTTGCAGAGGGTATTCTAATTTTGGTCAGAAGTTTGTAATGCAGTGAAGGAGACGTTTCCGACCCTATAAAGTATATATATTCTTGATCAGGATCAATAGGGGAGTCGATATAGCCATGTCCGTCTGTTTCAATACCGTTTGCGAGCTCAGTTTAAAAGCTAGCGATCTGAAACTTTCACAGTCGTCCTAAAACAAGTGTACGCAGATAAAAAATCGGATATATCTTGCAAGAATTGATGATATTTCGCGCAGTGTAAAAGCTATTGACATGAATCTTTCCAAATCGTATTTTTTTATGCATACCTTGATCAGGGTAAAAGCGCGTGGCGATCGGACGTCTATATCCTATAGCTCCCATAGGAACAATAGGGTAAAATCGGTCCAAATTTTATGTTATTCAGAATATTTCGCGCTGTGTAAAAGCTATTGCTATAAATTTTTTTCAAATCGTATTTTTTTATGCATTCCTTCATCAAGGTAAAAGCGCGTGCTGATCGGACGTCTATATCATATAGCTCCCATAGGAACAATCGGATATAACTTTCAAGAATGGAAGATATTTCGCGCAGTGTAAAAGCTATTAACATAAATCTTTCCAAATCTTATTTTTTTATGCATACCTTGATCAGGGTAAAAGCGCTTGGCGATCGGACGTCTATATCCTATAGCTCCCATAGGAACAATACGGTGAAATCGGTTAAAATGTAATGATTATACCCGTTACTCGTAGAGTAAAAGGGTATATTGTATTCGTGCAAAAGTATGTAACAGCTAGAAGGAAGCGTTTCCGACCCTATAAAGTATATATATTCTTGATCAGGGTCACTAGCCGAGTCGATATAGCCATGTCCGTCTGTCCGTCTGTCCGTCTGTCTGTCTGTCCGTATGAACGCTGAGATCTCGGAAACTATAAGAGCTAGAAGATTGGCATTTTGCATGCAGATTCTAGGAGTTCCTACGCAGCGCAAGTTTGTTTCAAAAAGGTGCCACGCCCCCTTTAACGCCCACAATCGCTTATATACGATTTTAAAAATTTAAATATTTCGGAAAAGTAAAAATGCAGTTTTATTGTGTTTATCAATACCTATCGAAATGTAGAAGAAATTTTTCAAATCGGACCATTCGTTAAAAAGTTATGCGTGATCAAAGTTTCTATCTCCATCTCCCTCGCACTCCCTTTACCTGAGTAACGGGTATCTGATAGTCGGGGCACCCGACTATAGCGTTCTCTCTTGTTTTTAGGTTATTTCGCACAGTATATAAGCAATTGACATGAATCTTTCCAAATCGTATTTTTTATGCATACCTTGATTAGGGTAAAAGCACGTGACGATCGGACGTCTATATCCTACAGCTCCCATAGGAACAACAGTGTGAAATCGGTCCAAATTTGTTGGTTTTCTGAATTTTTCGCGTAGTGTGTAAGCTACTGACATAAATTTTTCCAAGTCTTATTTATTTACGCATATCTTGATTAGGGTAAAAGCGCTTGCCGATCGGACGTCTATTTATTATAGCTTCCGTAGGAAAAATTGTTAAAGGCTGCGAAAGTATCCCTTTTCTATTTTTATATGACATTTTTGCAGTATAAAAGCAATTGACATCAAACGACGCAAATCTAGTTTATTTATGTATACCTTATTCCTTTCGCTACTTTTTCAGTTTTAGCAATTTCGGCAAAGTCTGCAAGGGTATTAAAACTTCGGCTTGCCGAAGTTAGCTTCCGTCCTCGTTAGGGTTAATTTTGGTATGAGTGTAGGGAGCGTGCATAAAACTTTACCCGCGTTTTCTGTAAAACTACATTTTTCGAGCTGACGACTGTCAGACTGTCTCAGTTCATTTTTAACGAACCATAAGGTTTTAAATTTTTTTAAATACGCATAATTAAATTGTCAATGGAATAGACTATAATTTCTGTTTCGTGCATTGTCCTACGTCGCCCTGAGTCCTGATTGCGGAAATGCGTTAAAATTTTTGAAATTTTTAGAAAATCAAATTTAAAATATCAGAAATATACCTGAAAAGTTTGAAGGACCTATGATTTTTGTCTCCGTCACTTACGCCCCTATGGAACGTTGTTAAAAATTTTAGGTGGCCCAATACATACTTCGTAATGCGTGAAAATGTAATTAAATTTCCATCTTCTCATCCTTCGTTCATTTGTCGCATTTTCTCAGGCAGCGTCTTCGTCTCTTTTTCACACATGTGTCTGCGGTTTGATGCGCCTCCCATCGCCGCCAGCTCGGGACTCAGATTTTGACTGCGATTCGGACTCCAGGTGGCACTTTCACCGCGTCACATCAGCCGGGAGCTAGTTGGGAGTAATCCACACCCGAATCGCATGGCAGCGTGTCTAAGTTACACCCAATTTCGACTCGTATTACAAATTAAAATGTGCCGCAACCCACACACTTTCGGGGACCCATTCACATGGCTAAGGGTGGTGGGGGCGAGTACGGGGTGACAGCGTTTTAAACTGATTAGCTGACACTCGGAGCTCCTTTCTCCTTCTGCGGTTGCCACGGGTCAATGAGATGCTAAGCATATCCCTATCCCTGCCATTGAAAGGGTGCCGACGGAACAACCTTCAAAGATTGTTTAATTTTTAAGCAGCCACGCCACCCAAAAAAAATCGAATAGAAGCAGTCGGCAAGGATTTACGGGAATTCGTTAGATAGTGCTGAGCGCTTTGACATTTCGGGGGATTGATGGATTTTTTGTGAGAATATCCTGCAGAGCATTGATTTATTTGCCTCCGCTTCCCAATTTAGTTTTTTAAAGTTTCTTCTAAATGCCCGAAAACTGTCAACAAGCCGCGGTTGGGTGACTTATGAGTAATCGCTGGTAATTATATTGATTAATTGCCTTATTAGACTCGTTGGCTTATGCGTGAGAAACCGAATCCGGCTGCTGCCATGTATCATAATTCTTTTGTTGGTCTAGAAAGCGTGCTGGGATTTTCGGTGGTTCCATTTTAAAATAGAACAGCTCCGTTTCGTCTTATATAGCGAACGCACGATGTTGGGGCCGGGCCCCTCTTTAATTACCAGAAAAACCATTTGGCGCAAATGTTTTTCTTTGTTTCGTCCATCTGCCGGCAAACAGAAGTGTAAACGCTTCCCGCCGCCCTGGTCAAGCAATAATATTTCATTACACGCTGCGCTTTTTAGCTCCTCCCGCCATTCGCCGGGCACTTAAAATTAAGCGTGCCCAAATCCCCACAGACCACAAGCCCAACATAAACAAACTAACTGAATGAATGCAGCTCCTTCCCCAAGGAATTCGCCAGGAGGAAAGTGGACTAAAGGAGCAGGCAACCGCAATCATAAAAATAATAACCACATTATTGTGTTTAATAATGAAAAATATCATTTTCGGCATAACTTTTGGCTTTTGTTTGAACAGTCAGCCCGCAGCCACACCCCAGGGTTTCGGAATCCAAGCATCCTCCAAGGGACGCCCGCATTCTGGTTGGTCCTGAGCCGAGCAACCCTTAAAATTGGCCTAAGCATATTTTCTAAATTATTGCTGGTTGTTCATGATGTGGGGGAGTCACTGGCATCGAGTGCCTTTTGCTTAATTTGTGGGTACACCCACCCACTGGATTTTCATTGCCCTTGGCTGCCATCAAAAGGGGTGCGTCTTGAGTACCTGCCACTCGTATGGAGCCACCCTCCTGCCGGAAGTTTGTTGTTTTTATTGGCATGTTGACTTTGGAAATTAGTTTTTAATAAGGGCAAATACTTTTGCATATTCGGCTCAAGAGCTTCAAAAAATACGCCATGTGCCCATATCAGATAAATACGTGTTTACGAGCATCCGTAAAAAGTGTAAATATTTGTAAACAACCGAAATGCAATCTAAAAAATTGTTTACCCCTTCCCGCCAGCAGCGGGCAGGGGGAAAATCCCTGCATATTGACATCAATTAAACTGAATCAAGTCGACAATCGTGCACACAACGTAATTTACAACAAATGTGTTTGAAAATTGCTCGACTCCGATTCCGGTAACAGGAACTATTCATTAGCCAGCCCCCGGGGGCAGCAGGCGGCACAAAAAAGGTTCAACAACGGAGAAGCCACAAAATCCCAGCATCACGGTCGGGGTACAGGGATCTCTATCGACCATCCAGCAACCCTTGTTCCCGAAAACTTCGTGTGGCCAAAAACAGGAGCAGGAAAAGGGAGGGGAACACAAGGCGACAGGCGGTCACATTCAAGTGCGTTGATTTGCGCCTTGAGCTGTTTTTAGGGCGGGCCGTAGAGGTCAACGAAATAGTTCTAAATGAACAAAACACATTGTAAATTGTCCTCCCGGCATGGTAAATGGGAGCAAGAGTGGAGGGACCGATAAAATTTCCCGCACTCGAAAAAATTGTAACTGGAGGTTGGAGAAATACATTGCTTAAGTATATCGTTGGTGGTGATCTACCAATGAAGGATGAATGACGTATGCTTGGAAATTTGGTATTGAGCTAATATTACAAAAAAAAAGTATAGTTTATATTAATCTAATTTTGTTTAATTTACATTTCCGTCGTCCCATGAAATTAATTTATATTTTATTTTTACTTCTATGAAAGAATTATAATATTAATAGAACTTAAATATTGTTTAAACTCAGGTATGCAAACAAAGGGCAAAACAAAGTGTTCATCTTCGCCATTTTGCTCAGTGTAGTAAAGGGTCGTTCAATGTAAAAGGCAAATTAGCAAAAACCAGCCCGGCAATTTAAAATAAAATGTTCTGGGGCGACAACAACGATCCGAACAATTCTCAACTGCCTTTCTCTCTATTAGAAACTTTTCCCCAGACAATTCAATTTAACTACCCAAAAGCGAAAGGCAGTCGTTCCCTAAGTGCAGGCACTCACAAATCACTGCGAGGTCCTTGTTTCAGTCCGGAGAACCACCACCAGGCGATTGTGATACATGCAAAACTGCTGCCACAGCCAATTTAATAATTTATCATTTGGCTGCAAGGCAGCAACAAAAGATTATTTAAATTCGCGTGTTACACGGATCGCTTCGCATAAAATGAGAGGGGTTTTGTTAAGGTTCGATGGGTTGGGATGAGTTACACGGGTTGGCACTGCAATAAATGACGTGTCGAGCCGCTGGTGATGCAGCGCAATAATTTAAAAATTTCCACACCCCTCCGTTTGTTGAATTATTTAAAATTAAATGATGTGGCAGAATTCAAATTTCTCAACTATTCTAATTGGCGCAACTAATGGCGAATGCAGCGAATTGTAAAGCAAATCGCCAACAAAAGAAACGGGTCTGCGAGTGAAAAGCCCTTTGACGAGAGGCGGGCTCTTGAAACAAATTTGTTTACGCTGCGTTCTGAAATATTTTCATTTATATAGACAGGCTCTCGAAATCCGGAGACCTCGTCCTGGTCGCATGTGTAATCCTTTCGTGCCCATTTCAATTGTTCGATTTGACAAATTGATTTCCACTTTTACCCGCTCGACTCGGCTCGCTCTGATTGCTTTTGGCTTTGGTTTGTTTGCTTTGGAAATTGGCATTTTTCGTTGTTGCTGTAACGACTGCTGCTGCTGATGTTGCTGCAGTGTCTATTTCACATTTTTTGGCCACATGTGCGTAAATATTTATTTGGTTCTGGCCACACCACAACCAGTTTAGTTACGCTTTGGGCTACCACACTGTCGCCCATCATTTAAATGCATGCAAATTGTTGGCTTACCTTGCCTTCTTTTTTCTCCAGTCTCCTTCCCCATACATCCCTCCCCTTTCGAGACCATACGCCTTGACTCGATTACGAGATGCTAACAGGGCCACGACAACTTTGTTGAAATTTATGTGCCATTGGGTAGTGCTGCGTCCAAAAGAGCAAAAACAAAAGAATATTAATTGCTTTTGCGAATGAAGTACGCTGCCAAAATGGCGCTGACCAGCTAGTCCACACATAGTTGGTAACTTGCCCTTCGTTATGGCTATAAGTGAAGAAGGTTTTTTGTCCTTTTTACTGAGTACACTGGCAGTCAGGTCGAAAAATTCAAAGTCAGATTTATATCAATCAAAGACCGTTCAGATATAAATTTGTGTTATAAATATTGGCCGTATGCTTCTATTCAGCTAATTCGAGGAATGTAAAAGCTATATACATAAAACTTTCCAAATCGTATTTGTTTGATGTGTTTACTGATTACGTTTAAAAATCTTTCCGATCGGATAGGCTAAATTTAATTGTTTTCAGATAATTATGCGTATGTTCGTCGGATCCATCCGTTGATTTGACTTTATCCAATAGCTGTTAAATGAATATTGGTGCAGTGCACGCTGCCATTTCGGGCTGAAAGGGTATTTCAACTTCAGGTTGCCCTGATTCCAATTGCATCTTAAAAACTAATGGTTAAAATATATTGCAATGCCAAATATAATATTTATTAAAAATATTACTCGCATATTTTTTTTAAAACTTAATGTGATGTACATTGTTCAGAATTTATATGAGTACTGAAAGTTATAAAGGAATACAAAATTTTAAATTTAAAAAAGGAATAAGGAACAATAATGAGTAGTTTATATTTTTCTACGATTAAATGGGAATTTTTACTTTTTAATTTTTCACAATACAATAAAAATTGCAAGCCCCATTTTTTACAGTGCAATTATTGAGCATTGCATATAGAATCCCATTTTTTCTGGCCGCCATGTCACTAAACCGGCCATTGTTCTCGTAAACTAAACCCGGCAATCGTATGCTGCTACGACCAGCTCCGCATCTCCTCACATTTGACCACCTCTTCCGGCGAATATAAATTGCGGCTTTATCAAAGCGCACGTCAAATCTCGTTTAAATTAATGAGTTTAAGCACTTTTTTGCTGTTTGCTTTGCTGTTAGTAGCATAGATGACGCCTGTAGTTTGAAATTCAGTTTATTTATGCGCCATAAATTGCAAGAAATAACGATGGATTCGGGTCAAGGGACAGGAAGCGGAAGAATCCTGGAAACAGGAAACACTGCCGCCGGGCAAAGCGTTAAAATTATGAAACATTGTTTGCCACTTTGCGATGAAAGCCGAAATCGATTAAGGGGATGGCTTGGGTCCTCTGCGTGGCAAGTGTGAAGTGAGCAGCGGCCGTTAAGTAGTCATAAACTTTCAGGGAAAGGAGATGAAACCGAGCCAGCCTCCAGTTAATTAAAATGTTTAGCCCGCCGAAGTGTTGATAATGACAATATACAAACAAGTAGCAAGGCAAAGACGAGTCGACTGCAAAGTTATTAAAGTTATTGTAGCGTGTAATTAGCTGACGAGCTGTCAACAATATAAGATTCCTCCGTCCGGGAGCCTCTGGCGGATGGATGGATTATTTTACGGGTCTTCGTTTTGTTTGCAGGCCAAATTGCCAAATGATAAATCAATTGCTGGCGGTTCTGCCAGGGCGGATGGAGAATTATTGCGCCTCGGGGGAAGTCATCGCCTGTTATTTGTTTAGTTGACTCGCGAGAATCGTTTGCCTGCCGGGCCATATCTAATTTTATAATTAGGCATGCTGCGGCATGAATTACGGCTCCTATTACGGAGCGCCAGGATGCGACAGGATTGCGTAGCAAATGACGGCGCAATTATGCCACACAGTCGGGCTCTCTTTTATCATCGAATTTAGTGCGCTTCCTTTTACATTCTACATTGCGATTAGTCACGAGCTGCATGGCTTCAATTACAAGTTAATACAATTTTATAATAAGTTCTTCATGACCAGATATGCGGTTTTTGTAAATTATAAGTTAGCGTAATAAAAATCAATTCTGATTCCACTAGAAATAACGTTTTTTAATACTTTTTTAATAAAAGTAAGTCTATTTTATACAATATATAACAATCAAAACACAATTATGTGCCATTGCAGCTGTAATAAAAGTTAAATTATTTCGATGCTTAAAAACAATGATCGATTTTTTGAATGTTACTACGGCAACTATATGATATAGTCGACCTACTTTTATAAAAGTAAAACCGTGATTCTTAAATCATTAGAAATTTCTTTATCTCGGAGTATATTGGTATATGTTAAGAAAGAACGAAGTTATAATTCTATTTCCCTTTTTCCCGATCGCTCATATGACCAGATCGCCTCGCCAGGTGATGCTGATCAAGAATCTATATACTTTATATGGCCGGAAATGTGCCCTTTACTGGGTTGTAAGCTTTTGACTGAAATTATAATATGCTCTGCAAGATATATAACAACAAGTGATACAATTTATTTCTGTGCAGAATACAACATCCAGAATCTCTTGCGTTCAAATGTTTTTCGTATTTAATTTAATTAATTTTTTGCTGGGGCGAAACTTTGACAGTCCTAATTGAAAAATGCGCCTAAGCCGATAATTAGCATATTGGGGGAAGAGATGGATAGGAAACCTGTCCGAGGAGTGGGATTCAATTACTCATACTTGAGGCGTAAATAGAAAAGTTTTGGACCGTCGGGTGAAACTTTTGCCTGTCCTTCAAGTGACCGCTGCTGCAACTCTAATTGGGCACGAAACACACACAGACACGTTGCAAATTGTTTTAGCACAGTTTGGGCCATCCTTCGACCAGGATGTCCTCACTTTCGCCGGCCACACACTCAATTAAAACTTAAGACCCATCATAATGTAATGCCTGCGCCTTTTAGTCTTGATGTTTTAACCTTTTCCAGTACAATTTTTTATTTCAACAGTCTGCGGGGAAAAGGATTTATTTTGATTCTTTTTTCCAGCTCAGCACAAATTCTGACCTTTTTCGGGAAAGGTGGACATCTGAAAAGTGTGTAAAGTTTAAAGAGCCTTAAGGGATTATGCGCACAAACGTGTCGAAATACGGGTTTTAATGATGGACCAAGTCACCAAAAAATCTCAGAAAAAGCAACTCTCCGAAAAAAGGACACAAAATGGTCAGAGATTTCGAGCCGTAGCTTATGGCCATTTATAGATAAGAAGTTGACCCGGAAAATAGCCAAAGCCCCACGAGTTGTCCCGATTGACCGGCTGCTTATTAGTGTCCCTATTCCAGCTGCGACAGGGATAAGTGGCCATAAGCCTGTCGAGGATTCCCTCATCTTGTGCCACATTTCACAGAGATTTCTGTAGGGACTTGTGCCAGGTGGATAAGGGTCAGTTCTGGGGGTAGCATCTAATTTTCATTTAATGTTTTCGTAATTCACTTTACTTACATTTATTTGTTTGTTCAGCATTGACTCGCTGACATTAATAACCCTCTGATGTTGGCCAGGCCTCTGATTGTTTATCTCCTGCCGAAATCTGTCAACTTCCCATTCGAAACTCAGTTGAAGTGGCTCACGGGTCGCGTGTCCAAATATTGTTATTTGTTCAGCTTGGTCGGGGACAGTTTGCAGCCTAAGAAGTGGAAGAACATATACATGTTATATGTACAATCGGATGATGAATTAGTATGTAACGACCCACTTGTTTGTAAAAAGGTAAGTTTTTCTTGAAAAGTATTTTCTAATCGCAAGAATATTATTGATCCACCTCTCTCAAAAAAAAAACAAGATTGGATTTGACAACTCGAGAGTCAATCTTTAATTAAGTAGGTAAAATTTGAACTATGCTATAAACGTTTTCGTTTTATTTTGATTTTTTTGGCGTTTAAACACCTACAAATGGATTGATTCTGGCTAATGGTCTGATTCCCCACTACAAGTATAATGGGTACAACTCTTTATTAATATTACGTGGACTTTTTCCGTTCCCCTTCAGTTTTAGCATATTCGGGAGAGCCAAGTCTCCTTTTGACAATGTTGTCCACACAAGTTGCTAAAATGCGCCAAACCACTTGGCTGTGTGAGAGTTCTTTGGGATGCCGAGGGCTTTCCCAAAGGAAACCCAAGCATCACCCATTACGGACAACAACAACGGGAGGCAGGCAAAATAAAAGGCAATCAAAAAAGGCGCACTGCTTAAAATAAAAAACAAAAGGAAAACGAAATACTTGCAGCTAAGTTTCCACTTTTTATTGTGCCGAGGAGGGTAAATTATACTACGTGAGTGCACATGGTGAATTTCCCAAACTCTACTTAGTGGCCCCGGTTTTGGGACAATTCCCTCATCAGTGGAAGTTGTGGGGATGATGGTGTTGTTGGTGGTGTTGATGGTGCGTTACCGGAATCAAATATAAAACACATTTAAAAAAGTAAACTCGAAGGTATTAAGGGACAAATGCAGAGCTCAAGCAGGGCAATGTCGCAGAGACAAGGATAAGTGCCTCAAAGTTGAGGGATGAGGACGAGGGTCTGGCTAAGGGCGACACTAAGTAGGAAATGCAACTGACTCGGTGGCAAGTGGCTTACACTTACATTGCCTTCAGATCCTATGGTAATTTGGTTGCCACACAAATCGAGATTGATTTCGGCAGCCCCACACTTGACTTAAGTCGATTTTAAATTTTTGCCACCACAACAGCATGAAATATTCAAATGGAATTCAGTCGCCTCGCCTCAACCAACCAGCTCTCGATTTGTTCTCAAGAGCGATTCCAGAATGCAGGACAGGGATCCGGATAGAAGTCGGGGCTCGGATACCAGTGCTCTAAGGACGGTAGTGCCTGGCTCTTAAGTGCGGTTGCAAATGTCAATTGGCCGTTCGCCCAATTCGAACCGGTAACCGATTGCATTTTAATTTTCCACTACCCCAACAGATTCGGCAGCAGATTCATCTGGAGAGATTGGCAAACTCCCTGGCATCGATCCCGTTTTCTTATTTACATTAAAAGCTGTTTGCATTCACTTAAAAGGATAAGCAATGTCCTTTTAATGGGTTTCAAATTGAATAAAGGATTAAGTTGTTAGTTTAAAATTGAATTGCGTGCGCTCTTCCGAAAGAACTTCGACTGTTCAAAGGGTTAGTTTTACGTCCCCCTTTCGAGGGATTCGCATTGCAATCCCATTTAACGCTGCTGCTCAAAAATCGAACGCTCGAATAATGGCCGGCAAATATGTGGAGGAATAACCAATAGATATGACGTCCTAAGGTCGGTCCATTCGCTAATTATCAACGCTCATGGCAACCAGCAAACAGCGGGATTATGATCAGCGGGATGCTATCAGTGTTGCCCAATGTGGGTTACTTAAAAAATAGCTAAGATAGCGTTAATCAAGATAGAAAGCATAACTTCGACAAGGTAGCTATTTCAAAAATTAAACAAATATTTCGGAATAAGATTGAAAACAATAATATTTTGATTGTCTGGTACATTATTCGATTGTTATATTTTTTAAAAACCGATCTTGGAGTAAATGATATATGTTAAGAAACAACCAATATAAAATTTGTTTTCCCCCTTCTTACCCGATTGTTTCTAAGGGAGCTTACAGCTAAGGATAAGATACTACCAGTTCTACCAGTTCTGCAACAGAAAGAAGACTTTGTGCAAACTTATTTCAAATAGCTTTACAACTGATGGACTAATTTGCTTTGAAACGGACAGACCGGATTATAAAAAGTCTACACTTTGGCGTCACTTTAAGGGGTATTTTAAATTAATCGGCACTTTGGGGCGTGTCACTCTTTAGAGATATTTGTACAACTTTATTGCTTTTCGTATTTATTTATATAAAGTTTTTGAATTGATTAAAAATCGTACGACTGTTTTATCAAAGACCAATATAAGCTCTTTATATTGGTCTTTGAATTTTAGGATTGCCAAACTGTAGTCCGAGCTTCAAAAATAAATAAAATTGTAAATCAATTGTAAGCACTTTATTCATAGTTATCGACCTATGCTAATGATAGAAGATTATAGTAATGATTATGTTAAGTTTGTTGAAAACAACCTTTTTTATGTCAAGTCCCTAAAAACGGCAGGATTTAATTTAGGGTTTTCTAAAGTTGTTTCTTTGGCTTATTCGGCTAAATACTCAATTAAATGCATTTGCAGAAATATGATTACCAACACTCATTGATGAAACGCAAATAAAATGTAATGCTTAATTGCTTAAATCGTAGTGAGTGTGCAAATGACGATGGACTGATTATAACAAAAGATATACCGATCAAAAGGTATAGTTTTAAAAAATGGGATTCCGTGCCAAAACCCGCTAGCTACTGCCTGATAATATTTTTTTCAAATACAATTGTAACAAAAATAAGGCTTGAATTTGGAACTAAATAATAAGTTGACGTTGGGAAGTTATTGAGCAAGAATTTTCATTAGTTAAGCCTAGTATCCACTTCGACGTAAACCGTGCGCCAGTCATGAGAGAGAGCGAGAGGCAAACAGCTGGCGTTCACTTTTCGTCGGGCCTTTTTTTCACTTCGGTCTCCTGATCGACGAAAAAAATACCAGAAAATTCCATAGCGCTGCCAGTCTGCGGAAATAAACTTTGGGTGAACCCTAGCGAAAAGATTACAAAATTTAATCTTGTGGCGTGCGCCTCTCACTGAAAAACTCAAAAAACTCACAAAAGTCGATTGCAGGTGCTTACATGTGAGGACAAAATAACATTAATACTATCTGGGGTGCCTCTTGTCAGAGCAAAATGTTTTTTAGGTCCAGAATGTACGAAAAAACACAATAAAAGTGCAGCTATGAACTTTAAATTAGCAAATAATTATCAGTAAATTAAAAAAAGAACTGTTAATTTTAAATTGTATTGTTTTTTAATTTCTTTGTACAGCGGTAGACTTGTCTTGCCAAGGTATTTGATAATATCTTTTAAAGGCTCTTTCCCGCAAATACGATATTTGAATTTTAACTGCTTGTCAACAAACCCAGCTGATTGACAGTACGACCGTAGCACGCTTAACTCTGATGAACTCTCAAACTTTTGGTCACACTGGAAAGATTAAAGTTTTTACGCTAGCGTAATCGTTTGTCGATCTGGATACTAGGCTTTAGAGTTAATTTTAGGAGGCTGGCAACGCCATGTAATTTTCCGCTTCTGAAATGAACTCTGGGTGAACGTTCGCCCGGTTCTATCGAAAAGATTAACATTGTCAGATCAATCAAGAATGAAAGGAAACTTCGGTTTTCCGAAGCTGCTGCGACAAATATGAAATATTTTATATTCCGATTTCGGCCTTGCAAGCAATGAAGCCAATTCGATTTTCCGCTCGTTCCTGTAGCAGCTGATATAGTCGTCCTATTTTTATACCCGTTACTCGTAGAGTAAAAGGGTATATTGTATTCGTGCAAAAGTATGTAACAGCTAGAAGGAAGCGTTTCCGACCCTATAAAGTATATATATTCTTGATCAGGGTCACTAGCCGAGTCGATATAGCCATGTCCGTCTGTCCGTCTGTCTGTCCGTCTGACTGTCCGTCTGTCTGTCCGTCTGTCTGTCCGTCTGTCTGTCCGTCTGTCTGTCCGTCTGTCTGTCCGTATGAACGCTGAGATCTCGGAAACTATAAAAGCTAGAAGATTGGCATTTTGCATGCAGATTCTAGGAGTTCCTACGCAGCGCAAGTTTGTTTCAAAAAGGTGCCACGCCCCCTTTAACGCCCACAATCGCTTATATACGATTTTAAAAATTTAAATATTTCGGAAAAGTAAAAATGCAGTTTTATTGTGTTTATATATACCTATCGAAATGTAGAAGAAATTTTTCAAATCGGACCATTCGTTAAAAAGTTATGCGTGATCAAAGTTTCTATCTCCATCTCCCTCGCACTCCCTTTACTTGAGTAACGGTTATCTGATAGTCGGGGCACCCGACTATAGCGTTCTCTCTTGTTATAAAACTAAAACCGTAATTCTGAAATCTGAAAATTGTATCGTGGTGTATATTTATATGTTAAGAAAGTTATAAAATTATTTCTCGATTGTTCCTATGGCAGCTATATAATACAATTATACGATTTTTATAAAACTAAATCCCTGAAAAATAGCATTGAAGACTAAGTGCAGCTATGAACTTTTGGTAGAGAAATTACAGGTTAAGCTTTTAAGGCAGGCTTGCACCTTGTGAGGTCAAAAAAATCAATTTTTTTTTTTGCAGTTTCGGATACATATATGTTTCAATTTTACTCTCCTAAAATTTCAAGTCGAAATCTCTTGAATTACGAAAGTTATCGGCCGTTTGGTGGACCGGTGTCAAGCGCGTTGCCATTATAGTGCAAATTTTCAAACGCGTTTTTCTCGAAACCATGTTTTCCGAGTTGGCGGAAGTCGTACAAGCCGCAAAAATTGAGCAATCGTCATCAAATTTTTTATACATGTTCCTCAGAAGTATGTGCATGGCATAGACTAGGATCTTTTGAAAATATTAAAAATTGTTTATTTAAAAAATTAATGAGTAACGAAAAAATGAGGAAAAAACTGATTTTTTTTTCAAAAGCTCATAATTTTGGCAGTTTTTATGTTTTTTCAATTATTCTAGTTCAAGCCATGCGAGCAAGTGTACAGATTAAGAATATATTCGTTTTTTGCGTTTCAGATTATTTCTTAAAGTTCCAAAAAATCCGCAATGAGGACGAGTTTTTCGCGGACATGCCGTCATTGTTGGGTACTCCACCTCCCCCCTTCGCTTGGATCGCACTCAAAAAAATTGTGTAGCTTCAATAAACTGTACCCTACAACTGGCTAAAATTTTATTCCCACACCTACCATACTTTCCAAGAAATAAATTCCAGAAAAAAATCAGGTTTTGGGCGCCAACAAGGTGCAAGCCTGCCTTAAGTTTTTTGGCCTAATTTTCTTAAACTAGAAACCCTATCTTCGCTGTAAATTATTTTAATTACATCCGGAGTAAAATAAGTTGAAAAATAGACAAGAATTTTGTTTTGTAAATTTTGGCCGGGAAAAAGCTGATTCAGCAGAGCCGTCCACAGGCAGAGGCTGCAATAATTATTTGGCAATTTCGGCACATCCAATTGATGCGCTGCATTGTCATAACGACCAGATGCGAGTATTTTGCAGGTGTCGCATCTTTATGCTCACTTCCTGCCAGCGGAAAACTTTAACGAGCACATTAACAGCATCCCCTGATGGGATTCATTAATTTTGCGGACTAGCGATTTGTTAAGCTTACCGCCCGCGGCAAAAAGGGGGTGGGGCACGGAATCCTGATCCTGCTCACAATTAGTTGCCGGTCGGGCTGCTCATTTTAAAACTGCCAAGTGAGGCCAGACACGGCGCTTAGTTTGCAGTCCTTTCTTATTAAAACAAATCTGCTCATTACGGCCGGCAAGGCAGAAAACCGAAGCCATTTGCAAATGTCCTCTTTGTTAGCCAAGTTTATTTGGGATCCGGAGCCACCGCAGATGTGTCTGGAATAGTTTCCCTTTTCGAATCCCCCGGGAGTCGCTCCGACCCGTATGTGATTGAGAAAAATCTAGCGCAACAAATGAAACCGACTTGGCAGAAAAGGTGTATTACCAGCAATCTGTGAGCTGGCCATGTAATTGAGTTCTATGGTCTTAGTCAGTCGGATATAACGAGTAAATTAAATGAATTGATGGAAGACTGCGCAGCCTGATGGGGCTCAGGACCTGCTAGAAAGTCAATGCGGCAAGGACACTTGTTCAGAGTAAATGTAAATAATTTAATCCTTGTAAACGCAACATCAAAAGATACTTTCTGGTCCTTTGTGGCTGCTTAGTTACGCCGCAATTCGCGTATTATAATTGCTGTAGTTTGCTGCCTGCCCAAGACGTTATATCTTTTTATATTTCAGTGCACAGCCCAAAATTTATTCTTGAAATTAAAACCTGAGCAACATTTCAGTACAGCTTTAAAGCAGGTGTGATTTAAGTCTGTATATTTAAAAAAAAAAATTTTTGTATACAATTGTTTTCAATAGTTTTCACTTATTTAAATGTTAAAAATGCAACCATTTAGGATTTTCATTACCATATTCTTTAATTGAAGCTCTCATATTCGGACTCCACTTATTGTAAAACTATTTCTATAGCCTAACATCCTGAACGTAAAAACAATTCTAATAGGTAAAACATTTCAAAAAGATATCCTACTTTCCCTCAGTGTTTTTTTTCTTCAAGTTCTTAATAAACATCGCTTACTCTTTGCCCGAAAGTTGCCGGCAGCTCCTTTAATTATGTCCCGGCTTTGTTTGCTTTTGCCTGTAATATCACACTTAAGCGGCTTTCGCAAGAAAGCCCGTCTAAAGGGTAGCAATGACATAAATAATCAACGGGCTCGGTGGCAACTTTTGGCCACTCGGAATGCTGATAGTTTTATGTTTCCCGCTGACAAAGATGGGTTAAAGGGTGGCACTTGCCCAAAACCCGTGAACAATGCTTTCCGGCCGCGTGGCATTTTGCTGGCTCCAACATTGGCAACAACTGTAACTGGAACTGATTTGCCAGACGTCCACATAAGTATGCAACACCAGCAGCAACAGCTCCAGTGTTGCCAATTTAAGATTATCAAAAATAGCTAATCCTGTATATTTTTAATACAATATAAAAAATATTTTAAATATTTTTGTAATCAATTTATTAACACTTTATTGATAAGAATTAAAGGAACTTATAGTCAAAATAAAACTTTTCTTTAAAAACCAAGTTAATTATTGGTAAATTTGAAATGAATGCATTTCAAAATAATTCTTTGGACAATACTCTTTCCAAAAGTAATACGTAAGAATTACATTTAATATTATTTTTTTAAAAAAATCAAAATTCTGAAAACTCAACTTTGGCTAGAAAAAGCCAACTGGGCAATGCTGAATCTATAGAGTTGAGCGATCCGTAGTTGACCGAGCACACGCCCGCAGTATAAACAACTCAATTTGAATGCATTTAACCGCGTAATTGAGCCACGCGCCGGACAGCTACGCGTGCGCTATTTGCGGCCCCGCCAAGGCCGCTCCCACCCACTCACCCAGGCCACCATTCATTCTCCGCCCCCTGCTAAGCGCGGCAAATTGCAAACCAATTGGCATGCAACTGGTTTTGGTCGCAGGGCTAATGGGAAAGGGAGAGAAAGAGGAAGGAGGAGGACCGGTGGGCCAGTCAATGCCCAAAAATTAGTG
Organism: Drosophila rhopaloa; assembly: GCF_018152115.1. NCBI lineage: Eukaryota > Metazoa > Arthropoda > Insecta > Diptera > Drosophilidae > Drosophila > Drosophila rhopaloa. The sequence continues at coordinate 10,937,328 of NW_025335034.1, read as the reverse complement.
CGTAAATGTTTTCTCACCAAATAAAATCGGTGAAAAGGCCCAGAGTTGCGTACCAAGTTGCCGGGCCTTGTGCCTCATTTCGCCACGCTTGCCGGGAAATTAACTGCGAATTATTCGGGCAGACGAGCCGGGATAACGTTCAATTTCGCTGGATTTGCTATGGCTTTCAGAGTGGAACGTCCCAATCCCGTGTGACAGGTGAGCCTGATCGGGATGATGATGAATTGGCGGCGCGTGCGATGCTTAAATGATAAGCAGTTGCCCACTCAATCGGACGCCGGAAATGTGGGAATCGGTTTTCGGTCCTTAAGAAAGTATGGGATTATAAATTCTGAATAAATCGTTTGGGTCTGTCTAAATCGACTGGACATGGAGACCAATAATAGAAAATTATAAGGGGTTGAATTAAAAACAAGAGAGAACGCTATAGTCGAGTGCCCCGACTATCAGATACCCGTTACTCAGGTAAAGGGAGTGCGAGGGAGATGGAGATAGAAACTTTGATCACGCATAACTTTTTAACGAATGGTCCGATTTGAAAAATTTCTTCTACATTTCGAAAGGTATTGATAAACACAATAAAACTGCATTTTTACTTTTCCGAAATATTTAAATTTTTAAAATTGTATATAAGCGATTGTGGGCGTTAAAGGGGGCGTGGCACCTTTTTGAAACAAACTTGCGCTGCGTAGGAACTCCTAGAATCTGCATGCAAAATGCCAATCTTCTAGCTTTTATAGTTTCCGAGATCTCAGCGTTCATACGGACAGACAGACGGACAGACGGACAGACAGACGGACAGACGGACATGGCTATATCGACTCGGCTAGTGACCCTTATCAAGAATATATATACTTTATAGGGTCGGAAACGCTTCCTTCTAGCTGTTACATACTTTTGCACGAATACAATATACCCTTTTACTCTACGAGTAACGGGTATAATTATACCGAAACATCAACGTTTTCCATCAATGCGGTTTCTTGTAAAGGTCCAATGTCTGTCAACAATTCTGCATCAGCTCACACTCACTTTAATTTTCAAATTATTTTCTGTATTTAATAAAGGGTGTTGCATAAATGCATATGTATGAATGGCACTTTTAAATACCTTATTAATTTAAAATCAAATAAATATTGACGGAGAGACAATAAACTGCATGGCAAAGATCATATCGAAATATAGGTATGGTTTTATTTTCAATTATTTGTTCATAAAAATTTAGGTATTTTTACTACAGACAAACAGCTTTAATTTGTTAAGCGTTTATAAAGTTAAATTTAAAATATAGTTTTACCATTTTATGACTATAAGTGTGAAATAGTTCTGGTATTTACGAAACCCCAAAGACAGTGTTTGTCATACTATTTATACCCGTTACTCGTAGAGTAAAAGGGTATATTGTATTCGTGCAAAAGTATGTAACAGCTAGAAGGAAGCGTTTCCGACCCTATAAAGTATATATATTCTTGATCAGGATCACCTCCTGAGTTGATATAGCCATGTCCGTCTGTCCGTCTGTCCGTCTGTCCGTCTGTCTGTCCGTCTGTCTGTCTGTCTGTCTGTCTGTCCGTATGAACGCTGAGATCTCGGAAACTATAAAAGCTAGAAGATTGGCATTTTGCATGTAGATTTTAGAAGTTCCTACGCAGCGCAAGTTTGTTTCAAAATGGTGCCACGCCCCCTTTAACGCCCACAATCGCTTATATACGATTTTAAAAATTTAAATATTTCGGAAAAGTAAAAATGCAGTTTTATTGTGTTTATCAATACCTATCGAAATGTAGAAGAAATTTTTCAAATCGGACCATTCGTTAAAAAGTTATGCGTGATCAAAGTTTCTATCTCCATCTCCCTCGCACTCCCTTTACCTGAGTAACGGGTATCTGATAGTCGGGGCACCCGACTATAGCGTTCTCTCTTGTTTTGTTTGCAAAGCCGAACACGTTTGTTTGGGATATCATTACGCTTCTATCTCTCTTTCTTAATCGACCGTAATAACATCAAATATTATTTCTATCACAGACATTAACATTTTATTGCCCATGCGCAATTTCAAATATTAATAGCCCGGGAAAACGGAGAGCACAAACCGAACCAGTTAAGTTAGCGCAAACAATGCTAGAAAGAGCGTTACACTTACAGTTAGAGCGCACGGCTTCAATTTTACATGAGCACAAATTGCAATTTAATCCACAGATGTCAGCATTACGATCAGTGTCTTTGGGACAGCCCTTTTGCACGTGCCCCGAGAAGGAACGGGGGCCTTGAAGTTGAAAAATGGCATTAAAGTCACATTGACAATCATCAAAATGTGATTCGGCTGACAACAACAAAGGACCCAGCGGAACCCACCCCGTGGCGAGTGCAACTCAAGGCACATGTGCCTGCCAACCGCCCAACCACCCAGCCGTTCGCTCCCTGGCGACACTTTAGCGTTTCCGGCCCTTCGTCCTTGGACCAGCCCAACCCATACTCCCTAGACTCTTCATCAAAACGTTCTGCGCAAATCTGTCATATAACTTTGGCAAAAGGACTCTTGGGAGCTTGTTTATGTCAACTTAAGGCCATAATTTATATGAGTACGCATATGTATACATATGGAGTATTTGAGGGCGTGGTAAACTTATTAAATTTTAATTGCGACAGCAAAGCAGATGGATGCGCCAGCAAATAGCGAACTAATTGATCTAAGCTAAGTCGCAACTTTATCTATTACTCCCAATTAGATAGCCAACTTGGCGGATGAGTAATTCTTCGGATTCTTATTTATCTCCGTTCCAGCAGATTTTTTGGAGCGCACTCAGACGTGAAATTGTCGCAGCTATCCGAATTCAATTAAACAAACACAATAAGTTTCGATAAAGCCGCGCCGATAAAGAAGACAAACTTAATATTCGCATACAATTTACTAGCACCCAACACGTAAAGGGATGGTTTTTCGCTGGGGAGAAGTCAATGGTGCAGATTTAATGCTGCTCACACCAACGCAACCCGGCACATACTCACTTCCCAGGACGAGGATGTGATGTATGCATAATCTGGAGCAATTCAGGCGCATAAGAAAGTCTTCCTAAAAAGCGTGAACCAAACTCAACGCAACTTGGCCCACAAAACACTGCTCGAAATCGAATTCAAATTCACGACAACTCAGCTCGGATTAATGGAAAATGAGCGGGCAGGGAATACGACTTAATTGTGAGTGTCGCGTTTTGATTCTGCGGAAAATCTTCTGAGAGTGACACTGGATGTTTCAAGCACAACTTCCTTCCGGTGGCTGTAATACGCCGGATTGAAAAGCAATTGTCTTGGATTTCCGTCAAGGCGTTGGCCCTCGTTAAGGGTAGTTTAACGCCACGTTAATTTATCGTTTCACTGATTTGCAAGGCGTTTTTGCCCGGCCTAATTTACACCCCTAAATGTATACATTTCAAATCCTGTTACCAAGTCTAACTAAATTTCGAAAGTCGTTGCTATCCCTTAAATTTAAATTTTACTTTGCTTCTGTTGAGGGTTTACCTGAAGTTGTATTATTAATATCCGATCGAAAGACCAAATTTAAAATGCGCGTCTCAGATTTGTACGTCGTTCACATAGACACTTTATTTCGCAAGTGGTCGCCTCTTCTGTCGGCGTTGCCAATTCGGTTTTTACAAAAATTCTTATTTTAAAAGAGCTAAATTATAAATGCATTCTTCAACACTGATCGTCTGTTATATGTTTAAATTTAAACTAAAAATATATAAATGTTCAACATTCTCCTCCCAAGTATTGCATTATAATTAAGTTGGCAATACTTAAGCTCTTACATTGTTTTCTTAACATCTAATTTAATTAACTTAACAATGGGTCTCTTGTAGATGTTTCCTTTTATCTTAACGTCTACAATTCGAACAGTGTTATCTTTGGCAGGATAGGTTTTTACAATAATACCTTTTGGCCAAACGTTTCTTGGTAAATCTGCATCCATAACCAGCACAATATCTCCTTCCTTTAAATTATCAAATTTTTTAACCCATTTACGGCTATACAGAATATATTGCCTGTATTCTTTTCTCCACTTGACCCAAAAAATATCAGCCAGTCTCTGAGAAGCCTTCCACATATTTAACAATTTTAGGTCTCCATCCGACACATCAGAATGGAAAGATTCTCGAAAATTTGGACCAATTAATATATTATTTGGCGTAAAAGGCTCTTCATCTGGTAAATCAGTTGACACAAACAAGAGTGGACGACTGTTCATCATGAATTCAATTTCGCAAAACAAAGTTTTAAGTGTGTACTCTTTTGGGAACCGTTCTTTAAGTAAAAAACATAAATATTTTTTAATAGATTGAATTAATCTCTCCCAGGCTCCTCCCATATGAGGCGACAACGGGGGATTAAACGACCATGTGCAATTTTTTTGTGCCAAGAACTCTGTCATTTCGTCATTTGACCAATTGTCAATTATTATCTTAAGATCCTTACTTGCTCGTTTAAAATTGGTCCCATTGTCTGAGTATAATTCTATTGGAAAGCCACGACGGCAACCAAACTGACGAAACACATGCATAAATGCATTACAAGACAAGTCCTCTGCTATTTCTAAATGAACTGCACGAGTGGTCATACAAGTAAAAATTACACCATACCTTTTTACATGACTTCTGTTTACCAATACCTCGATGGGACCGAAGTAATCTATTCCAACTTTTAGGAAAGCTCTTTCTGTTGGTTCAATTCTGCATTTAGGAAGCTGTCCCATTAGAGCTGTCTGTAGCTTAGCACGTCTATTCTTACAAAATTGACACTCACGAATTATTTTCTTCACCGTATTTCTACATCTAATTATCCAATATTTCATTCTAAGATTAGAAATTACCGTCTCAGTAAAAATATGACAATTTTGTTTATGGTAAAAAAAGATCAGCAGCGCAGTGATTGGATGGTCGTTACTAAGAAGTATCGGATTCTTTGCGTTCATGTTATAGTCCACGTCATTCAAATTGTCCAATCTCCCTTTTAATCTGAGTAGTCCGTCGGTTGTAAAATATAATGGTAAAGCTTTTAAGCGACTTGAGTTCCCTATTGACTCTCCTTTTTGTAGACTTTGAATTTCAGCTTGAAAGGAATCCGATTGAATTTTTCTGTGAATTATATTTTCGGCATCAACTAACTCATTAGCTGTAAGTTCGCCATAAAGGCGAAGTTCTTTGTTGCTCCTGAGATTTTTCACAAATCGAAGTAGCCAAGCGGTTGTTCGTAAAAACCTTGTCCAACTGGAGAATCTACTTACATCAGGTAAAACAAATGTACGTTTTGCTTCAGATATTACATTTACGTATTCGTTTGTGTCGTCATCTTCAAAGGTTATTTGACTTGTTGGCCACTTTTTATACCCGTTACTCGTAGAGTAAAAGGGTATATTGTATTCGTGCAAAAGTATGTAACAGCTAGAAGGAAGCGTTTCCGACCCTATAAAGTATATATATTCTTGATCAGGGTCACTAGCCGAGTCGATATAGCCATGTCCGTCTGTCCGTCTGTCTGTCCGTCTGTCCGTCTGTCCGTCTGTCCGTCTGTCTGTCCGTCTGTCTGTCCGTATGAACGCTGAGATCTCGGAAACTATAAAAGCTAGAAGATTGGCATTTTGCATGCAGATTCTAGGAGTTCCTACGCAGCGCAAGTTTGTTTCAAAAAGGTGCCACGCCCCCTTTAACGCCCACAATCGCTTATATACGATTTTAAAATTTAAATATTTCGGAAAAGTAAAAATGCAGTTTTATTGTGTTTATCAATACCTATCGAAATGTAGAAGAACTTTTTCAAGTCGGACCATTCATTAAAAAGTTATGCGTGATCAAAGTTTCTATCTCCATCTCCCTCGCACTCCCTTTACCTGAGTAACGGGTATCTGATAGTCGGGGCACCCGACTATAGCGTTCTCTCTTGTTAATATTGGTATACAAGAATTCTGGGCCTTTTATCCACGAATTGTTCTTTTCCAAATCTACCTTTGCGACCCTTGTGGCTTCATCAGCGGGATTGATTTTTGACGGAACATATCTCCAATCACGAACGTTGGTTAGTTCTTGAATTTCACCTAACCGCTGGGATACGAAGGTTTTAAATCTCTTACTGCTAGACCTTAGCCAGTACAAAATAATTTGAGAGTCAGTCCACAAATATATTTTATTTATTTTCAAATTTAATGTTTCTAGTAGTGCTTTGCTCATTCTTGCACCTAATAAAGCACCCTGTAATTCCAATCTTGGGATCGACATAGGCTTAAGAGGAGCGACTCGTGACTTCGCTGTTATCAACATGCAATCGATTGTCTCATTTTTTTCAAATCGAATGTAAGCGCATGCTGCATATGCAAATTTTGATGCGTCAGTAAATATGTGCAACTGAATGTCGCATTCTGTGTTTGGCAATGTTGTCATAAGTCTGGGAATTGCAAAGTTTCGGATTTTTCGAAAAGAATCGCAGAGTGTTTTCCAAATCGCAAAATGTTCGTCAATGATTTGGTCGTCCCAGCCAATACCGCTATCCCATATAGCTTGCAAAAGTATTTTGTTAGTTATGAGAATATTTGAGAGAAAACCCAATGGATCAAAAATCGACATTGTAATCTTTAGAATCTCTCGCTTGGTGGGTCGCCTGGACATATTAATTATTTCATGATGTGCTTTTGTAAATTGAAGATTATAGGCGAATGTGTCGGTTTCGTAATTCCACATTAGCCCTAGCACACGTTCTTCTGTAAGTGTTTTGATTTTATGAGAAGCCTGAGCATTATTTTGACCATTGACAGTATTTATTTGATTCAGAACCTCTGCTGAATTTGATATCCAATTACACATTTTGAAGCCACCTTTTTGATGTACAAATGAAATGTCTTTGATCAGTTGAACAGCACTGTCAATGTCATCTGCTCCGCCTAAGTAATCGTCCATATAATGCTTGGTTATAATGTCTTGACAGGCCTTGGGATACTTCTGTTGGAAATCATTCGCGTTGTAATTTCTTACTTGTTGAGCTATACTCGGACTGCATTTGGCTCCGAAAAAGATAACTTGGATTTCATAAACGTCCGGAGGGCCCTGTCTTCTATCCCCTCTCCATAGAATTCTTTGAGCATGTCTAGTACTTGGATTTGCAGAAACATTTCTTTAATGTCTCCTACGAAAACTATTTTCTTTTCTCTGAAGTTCATAAGAACGTCAGATAATTGATTATAGAGGTCAGGTCCAGGTAGTAAAAAATCATTCAAGCAATAGTTGTGGCTTTTAGAAGCGGCATCAAACACTATTCGCAGTTTTCCTGGTTTGTTGATGTTTTGTACACCAAAATGCGGAAGATAGTAAGTCAGTGGTGTTTTAATGTTAGCTTCTGTCGAGCTTAGCTTTTTTAAATACCCTTTTGAAATATAAGATTCCATTACTTCGGAATATTTTTGTCCTTAGTCGGGATTCTTGTCAATTTTACGTTCGCATGATAGTAACCTAGACATAGCGTTATTATAGCTTTCAGGAAGCTGTAGGTTATCTTTTTTCCAGAAAAGTCCGCACTCAAACCTGTCACCTACTCGCTTTAAAGTATTGTCAACAATACTTATGCATCTTTTGTCGTCTACAGACATTGGAAAGTCTTTTTGAGTTGAGAGTTCGTTTTCGATTGACCAGTAAGACTTTACTAGGTTATGAAGCTCATCCAAATCGTCAGTTTCTGTAAAATGGTTGGTTACATGTAGTGTATGATTTGTCTCGTTCGACTGTCTTTCAGGTTGTGTTAAACCATGCACGACCCAACCTAACCATGTGCTGCTAGCAACCGGACCGTCAAAGGATTCGTACTTCAACTTGCGTGATACAATAAGAGACCAGTTGTCTTGTCCTATTAGAATTCTAGGATGTGCCCGATCGTAAGAGCAATGGGTAAAGTTCTTTAAAAACTGAAAGTTGTCTGTCATGTCGTCTATGTTTAAGGTTTGCAGCGGCAAATTGAGACTAGAAACAGTCCTTACCCTTCTCATCGTGTGTGTCTTAGTATTAGAACCACTGCCTTTGATGCGTACGCTGACTACTTTAGAGTTATCTTGTTCATATGTTTCATTGTTAGTCCATTGCATTTTCAAAGGCTTTGTTGGACCGTCAAGACCTAAATCGTTAGCTAACTTTTCATCAACTAAGGAAATGGTGGATGCTTCATCAAGAAGAGCATATGTTTCAATCGTATTTTGTGGTCCCATAAGAGTGACATGTACCACTTTTAACAAAACTTTGTTTGTATTCCAGTTAACGTTGCAATTCTTTTCTGTGTTACTTGAGACTGTCTGTTCACTACCCTCAGACTTGCCTGATTGTATGTTTTGAGATTTGTCTTTATGTAGAAGACTATTATGACTGTAACTACAATTATTTCTGTTACATTGCCTTTTACGATTGCAGTCTTTAAGTAAATGGTTTTTACCAAGGCACGAAATACACAGGTTATTTTGAGTTACATGCTCCCAGCGTTTGTCAACATTTAAATCTTTAAATTTAGTGCAAGTATTCACGTAGTGATCAGTCAGTTTGCAAAAATTGCAAAAACCTTTCACCTGAGCTTTGCCTGTGCCATCCCGAATACCCGAAACCGTCAAAGTGGTGTCTCTAGACTTGCTGATAATGTGGCCAAATCCTAAAGTGGTGGCAGCTTTGATAGTCTCACCTAGCCACGAATGAAAAATGATTATTTTTGGGTCAATTTTTTTCTTTTAACTTTTGATAGTATTTTACGAAGGCAATACGTTGATGCATGGGAAGCTTGTCTAAAATCTCATCGAAAATTAAAGGGTTTCGTATTTGATCTATATCACCGATATTCAGCAAAGTGTGAACCAGATTGGTGATTATGTCATAGAATGCAAAAAGTTTGTCGTATTTGTCGTCTCTAATAACTGGGAACTGTTTGATTTTGTCAAGGAGCAATCTTATTATGTAACATTGGTCTCCAAAACGCTCTTTAAGGATTTCAATAATGGTTTCGACATTTTCTGGTAAAATTAAAAGTGCCTGAACACATTCTTTGGCACGTCCTCCTAAAGCTTTTCTGAGTCTACTTAAGTTTTCATAGTCATTGAAATTACAAATTTTAGTACTATTTTCAAACTCTGCATAGAATATGGGCCACTCTAATGGGTCCCCTGAAAACGATGGAAGATCTTGTTTGATCGTCTGCCTGGCCATGAATGTTTCGATATCGTTATGGTTAGATAATTTGTTTTCAGACATAGTATCGTTTTGAAACTTAAGCTTACGTTGAGCTCCATTGACCCACTCACGCGTACGGAAATCTTTGTTGTCGTTGTCATATTGTTCCAGATTGTCCAGATTATTGTCATCTATTTGGCTGCCTGCATCGGATCCCAATTGGGCCAAATATAATTGCTGCTCGAGATCCAATTGTTCCTGTTGAAATTGTAGCCGTGCTCGCTCTTGTTCCTGTTTTGCCAGTTGATCACGTAGCTCCTGTTGTTTCTTAGAGTACTCAAGCTGTACCTGAAGTCGTTGCACCTTGGCTGAACTGCGGGAGGATTGACTTCCTCCGAAGTGTATGCGGTTTCCATGCGGATGTACGGATTCATTCACTGCGTTTATAATCGCCGGTGTAGATGCAACCAGTGTTTGGTTGCGATTTTCTAGAATTGTGTCCCTTGTGGTCGAAAGATCGGGTCGCGGTGTGTCGTCAGGTCTATCCGCTTTAATTTGTTTTGTGTTTGAAGTTTTTTGTTGTTGATTTCCTTGCGATTTCTTTTTATGTCCTGTTGGTGCCATGATTGCTGTCTGCGTCTTGTTTTCACCTCACAGAGATCGTAGAGAAATCATTTATTGCGTCGTAGATTCCGAATTTCACAATATTACGATATATTGCAAGCTTTCGCGAATACACACACACAACTCAAGTCGTCGTCTATGTGAGCGTGTATGTGAAGTTATGAGGAAGCGAAAACTGAGGTTGCGAAAACTATTTTTCAATCCATTTGCTGTTCAGTTGACATCGAAGGACCATGTTGAGGGTTTACCTAAAGTTGTATTATTAATATCCGATCGAAAGACCATGTTGAGGGTTTACCTGAAGTTGTATTATTAATATCCGATCGAAAGACCAAATTTAAAATGCGCGTCTCAGATTTGTACGTCGTTCACATAGACACTTTATTTCGCAAGTGGTCGCCTCTTCTGTCGGCGTTGCCAATTACAAAAATTCTTATTTTAAAAGAGCTAAATTATAAATGCATTCTTCAACACTGATCGTCTGTTATATGTTTAAATTTAAACTAAAAATATATAAATGTTCAACAGCTTCAATCATTCTTGCACAAAACTATTCATAATCACTAGAAATATAAACCAGACTATTTTAAGTACGAACGGTAAGCTGAAAACAGAACCCAATAACTGCTCTTAAGCTACTCGCTTTGAAGACGTAACATATATGAGGTTCTTAGTTAGGTTAGTTATTACCACTACTTTATTGTAAAACACGATTCCGACTCTACAATGTATATTTACTCTTGTTTAATGCTATCAGCCGAGTTGTTTTAGACATATCTATCTGTTTGTATTAACACCGAGTTCTCGACGTCTACAATGCTACAGAATTAAACATGCAGATGCTAGGGATACCCATGAGTAGCGCGAAAGGAAGCAAACTTCGGCAAGCCAAAGTTTATATACCCTTGCAATTATTGCAAAACGACTACACTACGATTTCCTTGCCTATATTACCCTTGCAGTTGTAACAAATCGACTATATTTCGATTTCTATGCCTATATTACTAAAAACAATGAAGCTATGTCGATTTTGCGCTGCATTTTGCCATCGTTTCTATGGCAGGTACATATATGATATTGCTGTCCGATTTTGACAAAACTAAAAGCGTAATTCTGATATAGTAAATAATTACTATATCTGAAAGGAATAATTTGATAAATAGAAAAACAACAAAATAAAGTTGTTTTCATTTTTATTTATTTTAATATTTCTATTTTCTGATGTGAGCTGTATGATATAGGTGTCCGATTTTAATTTTATTAAAACCGTTATTCGATAAAAAAAATTTAAAACAACATAGTAATCTTTTTTTTATACCCTTGCAGAGGGTATTATAATTTCAGTCAAAACTTGCAACGCAGTGAAGGAGACATTTCTGACCCCGTAAAGAATATATATTCTTGATCAGCATCACCAGGAGAGTCGATCTAGCCATGTCTATGATATAGTCGCCCGATCTGGCTCGTTTTGACTTATATACTACCTGATCTTGATCTTACAAGAAAATAACTTTTTGGATAAATTATTTTCAAGAATAACCTTTATAATCTAATTTTAGAAAAATCAAGAGAATTTACATAACCATTTCAAATCGGGTCCCGTTTTAATCTCTTCTTTTGTCTCCTGCGTCAAAACTTTTCGTGGCGAAGTGTGTGCTACTAAAATTAGCATTTAATTTTATGCAAATTAAACAAGCTCTCACTCGCTCGTTACTCTGCTGTTTGAATTTGCTCACATGTCTGCAGTTGAATAATTTAGCGACTTACATTTACAGAAATTAACGCACACCACCACACGAGCGTGCTTCCCTACATATACATGCATGTGTGGCTGTGTGGTGCAAACAGGATTTGTGCGACTAATTGCAAAGTACTTAAGCAAAGCTTTAAACAAATGTAAAAAATTGTTAATAAATTATTAAAGTGAAAATAAAAGAAATCCGGTTTCAAAAAAAGAGAAATAATTCGGTTTGCACCCGCACAAAAAACAGAGTGGGTCCTGGCGTAATAGATATAATGGGATTTTCCCGGACCCACTCGCTTGCTTACTTTTGGTCACCGCTGTCAACGGCAGACGCAGTCAATCCGCATCGGGCCCAATGGGCGGTCATGCATGGATTTCTCGATTTCTGTTTCAATTATACGCATCTTGGCCCTCTCACACACTCGCTGAGGCGATTATAATATCAATGAGCCGGAGGTGTGAGCGCGTGAATTTATTCATTTGCTTGTCACTGTTTTGACAACCTCTCGCCGCCCGACTTCACGGGAACAGAAAGATATGGTCGGCAGCCAGCCGACGGCCGCCAGGAGCATTGTGTCACCCAAAGCGGATTAAGAATTTCGTATTCACATCCGTTTGCCTCATAATTGAGTGGCCGGGTGTGAGTGCTTGAGCCCCTGATGGCGAATGAGAAGCAAATTTAAAATTTTACACTTGACTTAGCATTGTTGTCCTGCCATTTCTGACGATACATTGCTTATTGGCCTCGCCACCCCAAATTCGTTCCGATATACGAGTAAAAATCCGCTCTGGGTAGTTTTTAAAATGTTTATTTTTCACTTGACATATATGCAATTTTTGGTTTGCTCTTTTTGATTTTGCTTGCCACTTAAACGCTACAAGTAATTGTATAATTTAATTCTAGATATGGCATTCGGGGTTCTAAGCACTAGCGTAGCATATTTATACAAGAACTATATACAGCACGTAATCGAGGAAAATAACAAAGGAAATCTCGGACCGAATACTAAACACACACTTAAAGCAGCTTGACATTTACAGTTTATCCTTGGGAGCCATTGGTCCACTTCCGGCCGCAGGTCCTGTTCCGACCACTTCCGACCTGCCTCGCTTTTCGAACAGTTGCAACAATCGCTGTTGCATCTTGCAATTTTATGAGTGCGAGTGGCTGAGGTGGTGGGCGCCCAGGGGGTGGAAGTAGGGTCCGTAGGGCGGATAGGGCACCGCGTGCGAGTAGAGAAGTCCGCTGGCATACGCCCCCGGTCCAAAGGAACCGCCGCCGGGCGGGGGAATGGTGGGGGAGTTCACGTCCATCCCGGGGTTCTGCTTCTTCCACTTGGTACGACGGTTCTGGAACCAGATTTTAACCTGCAAATTGGAAAGGAAGTGTTATGAAAAAATTGTATTTCATTCCGGTTGACATTAAGACTTGACTTTTGAAAACGTGCACGAGGGAAAATCGATAATCAGCAAGATTACAGCCATAGAATTTAAAAAATATTTGGCCAATATACTTTAAAACAACAGCAAGGATCTTACAATACTACTACTCTTATAAATATGCGTTAGTATATACTCATCAAGTATTCATCTAATTTAATATGCAAACGAATTTATGCAATTTAACAGCTGATTTTTATAGAAATTGCAGAATATATCTTAGGGCTTTAAAAAACTTTTGCACGTTGTCGTTTTATTAATTTGGGTTATAACTGTATTTAAAACTAAGTAAAATTAAACAAGAAAGGAAAGCTAACTTCGGACGGAGCCGAAGTTGATATACCCTTGCAGAATATTCTGTAAATTATATTCTTCAAAATTATTCATATGATGTATTCTTAATACTCATAAAAAGTCCCAACTTCCTAACTTTAAAAACACCAAAGTTATGGCATTTCCAATCATTCAGTTATATGGCAGCAATAGGATATAGTCGGCCGATCCTTATGAAATTTGATAGGTCGGATTGATTGGCCAAAAATAAAACCCATAGAAAATCCCAGGTTCCGAACTTTACAAACACCAAAGTTATGGCATTTCCGATCAATCAGTTATATGGCAGCTATAGGATATAGTCAGCCGATCCCGTTCCGACATATATACTGCGTGCAAAGGAATGAAGGGTGTGTGCAAGTTTCAGTTCGATATCTTTAAAACTGAGAGACTAGTTTACGTAGAAACAGACAGACGGACAGACAGATGGACAGACGGACATGGCTATATCAACTCAGGAGGTGATCCTGATCAAGAATATATATACTTTATAGGGTCGGAGATGTCTCCTTCACTGCGTTGCACACTTTTGACCAAAATTATAATACCCTCTGCAAGGGTATAAAAATAGAAAAGATTTTTTCGCAGCACTTAACAAATTTTCCTACGGAAGCTATAGGTATATAGACGTTCGATCGGCAAGTGCTTTTACCCTTATTAAAATATGCATAAAAAAATACGATTTGAAGAGATTCATGTCAATAGCTTATATACTGCGCAAAATATCCTAAAAATCATTAAAACTTAACCGATTCCACCCTATTGTTCCTATATGAGCTGTAGGATATAGACGTCCGATCGCCACGCGCTTTTACCCTGTTCAAGGTAAGCATAAAAAAAAGATTTGGAACGATTTTTGTCCATAGCTTTTACACTGCGCGAAATATCTTCCATTCTTGCAAGGTTTATCCGATTGGTCTTATGGGAGCTATAGGATAAAGACATCCGATCGGGGCGGTTTTAAAACTTGATTTGCGTACACATGTTTTAGGATGATTGTGAAAGTTTCAGATCGCTAGCTTTTAAACTGAGCTCGCAAAAGGTATTGAAACTGACGGACAGACGGACAGACGGACAGGCGGACATGGGAGTTTCTATGGGTTTTTTTTTTTGAATTGGCAATTTGGCAATTTTTTTCTAGTCTCGAGTCCTTTTTATACCCTTGCAGAGGGTATTATAATTTCAGTCAAAAGTTTGCAACCCAGTGAAGGAGACATTTCCGACCCTATAAAGTATATATATTCTTGACCAGGATCAATAGGGGAGTCGATATAGCAATGTCCGTCTGTCCGTCCGTCTGCCCGTCCGTTTCTACGCAAACTAGTCCCTCAGTTTTTAAGCTATCTGCTTGAAACTTTCCCAAAAGTTGTCTTTCTATTGCAGGTAGTATATAAGTCGGAACGAGCCGGATCGGGCGACTATATCCTATAGCCGCCATATAACTGATTGATCGGAAATGCCATAACTTTGGTGTTTTTTATGTTAAGAAGTTGGGATTTTCTATGGGTTTTATTTGGCCAATCAAACCGACCTACCAAATTTCATAAGGATCGGCCGACTATATCCTATAGCTGCCATATAACTGAACGATTGGAAATGCCATAACTTTGGTGTTTTTAAAGTTAGGAAGTTGGGATTTTTATGAGTATTAAGAATGCATCATATGAGTAGTTTTGGAGAATATAATTTACAGAATATTCTGCAAGGGTATATCAACTTCGGCTACGCCCGAAGTTAGTTTTTTTTTCTTGTTATTAATGAAAATAAAAATCAGCATTTGATTGTCAGTTTCAAAAAAATTGTATGATCCTAAAATAATTTGGATGTTGGCCGTATGGTAGGAAATACTTTTGTTTTACAACTAAAGGTACAGACATGACCTTTAAATCTGTATTTTAAAAACATTTCGCACCTGTGTCTCCGTCAGACTTAAGCTAAGGGCCAAGTTGAGCCGCTCACAGACGCTAAGATATCGGGTTGTCTTGAACTTGTTCTCCAGAGAAACTAGCTGCTCGTAGGTGAAGGCGGTGCGGGCTCTGCGGGGCTTTGAACCACCGCCGCCTCCACCACCGCCGGATTTTCCATCCCCGTTGCGACTGCCTCCCTTCTTCGAGTCCGTCTCGCTACTGGGATCGTCGATATCACTGCCGTCGTCGCACATGTCATCCTGATCCATGTCGTTCAAGTCCTGGGCTGCAGAGAAAAAGCGAGGATATGAGTTGATAAATTCAGCATGTCCTGTTTGAGTCAACAGGCTCGGGCCATCCATCACAGCAAATATCACTGTCCTGGGGATTGCAAATGGAAATCAATCACCTCGGCCACCGCAACATTGTTGGCTTAATTGGAATTTTTCGGCGCACATGTGAGCGCCGGAACTCGCCAAGTGAGCCAGAGAAGGACGGAGTGTCTGGCTCCGTTGATTGTCATGATTCGACAATCAAAATTCAATCAAGGCTGCTCGCCTACTGGACAACTCTAACTGGGGGTGTGCCTTTTCACCGAAACATCAGTTTAAAGTTTCGACTACATACTTTTGCCACTCTCTCTCATATTATGCAGACGTTATCCAAATACTGCGATTTAAATAATGTAAGCCGTTAAAAACTTTGCTTGTTAACAATTTTCTCAGCCACCGAAAAGCAATTTTGCGGTGAACCCCTTTCAAAGCTGCGAAATCGATTCAGCCAGGCGAAAAAGGGTCGCCAAAAGTGCCAACCCTCCGTCAAGGATGCTCGCGTTGGTCCTGGTAATTGGCCAACATGATTGGCCGTGTTTGCATGTAATAGAAAAGGACTGTGGTGAGCGGTAAGTGCGCCTAAAAGTGCACCACAGACAGGCCGGCAATTAAACCGAAAATTAACGTGAACGCTTCATTTAATATTTAACGAATTTTGCGATGGCCGCAGAGTGGGCACTGCCATTATCGCTGGTAATCGGGTGTGGAGTGTTTGCAGGCACTTTGATATGCATTAATGACACATTAGATACCCGCAGGCCCATCAATATGTAACCGAATCAAGCTAGGTCGACGACTGGCCCTGACCACAATTGGTTTGAGTCAATTGAATTACCAGCCCCCGAAAACCGACGGGGAGGAATCGGCAGACTGACGCTTAATGCGGTGTCAAACAAACGCAAAAAGTTCAAAGAGCTGTTGAGATGGTCAGGGAGAGAGGTGGAAAAGCCTGGCGCTGGCTAATAAACGCTGGAACCACAATTTTGCAGGACGAGAGCGGACGCCTAATTGCGCGGACCATTCAACTGTAACATGGCGTATGCGTAATGTCTGGCATTAGGGGCAAAGAGCAAAACCCGTCGGACCAAGATCAATATTTAAGCTGACTGTGAGTAACGTTTAATTAAACTGTTAGGATTATGCATATTTGCGTAGAGTAATCTGACATGTATTTCCCTTTAATATCAAGATCTATCGTTAAAATTCAAACTGAAGAGTACCACTAAAAAAAACAAAATCCCCATTAAAGCTCAAATCATTCCACAAGTCATATCTGTCTGGCGTCTCCCATTAATAAAATGGCTGCTGTTAATTATAATTATAGGGAAAGCACTTCATAAGCAATTTTGATGAAATGACGGCGGAAAGGGACAGAGATAGTCTCACATGATCAGTAGAATTTTTAAAGGGGAAGAGAGGCAGAGGGTAGCTGAGATAACAACATAAAATTTAAACTTAATTATGGAATCCGAGTGTTAATTACCACAGACTGACGCATAATTTAGCCCACACACTCAGAGACCGCCCGAAATGGCTTATAAATTTGAAATACTTTGTGCTGGGGCAATCATTGTAATCGCATCCGCCTGGCCAATTCGACCCCTGGGAGCATTTGTCGTCTCATTTTGCCATTTTCATAAAATAATAAATGAGTTGCTGATGGTCGGATATACTCGAAAAACGAGCCGAGCTCTCGGGCTCTGGATATTGTCGCCTAACTTGACTTTACGGCAACTGAAAGGAGGCGAAATGGAGCTCGTCTTTACACACACCCACAGACAGACAGGACTACCCCGAGACCGCTCACCCATACAAACGAACTGGGGAGAGCGAACGAGAGAGTGCGCCAAATTGAGTGCTGAAAAAGAATAAAAGTTTTTCGCAGCCATTTTACATTTTGGTTTTCGGGGGTTGGTTTCGCCTGTTTTTGTGCTCCATCCGTTCCGTTCCGCCCACATTTAAATGTCGGCCAGCCCCGGATTTCCCCTCACCACCCCCAACACTTGGTTATCGCTTGTTTTTTCATATGACTTTTGGGGCGCATTTCAGTTGCTTTCATGGCTATCTGGATTATGCAGACAATATGCCGCTTTATTGTTGCAAATGTGCCTAGTTCGTGTTGTTAGTTTTATGTTTTGCAATTTAAATGAAATGCAAATTGCTGCGCCTAAACCGAAATGAACGGCGCCTTCGAGAATTGCAACGAGCCTCGGTGTATGCGAAATATTTATGAATTATTAACCAGCTGCAGCGGTCAAGTTAAGGCCGAAAAGGAGTGTGCTGGAAACATAAAATCTAATTAGTCGCAATGACAAAGGGCCGCATAATTACTCTAATCTGAACCGAAGCGACGGCAGCGGCGGCATTAACACCGCCTCCCAATAGGTCATAAAGTGGGGGTGTATGCCTGTCCGTCTGAGTGTGTGTGCGACAGCGCCATTGAAGCGCCTAATGAATGTGCGGTAATTAAGTACCTTGCTAATTAATGACTACAGCAACACCAACCAACAATCGTTGAATGCCAGCCGGCAAACAGTGCGTATGCGTGATGCTCACGCACTCGCACTCGCACTTGGCTGTCTGTCTATATGTCTTTCTCCATCGATACGAGTGTTTGTGTGTGTATAACCGGCCTAGGGGTTGCTGTAAACTGCCAACAACATAATTATTTCCTACATCATTATCGTGGCGCAGATTCCCCGGCCAGGCCGCCTTCATTTCACTCGACTCCACACCCCAACTCTGTTTCATGTAGTCGTTGGCGGGGCCATTGAGAGGGTTTTATTAGCAGTTATGTTCGCATCCCTTGCCCGCCATTGATGACGTTAATTGTGTTTTATTAACACAAACACAAATGCACAAACAGCAAAGCCGACAACCAGCAACCAGCAATGGCCGATAATGTTTCGTTGATAATGATAATGAGGTTGATGCGAATGGCCATGCTGGCAAGTGGCATTTTCCGTGTCTATAATTTTCTACATAAGCGCTTAACGAATTTGCCCATAAAAATAGTGTGAGTGCAGCAGTTTAAAGCAGGTTAATTATTGGCAATTTAAATTTACCATTAATTCCTGAATAAACACAAATACGAGAACTTCAAAGAGAGTACACAGAATGGATTAATAAAACCGATCGAATACAGACGAACTTCGTTAAATAAAACTTCTCTATATAACAGAAAAGAATACAAATTGATAACCATTATAATGTTTAATACCTGAATTTATTCATATTGATTTCAACAATATTTTTGTATAATATTATTGAAGATAATTTCGGTCAAATTTAAATTAATCATTATAATTATAACTATTCGATTATATATAAAATCACCTTTTTTTAGTTTCCTCAATTAAAAAGATCTATATTTTGGTTTTAAAAAAAAAAATCTTTTTTATCATCTAAATATGGTAAAATGGGCACTTTGTGTATTCACCCTTTATGAAAAATGGTGGAATAAAATTTGATTTCTATTAACTTAAAAGCATTTCCCCTTTCAATTATCTCTTTTCATAATCAGATCATGAGTAGCGTTCAAACAAACCACACCGAACTTAATCTTAAGCTCCATCACCAATAAAACCCATGAGCGTTTACTTCTTTTTCCTGTTTTTGGAGCTTTGGCCAGAGGCTTAGTGATGGAATCACCATGCCCCCCGCCCGAAACAACTTCAATCAAATTTGCAAATTTTTATTTGAGCAATTTCTTTGCAGCAAGCCAAGCATGAAAATCAATTAATTTTCAGCAAAATTTTAGCCAGCCACCGAAAAGGAAAAAAGCATCGAAAAAATCATTGGAAAACCGAAACCTGATCCGCAGCAAGACAAACAGTTGGGAGAGAGAAAAAGAGAGTGAAAGAGAAACGTAGCTTCCCAAATGGCAATGGCTTTTCCCCAATTAAAACATCAATCAATCAATTAAAAGCAATTCTATTGAAAATCCTTATTGGATATGAGTGCAGCTTTTTGGTCTAAACAAGTTTGCGTTTCAGAAACGAACAGTGCAAGCTTGGCCATTCGGAGATCCTGTTTTGGTTGCTTTGGCATTTGCGCATTTGTTTGCTATAGAATATACCCAAAATATAAATGCTTTCACGGCCAGCATAAACACATCACCCAGGCACACGCCCACTCGTTCCTACGTGACTTGCGCCAGAAAGAAGGCAACGCAAAAATCCCAGGGCCTTAAAAATGGCATATTCCAGCTTTGAGGGGAAAACAGAAAAGCAAATTCAAAATCGAAACATACCTAAAAACGATACAAGCAAGAATAAATATTACATGGGCCTCCCACCACCCACAGTCATCCTGTCCAAAAGAAAAAACACAGAATGTGGGTGAGGGAGAGAAGCCAAACTGATTGCAGGTGCTCTACCCGTTGCCTCCCCCTTTTATTGGCTGTATATTTGAGCACGGAGTGATGCCAGGAGTCGCTTAGGAAGCGTGTTTATCTGCGTCTCACGAATTTTCAACGATTTCAATAATATCAGACAGTTTACCATCAATGCTATATGCGATTAATCGTGTGAGAGCTCCCAGATGGTGGGATGAGTTGAGAACCCAGTAGTAGTACTCACCAGACATATCCTCGCTCTGATCGTCGTCCAATCGCTCCTGCATTTCCTCGTCCCTCTCGTAGCTCCATTGCCTTGGATGGCCAAAAGGACCAGTTGGCAACTTGTTGCCTGTAAACTTGTTTGGATCGAGGATGTTCTCCACGGAGAATGCCAATCGCTTTGTAGCAGCGTCTCGCTCACTGGATGAACTCGTTGAGGCGGAGCTTGGATTCGCAGTGTGATTACTACTCACGGATCGCGTCAGATCTACTGGACAGACCTGTAAGGTAATATCAATAAATATATTTCTAACATATATTGATCTTAAAGTGAATTTACAAAAACTTCCTTTGCTTAGAAAAACAAACTATTCATATTAAATATTCGGGTATTTCCTTTAAATAAAGTATTCAAAAGTTCAGTTATTAGTTAAACATATATTATTTAGCTTTAAAATAGGATTTTCGATATTGCTATTAAAGTAAAATATTTATTAAATGATCCTTAGATCGGTGACGACAACATAAAACTTGACAAGCACTTTGTTCTACTAGGAAAGAAGGAACGTATTACAAAATAGAAATAATATTAGATACGAAACCAAGTAGGTTAAATGATGATCGTTGACTCCAGCCAATTCAGTTGAATATAATATGGAGCTTAACCGCTAAATTAAGTTAACCGACAAATAGAACATTTTAAGAATGGGATGTTTTTTTAGTTTGAAAATGCATTGTAGTTTGAGTTGGTGAAGTAAAGTAAAAACATTTTTTGGCCTTCAAAAATTAATTTTTTTTATAGTTTCATAGAGGACGGATTATAGCCAACATATTCCAACATCCAAATCTGTTAATCCAACAGTTCATTTTTTTTTAACTCCTAAAGGGATACTCTGGAAGTTTGATAACTCAATCATTGTTCGGAATACCGCAACATTAAAAATTATAAGTATTTGATTTTTGTTGCTGCCGAATAGTTTGGTGTGAAGGGAAAATCATTTATGAATGCGTAATACCTTTGTTAAACATTTTTCTTCATATTCCCTTTAAAAACAAGAGAGAACGCTATAGTCGAGTGCCTCGACTATTAGATACCCGTTACTCAGCTAAACAACTTAATATAAGTATGCAATTGCAACTGTGTACAATGTAAATACATACATATGTATATGCTTACATACATACACACATACGCCATTGTTTGACTCAGACCTCCAATTTGGCTAACTTGATTTGATTTGCATAGTTCTTGGGATATAGTTCGGTATTGACAAATGAAAACCATCGCAATTTCCTTTAATAGAAATCCTTATCGAGAATTAACGTTGACTCCGTTGAGCACCTTGGCCAGCTGTTCCAAAGTCATCCGTTAGATGGCGCCATGAAAGGCGGAAATGTAGGCGCTAGCCAGGCTTAAGCGTTTAATGGGTTTTTGGGCGTTAGAGTGGGCGTGGCAAACTTTTATTAGGCCAATCGATAGGTATTGACGAAACAAATACATATCAATTAAAATTTTCATAATTGCATTAAAACTGTGGCCACAGCTTGTGGCTTGTGGGCGTCAGAGGGGGCGTGGCACCATTTTGAAATAAACTTGCGCTGCTTAGGAACTCCTAAAATCTACATGCAAAATGCCAATCTTCTAGCTTTTATAGTTTCCGAGATCTCAGCGTTCATACGGACAGACAGACGGACAGACGGACAGACGGACATGGCTAGATCGACTCGGCTAGAGATTCTGAACAAGAATATATATACTTTATAGGGTCGGAAACGCTTCCTTCTACGTGTTACATACTTTTGCACGAATACAATATACCCTTTTACTCTACGAGTAACGGGTATAAAAACATATACAGAAATTTCGGCCTTTTGAGTCTCTTTTAAAGATAAAAATATATTTCATTGATACTCGTTATGCCGCATTCATATTTAAAAAAAAATAAACGTATTAAAGATTCTGTATGAAAATACAACCCTAATTATGATACAAAAAATGCATAATCACTAAGCTTTTTGAAAGTCAAAAATTCAAGACAGATTATCTATGCCCAGCACTGTTTAATCTCCGCTATAGCGGATAGATAAAGATATATCTACTATCCCACAAGAGGATTATTGTCCTTCATTTTCCTTACCGATGGCGTGCTGTGCGATCCATCGTTGCTGTCCTCGTCGTTTCCGTCAACGTTGAGCTCCTCGCTGGTGTCACTCCGGGCGTAATTGGCGGCCGCAATCTGTCGGGAAGTGGCCGCCGCCGCAGCCGCTGCTGCCGCCAGACCGCCGAGCTGTATTCGGAAACCGTAGTCACTGAGGTCGCGGCCATTGGGCGAGCCGGAGCTGGTGTTGGAGGCGGAGGTGCTGGCGTTGGACACGGAATGGGAAGCGGAAGCCGAAGCGGAAGTACTGGGAGCTTGTGTTGTGCGAGCTGCCACCGCAGCTACTAGCTTCATCCGCTCGAGATCCATGTCCTGCTGCTGTTGCTGCTGTGTGGAGTGTGCCGGATCCTGGGGTGGATCGTTGGGTGGGCTCAACTGCTGATCGGATTGCATGGCCGGGGAAGTGGGTGGCGACAGGGGCGAGGTGGCCGGCGAGGGCGGGGCAGTGGTGCTGCTGCTGGGCGCTCTCAAGTGGAAGACCGAGACAGGATGCGGATGTGGATGGGGATGCTGGTGGGGATGCGGATGTGGGTGCGGATGATGTTGGTGGTGCTGGTGGTGGTGCATGTGCTGCTGGGCGGCAGCCAGGAACTGTGGATTCTGCAGCAGGTGCGGATGCTGCTGCAGCAATGCCGCATGTGGATGCTGCAGTGGCTCCGGCCGGGCCAAATGGCGCACGGCATTCAGTTCCAGGAGCTTTCGCTGCTGGGCAGGTGAAGAGAAGGTCACAGATCCTCCCGAGGCTGGGGGAGTTTGCGAGCGGCGTGGATTGCTGTTCGTATTGTGGTTTGTTAGACTGCTGTTGTTGTTGATATTGGGCTTGTCCTTGTCTGCAGAGTCCTCCTGCAAGGGGCTCAAACGGCTCAGCAGGCTGCCCGACTCGCTGCTCATTTGCTTGAGCCGTTCGAGGGAGCATCTCAGCTCCTGCTCCTGTTTTGCCGCTACCGCTGAGCCATTGGCACTGATGATGAACTTGGGTATCTTGGCCGCTGGCGGAGTGGTTCCGCCTCCGGCCACTGAACCCGGCTCAATAGTGGCCAATTTTGGCGAGGAGTTCGACTTGGGGGAGTCGGGATTGGAACTGGGACTCATCAGGCCACCGACGGCGACTGCGGTGGGCTGGGATGATGCAATATCGCTGGCCTTTTGCGCCGGCGATTGCAGCATGACCATGTTTAAGTCTTTAGGAATATTGTCTTTAATTCACTGGGTGTTCACTGGCAATTCACTGAGAGTTCACTGCGCGTTGCGTGTCTTGTCACCTTGAGGGCAGCCAATCGACTAAATCTGGATCTGCCAATATCCGATGTGGCCGCTGCTGCTGTGACGTTGCTGCCGTCCGGCGTCCGATTATCCTGGGCGTAATCCGCGCGCGACGACTCACGCGCTCAAGAGTCAGAAGCGTAATGAGGGTTGTTTCCGCCTTCTCAGTTTCCGAGCTGCGAGTTGGTAATCCAACAGATGTGTGCCTGTGGCAAGTCAACTGCTAAATGCTGCTGCTGCTGCTGCTGCTGGTGGCAGTGGTTCTGGTGGTAGTGGTGGTGGGGTGGTTTTCGCTTTGAGTGACTTT
This sequence comes from Drosophila rhopaloa, assembly GCF_018152115.1. NCBI lineage: Eukaryota > Metazoa > Arthropoda > Insecta > Diptera > Drosophilidae > Drosophila > Drosophila rhopaloa. The sequence goes on along the minus strand of NW_025335034.1, from coordinate 10,913,479 downwards.
CTGTGCTGCATTCTCCACGCCCACCGCTGAGTGGTTCTTTGAGTGTATCGGCTCCTCCCCGCCGCGGCTCTAATCTTTACCAGCATCTAATGATTTAATTTGCCTTCCACTCGTTAGCAAATGTAATGGTCTGTTGCAGGTCTAAGCCACAGCGGCAGGACCAACAGCAAGAGCCGACGTCCTCGGCGCTGAGAGGCGAGTCCTGGAGAATCCTGTTTTACATAGTTCTTTACTCAACTGTAATAGCCACCCGACGGGAACAAAGACCAGGCAGTCTCTGCCTCCCGAGGATGTGAGTAATTGCCAAATTATTTAGCGCAAAATGTATTTGTTTATGTGGTCGGATGCTTGCGAAATGGATCTCAACTTTTTCCACATTCCTGTGCCCTATAATTTTTTTTTTTTTTTAATTTTTCTGTATTAAATTTGGCCGGTGTCTGGGGTTTTTTGCTTATGGTACGCCTTGTTTGCTCTTAGTTATTTATGCATGAATGCTTAGTGCTTTCTTCAGCTTAATTGAAATTTATAACATTTTTGTGGGCATAATTATGATTTTAATTAGTTGGATTATTTACTTTTGCTAAGCTTTTTATTTTTCGTCAAACGAACAAGAAAATAATTGTCGTTACACTTCCCATGTAAAACTCAAAGTGTTTGAGTGGGATGGACAGTCCTCTGATCGCCCTCTCTCTGTCGCTCTATCTGGGCATTTTTCTCTCTGTCCCTTGCGCTTGCTCTCTCTCAGAAAATTCTTTTAAATTGAACAACAATTTATATGCGCTTTGGCACAGACGATTTAATATCGCATCCAATTTGCGGTTTATACGCATCGCAGCAGTGGCCTTCGAGGGGAAGCGCGGGTGGTGGGTGATGGGTGGTTCACGGGGGATAGGCCACTCGGCTCTGGAGCTTTTTGGTTCGAGGGGACAATGGAGCGTATAAGTGACATCGTTAAATGGACTCAGGGTGCTGCCTAATGAACTTCGACGATGGAAAGTTGGGTGTTAGCTGGATCTGGAGTGCCAGTGCTTCTTTATATCCACTGGCTTTATTTCGCCACTCGTTAGCACGGCTCGTCTTTTCCTTCTATAATTAACCGCAGAGCAGGGCGAAGGGAACTTGCGTGCTTAATGAGCAGCTTGTTATGCCGTTTTTCGTTTTAATTAGTTAGCACTCGTTTTAATTGGTCCATTGATGGCTGGGACCCGTATATATGTACACAAGCCTGCACTCAGCGCATTATCTTACTCGATTGCTCATCCTCCGAGTAGGGTATCCTTTCGCTTGATACCGTTTCTCGCTGTGTAATAAGTGCTTAAATCCTTTTACATGCAAAATTAAATGATGCGCATACGCACGGTAAAACCGCAAATTATTTTAATTGCTTGTCTCGTCATTATTCATTATTTAAGTGCGCTCAAACAGCCGACGTATACGGAATACGTTAGCATGTGTATATAGCCCGTGCGACTGTATGAGTGGGCCAGGAAAATTGGCAGTTCGCCAGACGCACACACGAAAGCCGCTGTTTACATAGACATCAAACTTTTTGCGCTGCGGAAAAGCGGAAAATTGCTTTTGCTGTCGCATGTGGTCAGCTCTCCCGCTCACTCTCGCACCACATTGCCGGCTGATGTACTTACTCTTCCATTTAATTAGTGAAAATAAGTATTAAATGAGCAGCTCTTGTTAAAATAAATAGTGCATGCAATGGCGGCAGCTTTCTCGCCCCTTTTGCTGTTCGCTTTTCTCGTTGGGTTTCAACAGGCTGTGCAAGATTTACAACTAATTAAAAGGCAAATAAAAACTGCACAGATCGCAATGGGAAGGGGGAAATCAATAAGCTGATAATATGATTCTCTGACCTCGCGACAAAAGGCAATTAAAGGCACAAGAGCGCCGTTATCGACAGAATTAAGCGATCATTTCATTATTTTTAATTATTTACATAATTTCCCTTAATTTACCACTGCCCTAAGCCGTATCCTTTGTATTTGTATGAAGTGCGAGGGAGATGGTTCCTATCCGCCCGCACACACTTCTCTCTCCGAACTTCCCACGCTCGCTCTGTTTATTCGGCCATTTTGTTGTTTGCACTCCACTTGCCGTAAGCCCCACGTTAATTTGTTTGACTAATTAAACTAATGAGCGTTCAAAGTTAATACATAAATTAGTCAGCCAGCCGGGGTGGGCTCTCAAACTGGTCGAAAGGGGGTGGACCGTCTAAACTCATATAGTTTGGATGTCAAATACTTTTATCATTTAATAAATCATTGGATTGGGTTTCGGTGTGTCGTTTGTAAATTTCGTGTCATGGAAATTCAAGAAGGATAAATTGTACTTTTAATTGTAAGGAGCTGTTAGAATATCATATTCAAGTCATAATTATATCAACCCAAGTAACTAACTCAAATTTTATTTAAGTTAATTTTTTTAAGTTTCAAGTCCAATATATAAAGGTATACAGTTCAAAACATTAATTAATACAATAAACTAATCCCACATTAATAAATTTATAAAATCTGTAATAAAATAAAAGTGCAAAGGAAACCACATTGTAAAAATGTAGTATTCAATTGAAAAACATATAGATAAAGATTATTCATCAATCAAAAGACATAATTTATGTATTTTTATTGATGTCGAGTTTTTATTTTTGCCTTGTATAATAAAAAAAGACTGAATTCCATCACAAAATAAGCTATCTGATGTATTTAATTATTATATATTTTAGTCATTTTTCAACTTCATTTTGACTTTAATAACATAAACAGAAGTAAACATATAAGCAACCATTTTATATCTCAAAGTTCTCGTTCACTATGATTTCTTTTGTGAAGTTATAGAAGCTCAACTGAAAGAAGATTTTATTTGGTTTTATGTTTCAATAGTCAATTGTGATATTCAAGAAATATTACTTAAATACTTACTTACAATGAAATTTAAGTACCTATTAGGTCGTTAGGTTAGGATTGTCCTAGTGTCGACATCTTCAGGTTTTAAAGGACAACTTATGTTGAGTATTGAACATTTTAATATTATTCATGTTCAGAGATTCTTTACAAAAACTGTTTAAAAAAACCGAAATTAACATTAAATCACTTAACGCTTTAAAGAAATTATTGATCAAGGCTGTGTTTTTCCTTTGCCATCGTCTAATCGAATGTGTGCCTAATCTGCATTAAAAATGTGCACCTAAAAGCCCATTAGCCCATCATTCACTGGTCGGCATACCCGCTGGGCAAACAAGGACCCATCGCCGTGGTTGTTGTTTCTGCGAGTACGAATTAAATATGCTGCGCTAATTCCTCCATCAATTTGCAGCTCATTTCATATGCCAACCCATTTCGGAGACCATCGACAATGGTGGACCGTGGACGCACGTGGGCAGTCGATCGAAATGCCGGCGGGCAGTCAGCCGGATGAAAAGCGGATGGAGCGGGAAACTAGTTTGCATTCAGCCTGTGCACGTAATTAGAAAATTTCCATTTCAGAGGGGCAAGTGTCGCGAGGCTGGTGGAATGAAAACAAAAACAGAAACGTGCTAATTGCAAATTAATTATGCACGATATTGAATTTGCACTGAACGCAAAGACGGAAACGGAAGTGGGCTCCTGCTGGAGCTAGAAGTGAAAAACCCGGGAAACGTGATTTGCATGATTGTCAATGGATTTTTTGGGGGGATCCACCACCTCTAATGGCCGACACGATTAAGTGTCCACAACAGCGGCATCAGCATATAAACAGCTAAAGTGTTAATTGCCATAAACGCTTGTCATTGTAGCGGTAAACGTCGGTAGACAGTGCGCCAGCGTCCACCCACACGCTCACAAATATATATAGAGAAGAGAGTCAGAGCGGAAACGGAAGCTGGAGCAGAATGAAAGCATTTAGCCAGCGTACATCTCTGAACACTTGCACTCAAATGAATGAAATGAACTGCTAAATTATGCACGCGATTTAACCCTCATTTTGCCAGCCGCAACTTGGCGCTCCACCCCCTTTCACCCACACACCGCCAAGCCATCCAGCTTCCCTTCTGTCTCTTTTCCCACTCACTGCGCAAGCGTTCTGAGCGATTGGCAGCTCTCCCGCTCACGGAAAGCCATCACAAGCCACGCCCCGATTCTACAGCCAATAAATGAAAGCACTCAACACTCAAATCTTTCAACATGGCCGCCATACGGAAATCACTCGCCGAGCGAGAGAGAGCATGAGCATGAGCTTGGTGTAACAGTGTGCGTGTCACTTCCCCTGTACTTCCGTCCTTTTGCAGACTCCTTGCACCTTTTATTTTGTCATTTGTGTGTAATTTCTGAAAATGTTGGCGGCATTATAATGCTCGACGTCAGTTGGGCCGGGGGTCGCACGCTTAAGTGTCCTCTAGGGTACTTACTTCGTTAGCAGAAGTTTCTCGCTTTCTGTCGTCCTTCGTCTTCTGCCGGCTCCTTATTGTTGTTATTCCTGTTGTTGTTGTTGTTGCGGTGGCGCACTGTGCTTGTCGTTTTGCGGATATGTCTCTTATTTTCATAACTGTAAATTGCTTTAGATATTAAGTCTGCTGTACTCGCTGTGGATTTTCCCGTGGCATTGTATGTACACTGTATGTGTGCGCGTGACACTGAAAAAACTTTGAAGGGGGTTATACACAGTAAAATAAAAGTAAAATTATGTAAGTTTTATTCGAATTGAGCTATTTTTTAACACCAAAATAGTTTTCATATTAGTTTGTATTTACAAAAATGTTCTTTTCTCAGAAACAACATTAACAACATAAATGGAATTACCTTCCTTCTTATTTGAAATCAGAAATCTAAAAATACTTGAGATTGAAATAATTGAGATTTTCCTTATAAGCTAGTTAAAAAACCCGGCACTATCTGTGTATATCGAACGGTACTAGAGTAGAAGTCGTTGTATTTGGAGCCGGGTCTTGCTTTTCAATAGCTCTTGTTGCCCAGCAGAATGTCCGCCTGAGACATTCTACTAGCCTATTTAACAAATTCAAAGCTGGACTCATTACCAGCAACAATTGCATTTTGTTAGCTTCGAATTTTATCATTTGCTGGAGAAATTACAAAATTAATTGTTGAAATTCTAATAAGTAAATGAAGGTTTTTCTCAGTCAAATATGTATAGGAGTGGAACAGATTTGGAAACATAAAACTGGCTAAGATAAGGATCGGAAAAGTCACTTAAATTCACTTAATTCGTTCCAAAAAATATCATTTATTTCGAAATTGTTTAGTAACAAAAACAATTAACAGGAAAATAAACTTAAAATTATAGTAACAAACCAATCTTTATACTATAGTATTACAAAAAAAAACAAGAAAGGAAAGCTAACTTCGGGCGGAGCCGAAGTTGAAATACCCTTGCAGAATATTCTGCAAATTATATTCTCCAAAATTATTCATATGATGCATTCTTAATACTCATAAAAAATCCCACCTTCCTAACTTTAAAAACACCAAAGTTATTTCTTTTCCGATCAATCAGTTATATGGCAGCTATAGGATATAGTCGGCCGATCCTTATGAAATTTGTTATGTCGAATTGATTGGGCAAAAATAAAACCCATAGAAAATCCCAACTTTCTAACTTAACAAACACCAAAGTTATGGCATTTCCGATCAATCAGTTATATGGCAGCTATAAGATATAGTCGGCCGATCCTTATGAAATTTGGTAGGTCGGATTAATTGGCCAAATATAAAACCCACAGAAAATCCCAACTTCCTAACTTTACAAACACCAAAGTTATGGCATTTCCGATCAATCAGTTATATAGCAGCTATAGGCTATAGTCGGCCGATCCTTATGAAATTTGGTACGTCGGATTGATTGGCCATCCCGGCCGTTCCGACTTATATACTGCGTGCAAAGGAAAGAAGGGTGTGTGCAAAGTTTGAATTCGATATCTTTAAAACTGAGAGACTAGTTCGCGTAGAAACAGACAGACGGACAGACAGACGGACAGACGGACAGACGGACATGGCTATATCAACTCAGGAGGTGATCCTGATCAAGAATATATATACTTTATAGGGTCGGAGATGTCTCCTTCACTGCGTTGCACACTTTTGACCAAAATTATAATACCCTCTGCAAGGGTATAAAAAACAAAAAACGTGGAAACATTGTGTATAATATGTTTAAATATAATATAAATATTCTTTTCCATCACCTCAAAAACCTAGAAACGAGTTTCGCAAATTAAAGATTTTAATACGCACAAATTTGAGACATAAATTAAAGTCACATAATTCTCATCAAATGCACGTAAATAAAGCAACGTAAGAAAAGTAGACAGAACCAAGAAAAAGCGAATGGTCGGTCAGTAATAAGCATGCATGTATGTATTATGTGCGTATACGAAGACATCATTGGGATCACAAAGACATTTGGCACCCAGATCAAAGAGCAACGTAATTTTCCCATAATTTAATAGTTTCGAAATGTAGAAATTAAAATCTTAGGCAAATCAAAATAAACTAGGCGTAACGGCCACCAAACCCAACGAACACATGCTAATTGGCAAGACTCTTATTGGAGCAGCGAGTGAAGAAGAGGTGAAGAGAGGGAGAGAGAGCAGCCACCCAGGGCGTTAAGTGGGCGGCGATTCCTTTTCTTTTAGCTGAAAGGGGGAATATGGGGACTGCCTCTGGTTTTTGGTGTGCGCGCGCAATTTAAGTTGAAATTTATGCGCAGTCCAACGGGAAGCACATTAAAAATGGAAAGCAAACGCTCGACTCAATGTGTTAAACGGCACATGTGATTTAAAACTGTATTTATTATGGTTTTAATGTTTTTATTATAACGGATTTTCGAATCTTGTTTGCTACGACCATTTGTCTTCGGCGAGGCGTGGAATTTTTTTGACATAAAGGAATTTGTTAATTTTGATATTTGCCTTTATGTCGGTGATATTAACGATTATAAATATATTCAGCGCAAAAACAAAATCATAAACTACACAATACGGCCATCCGCACACAGATGTTTGGCTGCTTGTGCGAATGTGTGCTGTACAATCCATGTGCATAAAATATTTAGCAACGCTCACACGAGCTTAGATTGCATAATGCATATTTTATGAATGTTTTCGTGTTTTCCCCGTCCCCCCTTTTTTCATTCTGTGCCAAGTCAGGTCGCACAAAAAAGTGTTGAAAATAAAAATAAAGTGCGCTGAATAAGGGAGAGAGCATTATTTAAAGCCAGTGCTGCAACAAAAGAAGATGTAGAACAAACAAACAGCACATCAGTGCTGCCAACCGCCAACTTAAAAATATGACAAATCAGAGGGAAATTTTCAAAAAAGGACAATTATATATGTGTAACTATGAAGTAGGTCACGTGTTATGCGAAGAACAATTTTCATTACAAACTATGTTTGACTCCAAAGTCCCTTCAAGGGCGAGTTGTAATATTTAAAATTCATTTTTTGGATAAAATGTGTTAAACTACTGAAATAGATTATTGGTATTTTTCAAAATGAAAAAAATTTAGTCTATATGCATAAAACAATTTAGAGTTTTGAAATCATTTTAATTTTCTTAAACAGCTTGATATAAAAAGCATTTGTTCTATGACATCTTAAAAAACCGCTAGTTAAGCTTCTTCCCGCTAGATTTTAAACGCCTTTAGTCCCTTAACCCCCAAAAGTACAGATATGTGCTACATTTCGTTAAAAAGTTATTTTTATTTTTCTTTACATCATTTCTCGAAGATAAACAAATACGGAATTAAAGCCAAAAGTTAGTTTTGAGTTCACTTTTAGAAATCTTTTGAAAACGTTACTGGCAATTTTTTTCTAGTCTCGAGTCCTTTTTATACCCTTGCAGAGGGTATTATAATTTCAGTCAAAAGTTTGCAACCCAGTGAAGGAGACATTTCCGACCCTATAAAGTATATATATTCTTGACCAGGATCAATAGGGGAGTCGATATAGCAATGTCCGTCTGTCCGTCCGTCTGCCCGTCCGTTTCTACGCAAACTAGTCCCTCAGTTTTTAAGCTATCTGCTTGAAACTTTCCCAAAAGTTGTCTTTCTATTGCAGGTAGTATATAAGTCGGAACGAGCCGGATCGGGCGACTATATCCTATAGCCGCCATATAACTGGTTGATCGGAAATGCCATAACTTTGGTGTTTTTTATGTTAAGAAGTTGGGATTTTCTATGGGTTTTATTTGGCCAATCAAACCGACCTACCAAATTTCATAAGGATCGGCCGACTATATCTTATAGCTGCCATATAACGGAACGATTGGAAATGCCATAACTTTGGTGTTTTTAAAGTTAGGAAGTTGGGACTTTTTATGAGTATTAAGAATGCATCATATGAATAATTTTGAAGAATATGATTTACAGAATATTCTGCAAGGGTATATCAACTTCGGCTCCGTCCGAAGTTAGCTTTCCTTTCTTGTTGCTTTTAGGATTACCCTAATTTTTATATATAACACATTATTCAGCATGCAACGCATAACAGATGCTTATGTTAATGCGAAGAAAACAAACTTTGCCCTACAAATTCTTATTAGAGATTTATTAAGTGAAAGGGAAACCTAACTTGTTTATTTTATTTTATTTAATAAAATTTGTTTTGTTATTTATTTCTTTAATTGTGGACAAGCATGTGCCATTTATTTTATATACACGATTTATATTGTCATTTTAGGTATCTTACAAAATTAATGGAATTACATTGACACCTAAAATATGCATGCTTTAATTCTTGATTGAGGCAGGACGAAATGGTGGATTAATATAAATACTATGGAGAACGTAATATTATTTTTTTTCTTAAAACACTGTACACTGCCTCTATCGTTTCCACTTGGTTAGGTCCTCGGATTTTCAGTTGGCCATGTTGGTATTCCTGGCTGATTGCACAAACACTCATTTGAGCTGATGTCAATCCATCATTTGGCTTTAACACCATGATTTGTTTATTTGACGAGCTGCGCTAAGAGAAATGAAACACAATTGCCATTCGAGCTCCGCTGCTGATTGCCATAAATAAATAATTTTCAAATCAGATACCGGCCAAATTTCGGAAATGGATGGGATGGAAGTGGAGAAATGCTTGATTAGGCCTATTGTGTGAATAGTTTTGATATGTTGAAAGCAAGAAAGAAGGGAAGAAAAAGCTTGTTCTGCACTAAAATAAAGGCAAAATAAATCGTATTCGTAAGTGTAAACTCTTGTTTCTTGACACACCTGAGCTTCATCCGATAGGGTGGGCGTCCGTCTTTGGAATTTATGGCCCTATTTTTTAAGCTAATAAAACCGAGTGTACAACCAACAATATCCTATTTAATAAGCTCATAAAGTAACAGCTACTTAAAACTTGTTGTAAGCAGCAGCGACATCAATAAATGAACTCAAAAGAGCTGTCGAATAAGCCGTGAACGAGTTTCTTCCCCGCCGATGCCACATAAAAGTCAGTGCCACATCATCATCATCATCTCAGGCAAAATAGCAACCCCTGGAAACCGAAGGTCTGGCCTGTCTGTTTATAGAAATTAAATGACTTCAGACAAAATATGAAACATAAACTCAAGTCAACACATCGATATTGAACAGCGACACAATGACCTGAGATCCCCTTTTAAAGATCCCTCTACCCCCAATATTCATATTACCCGGGCCACATTTGTGGCTGTTTCCCTTGGCTTTTTAACACTTTCGCTTGACAAGGCATCCCCGCTTCGTGGGTATATTTTTAGTGTGATTTTAAAAATTTAAATTGTCGTAATCGTAAATTAATTTCATGGCACATAAAAATGCAGCATGCCATGCCCGAAAACACAACACAACACATACAATGTCTTTTGTAGCTATGCATGTTTTTCTGTCGACGAAAGGCCCAAATGATGCTTTGTTTTATAACGCAATATATTCAATATAAATTTTCTGATTTATTTGTATTTTGAGTGTGCTCAGTTGGATTTGATTGCCGATTTAAAAGTATATTCCTTAAAATGTTTTCATCAAGAGAAAAGCCAATGCCAGGAAAATATTTGTCCACCTAATTTCTGGGGCCAGAAAAATTATTAAAATTTGTATAATGCAATATTAAGGGGATGCATTAAAAAGTCATAAAAGCATTATATTCAACAGTATCTTAATGAGTCTTGTAAATAATTTTTGCCGTCGACATTCGACTACACACGAGTCGCCTGCAAGCGATATTTGTGTCAGTGGCTCGTAATAATTGCCAATCCAGACATACAAAAAACGGCAAAAATGTGTTGCAGTTTTATGAAGTTTTAAAAATACACATCAAGTACAATTATATGCACCACGAGAGGCAGGAAACGCCGTTCGGTAATTGTTTCCTCAATCTGACAAGCCAGTTGAAGGTGTGAGATCCCACTATTGAAGCCCCTATTGTTGATATTTCATCTACATATATGGCCTCACACAGTATTTATGATGAATTAGTGCAGTAAATGCAACTTGTAAATCTGTCACGCGTCTCTGTAAATCATTCTGCATAAGTAATGTGTAGTTAGCCCGGAGAAAATACACAGAATCCGAGAACGATACTCCCCTTGAACCACTTTGTCACTCGAGATACTCGTACTTTCGTCTGCAACATATGCCGGGAAATAAAGATGTCGGGGGAGTGTGAAATCATGTGCTCTGTGGTGGCTAAAGGCGGTCCGCGGGTAAATCTATGACAGAATACATGCAATCATGCAATCGGAGCGAAGACCCGAAAATAACTCCTCGCCGGGTCGGGGACCTTTGGCTTTATTTGCAGCTCTTTACTTCGCAATATTCCCAAAGGCTTTGGCACTAAAGTTCCTTTGGGTGGCGATCCCGCGGCTAATTAAAATCTTAATCAGGGTTTAACGGTAGTGCTTTGTGTGTCGAATTTGTTCGTTCAAATTAATTATGCTACACACAGAATACTGTAAACTTTTTAATACCATAAAAACCATAAAACCTGATATTATGAGACTATCATTTAATCTTTAGTTTTCTAAACCAAACATATTTATACCCTTGCATTGGTTATTATAATTTCAGTCGAAAGCTTGCAACACAATTTTAAAGATCTCTGAATGAAAAATTCGTCTTCTTAAGGTAGGATCGGAGGTCTTTATTATACAGCTGCCATCGGATCAAAATAAAGGATACAAAATCTTAGGTTGGTTCTTTTAGTTTAGTTACTTATATACAATTTCTTAAATTTGGTCTATGTTTTATAAAATTCGGGGGACTAAATAATTTAGCTCAAATAGGAACGATCAGACAATGAATAGGAAAGTAAAAGGAAAATTGCCATAACTTCATAGATCTTAAAAATATACTCATACAACTGGATATATGGTTTTTTAACAATTTTAAAAATACATTTGCAATTTTATAAAAATCAACGCACTATATCATATCTTAAAACCTAGACGTATATGCATGCAAATCAATATAAAGACGATTTATAAACTATTCAATTTGTTTTACAGCTGCAAAGTTTGCTTCCTTTCTCGTCCTAATTTTATGTTGTAAGATTAAAAGTGTCATTACAAATACAGTACAATTTTGACTAAAGCAAATTGTGAAAATTTTTCTATGAAAACAGTGTAAAATATATTAATTAAAAAAAATAAACATTTAAAACTATAATTAAATCAAAACCTAGTTTTTGCACAATAAACTACAAGAAACAGTGAAATTTTTATTTTTATTAGTTTCCAGTAATAAAGAAATTTCTGAATATATATATTTTTGATCAGCTTCAACAGGGCAGGCGATCTAGCCGTTTCCGTCCATCTATCCGTCCTTGGATGCCCCTAAATGAGAAAATCAAAATATGGAAGTCAAATTTGTTTGCTTAATTACTATAAATCGATACACTAATTAGTCCAAATCTTTCAAGTGAACCTCCACATTTCCGAAGGTGAAGTTTAATGGAACTACTTGGTGTGCCTCGACTATAAGACACCCGTTACTGAGTTTACCAATTTCATAATAAACCATTTTACGAAAGTTTTAGGACATCCGGCACTTCGACGTTCATACGGACATGGCTAGATCGACCCTGCTATTCAGCTTAATACCTGATTACATGCTTTATTGGGTCAGAAATCCATCTACTCGTTACATACTTTTCGACGAACACAATATAGCCTTCGAAATTAATAAGACAACTTTATTGGCTTTTAGAAATTCGAAGTCTTAGGAAAGCTATAAGGGTTACAAAATTCTATTTTTTTCTTTCTTTTTTGAAAAGTTGCACTCACTATTTATTTGTGAATGGTAAGAAATACTTGGTGATTTTTCGCTAAAAATTCATATTATATTTTATTTTAATACTACGTTTCTTTTGATGAAAGGAGCATAGTTTTTTTCTCTTCTAAAGATTATTTTTTTTTTATTTTTAATCGACATTTTTTGACAAGTTTTCCGTTAGTTATTTGGAATAATTATTTTCATTTGCATTGGGTTTTAAATACTAATTTTAATTAAATTAATTAAACCGAAATGGTATTACCCTCAAAAATATTTTAATATAATTAACTAACCTTATATTTCTTGCAGTGTATGTTACCATGTGCTGCCATCCAATACCCAACTCCGTCTGGGGGCGGCACTTTCTTTTTATGACTGCTCTGCTGCCGTCAAATAAGTGAAGCGCGAACTAATTGAAATTTGTTGCGCTGACTGCTCTACAAGATCTGCGTGCAGTTTGGAGTCGGAGAAGATGCTGCCCTTGTCGATCGTCTCCATCTCATTAGCCTTTTCCCGTCGTAGTTATTGTCTAATTTTAATTAATTTATCACAAACATAAAGTGGCGCAACTTCTGACATTTCCCCATCGTTGCCCCCGCAACAAATCACTCGCACGCCTCGTTGGCCGGGTAGGAAGTTATTAGGAGGGAGACATAAATTTCCACCCGGGATTCTTGGCATTGCCCGACAATCAAACGGAATTTACGACCGCTTCTCGAATATTCTTTTATTTTGACATGCTTAACAAACAGGCGAACTCGCAACAGCTCATTTTATTGGGTCGTTTGAATGCCACAGCAGGTACGAGCTATTTAATTGAGGCTAGAGATATCAGTAAGTAAACTTCCACTGATTCTTCCAGGTCTCCCGCTTGTAGACATTTTTGTAGGTCTGCACGGACACTTGAAACTCTGGACCGAACAGGGTGTTCGCAAGCACGTTCTCCACAGCCAGATTTCGATTGGTCACCGCGTGTACAATGAGCAACGGTTTGTTTACCTGAATAGTGATAAGATAATAATCTAATAATAATTAGGACATGAAAGGAAGCAAACTTCGGCAAGGCGAAGTTTATATACCCTTCCAGTTGTTACAAATCTACTACATTTCGATTTCTAATCCTATATTTCTAAAAACAATGAAGCTATGTCGATTTTGCGCTTCAATTGCCATAGTTTTTATGGCAGCTATATGATATTGATGTCCGATCTTAATTTAATTAAAACCGTAATTCCATAATAAATATTTATTACCAAATTCCAAATAACAACAAAAAAATTAAAAACAACAAAGTTATAATTCTTTCGAATTTTTTTTCAATTGTTCCTATGGGATATATAGTCGCCCGATCTGGCTCGTTCCGACTTATTACGAGCTGCAATAGAAAAACAACTTTTATAAAAATTTCCTGCAAATGGCTTTAAAACTGAGGGACTAGTTTGAGTAGAAACGAACGGACAGATGGACAGACGGACATGGCTAGATCGACTCTCCTGGTGATGCTGATCAAAAATATATATACTTTATAGGGTCGGAAATGTCTCCTCCACTGACTGAAATTATAATACCCTCTGCAAGGGTATAAAGACAGAAGATAGGAAGCTAACTTGATCAGTCATTGTGATTTCTAAATACATACTTGTATGTATTTTAAAATGTTGCCGTTACTTTTATTGTTTCGTAATAAATGATGTGGTTTTCTATAATCTATATCTTACCGGAATAGTTTTACCCTCGCTTTCAAAACGATGATCGGGGTTTTCGTGTGCACAATAGAAGTGGGTATGAGAGGTTGGTACCCGGGCAGACGGGCCGCAGTTCTATTGGTTACTATTCTATAATTTATATTATTTTAATAAAGAAATCAGGCAGACCTTGTAAGAGACCAAGCCTAGTGGTAGCGTCAACTCGCCGTTCTTGGTTGTAAAGAACGCCTTTTCCACGGGAAGCGAGAGGTTCAGCCTCTTGGGTCCGCTGAACACATACATTGGCTCATCGGAGGGATCCAGGGCCTGAAGGCGAAACTTCTCACCGTAGGCTAGATACTGACCAGAAAGGTCGTTTTCGTTTGGACTAACGATCCTGAAACTACTGCGCAGCGAGGGACGTGGCGAAGGCGCCACCGTGAGGTCGCACATTTCGTTGATGGTGTTGCAGTTGCGGTGCAGCCCCTCCTGGGTAATTACCACCGACAGGACCAGGTTCTGATCCAGCACCTGCTGACGGCATACATTGATTTTGACGGGCCGGAGTTGCACGACCACTCCGAAGGCGAGCACATCCTGTGGCGGACCTAGCACCGTTTCCTGGTAAAATCGGTCGTAGACGGCTCGGGTTCTGTCCAGCAGAAGGCTGCCGCTATCCCGGCGCTTTTTCATTTCGCTCACACGCATCTACGAAGCGGTTAGGGATACCAACAAGTAAAAAACTTATTTCATTTACACAAATTTTTATAGTTTTAAAACTAACTAATGGAGTTAAGCATATTAATTTGTTTTTAGGTATTCCTCAGAAGTTTTAATTTTACAATATAATCATTGTTGTCATATGGATTAGATGAAATCCATTGGACACTATTAAAAAACTATTAAAAAAATAATAATAACTAAGAAACCCATATCAGTTAATCTACGTAAAATACCAGAATATTATGGCTGACTGCTAAATTTAAAAATACCACTAATTGCTAAAATTGTAGTCACAAGATCTGGGTGATACCGATGGACAATGCTCACCTCCTCAGACAGGGCAGTTTCCAACCAGTTACCGACTCTCACCCCGGGACCGTACATTAGTCTGTAAAATATTTGCGGAGGAGGTTTTACCTTTAATACAGTGGTTTTGCAGGTGGTGTACAGTGGTCAAACCTTTCTAGCTTATATTGTAAAGTGTACTTTTTTTGTGACTGCCAAGTAACAACCTACTATGATGTGTTTTCGCAAAAGATCAAAGATAGTTCCCTGCTCCGGGAACCACACAAAGCAAACCTACCGGCAACTAACCGAGCATAAAATTTGCATGCGGCGCTTTGGTAGCGGCTTCATCTTTGATCCTGTCAAAGAGGCGAAAATAAATTGCTCAATTATGATATATTAAGTGCCCACGAGACCGTCGAGGAGCAGAGTCCCAGGCGCAAGTTAATTACTCATTTGTTGACTGTCAACTGTGGTTAATGAAGTATACAACTAATTACATGTCGAGACAAGCCGAGAGTGCGCATGTCATCAACCGTTCTCCGAGGAATTCCTGCTCAAATTGAAAAATGTCGCTACGGAAATTGAAAGTGTGGGGGAAATCTTTGGACCGCTTTTCCGCCAGCTGCTTGGTGATGGCTGCCAGTGGCGGTCCCAGCAATTTATTACCTTTTTCTTCGACATCTTGACATGATATCCCTCTCGACACCCCATCGTTATTCCGGTGGCTCGCGTTCCGAGTATGTTGTTATATTCATTTGATATTCGATAACGATGAGCTACATATTTGGTCAGATGATTCTTAAGAATGGGCCGAACATTCTAGGACGACGAAAACACCATTTAACTTCATAAAAGTTCTTAAAAATCTAGAATCATAACAAAATTAACCTTAAAAACAAGAAATTCGCCATATTTTTGTCTTTAAGAGCATTCTAGGGTAAACTTTTCTAAAATTAAGTGCGTTCCTTTCTAAAAACAAAAAAAAAAACTTTTCTAAAAAATAGAAAAATATTTCTTAAAAGTAGGGCATCTTACCATAA